>NC_133771.1:121500396-121806714 GCF_003597395.2 Chelonoidis abingdonii | reverse complement strand
CGGGGCTTGGTGAGCGTCAAAGCCACTGTCCTGGACAAAACCCGGAACATCCAGGAGTACATCAGTAAGATGGCCCCCAAAGATGAGCTGCTGAGAGAATGCCTGAGAATTACCATTGGGCTGCTTGAGAATGCCTGAGAATTACCATTGGGCTGCTATCCCATTGTGCTACGTGCTCAACAAATAAACAAAAACTGCTCTCTACCCCAGAAAATTCACTGTCTTATTTTATGACAAAAAGAGCTGGTTGAAAAAATTATATATAATCATTTGTTTTTTAAAAAATTCTCACCAAAAAGTTTTCATTTGAAATATTTTGTTGGAAGCTTTTTTTTTCAATTCATTTGGCAGGAAAGTTTCTAAATGCAAATATTCACTAGGAAATAGATTTTTTTTTCATTTTCAGTTTTTGAAAATGGAACACTTACATTTTTTTCTTGTACTTTGGGAGGAAGAGGTATATGCTACAATGTGTCCATTTTTCATAATAAACAGTCTCAGTTCACCCTCTGTCTAGCCTTTACGTCCATACTGTGTTACTTTGGCTAGTCCTACAAGGGACTGTTACAACCTGTCATGTCAAAAAGAAGCATAAGTAGTCGATATAGCTGTATTGTAGTCGGTGGGGCTAATCCGGCAAGCAGTTTGTGTGCAGAGTGATTTTCATTGTTTTTCTATGTGCAAAAGGCTTGCTGAATCAGGCCCTACTGGTATGATGAATAAATTGCCTGGGGAGGTTGTGGAATCGCCATCATTGTGGATTTTTAAGAGCAAGTTGGACAAACATCTGTCAGGGATGGTCTAGAAGATAATACTTAGTCCTGCCATGAGTGCAGGGGACTGGATGACCTCTTGAGGTCCCTTCCAGTCTTACGTTCTATAAGTTTGCACTCCTGCCCACCTGCCCCCACATACACAGCCATCGTTACCTTTACAGTTTCTTTAACTCCTTTAGAGCAGGTCTTCAGCTGAACCTGATGTGCTGCTATCATTCTGTTGAGCCTACTGTACATTAGAAAAGAATGCTGGCAATTGTGTACATACTATAGACCATATTTGTGTTAGCATGTGACTGGAGCTGCTGGAGTCTACTAAGTTAAAGGTGGTGGGAGGGGAAAAAGCAGCAATGTACGTTTATGAAATGAATAATTTGAAAAGGTGCATTGAGATTTAGGATTCTGTTCACAAAAAATTAAACGTCTTGCCCTGGCTAGTGCTGCTGTTGACACGGTATTTTATTCTCAGCTAGATTCACCCACTACTGCTTGTTTTCAAGTTATTTAATCAAACCTCTGTTCACTCTGGTGAGATTCTCTTTCTCCTCCCTCTCATTCTGTTGTTGTCTTTTTAACCACTGCAATATATTGCCCTCATGTGAAACATTTAATCTAAGCAGCATCCAACACTTTATCACAAGTATGTATTAATGAAACCATCCGACATTCTTCTGAAGTAGGTAATTATTATTTACACCCATTTTACAAATGGAGAAGCTAAGGTGCAAAGACGGTCAGTTGTTTGCCCTAAATCACATGGTGAGTCAGGGGCAGAGTTGAGACTAGAACCTAGGAGTTCTGATTCCCTGTTCTAACCAAAAGAAAATGAATCCCTCAAAATCTGTTGAGATTATATTTTCAAAGACAAGAACTGGCACTGATGGGAGTTGCACAGCCAAATCCCTCCCACTTGTTTTGAAATAATACTCCTGGGGGCTTGACTTGAACCCAGAAAGCAAGGAAAAGTAAAACAGGCTACAAATGTGTTTAAGTCCCACCATCTTCTTTGTATTGAAGTGTTGCTGGAGTTTTCAAACACTGGTTGATTTTTATGAGCTGCAAAACCTCTTCACACTTGTAAGTAGAAACAAACCCAAACAAACAACGACTTTGCACATGACTCAGAATTTCCTGGCTTTGATGAGTAAAAGTAAAACCCTTTAGAGTTATCTGAATGATGTGTGGGTATGTGTGGGGGGGGAGGAAGAAGTGAGGGCGATGTATGGTTTTTAAATATAAATCTTATATATGTGATGTGACTGTTTCCCTGCAGCAAGTGAGTGTGTCAAATCTGAATCATATTGGTTGAAAACAGTTGCATCTTCTCATTTGTGGTATGTAGTAGTCGGCAGATATCAAACCAAGTGTAGAATTTGGGAAGTGTGCTGAGCAATTTTCCTTCAGTGGCTTTCTTGTTTCTTTATGCATTGCCACCAGTTGTTAAATTGGATAGACAATCAGGACTGGATGGGAAGAATTGATTTTCCTTTCTGATGAGAGATACAGCGATTACCAGATTTTTGTGCTAAAAACATATTTATTGAGCTTTCCTGACAGAGCATTTAAATAGAGTGTGTGTGTGCAGGTGTGCGCACGGGGAGTGGGAGTCAATTTTTTTCCCTTGAGTTATATGTAATACGTGGTAATGTTAGTAGGATTTATTTTTTGCTGAGGGAAAATGGTTTTGATTCTTTTGGGGTTTGCATCATTCAGCAGAATCAAAACCACACATATTCAGTACACAGAATCTATCCCCTGACCCAGAAATGGCGTTTTATTTTGCATGACCACTTGAATCTGGAAAACTATGCCTATAGCTAACTTCCTATATTTGAATTATTGCCTGTTAGACATGTGGGATGTAATATTTGTAGTGAGAACTACTTTCTCCCTGGCTGTCCTATACACAGTGACCCACCATGTGTTATGCTTCACAAGTATAATAATTCTGCTTCCATGCCAGCTTCTAGAGCTCTAGGTGTAGCACACAGTGGCTGTTGCCTTCAGGTACCTAGTAAACCCCATGGGTTCAATCTTCCATTCCAGCTTCTGTGTTTGCAAGGAATCCCCTTCACATTATCTTTACTTACACAAACTGCAATGCAAATTTCCAAGGAACTTTCTATAAAACACTTGGACTGCTGCCTGATTGCAAGACCTTAGGGGTCCATTTTCTTTATGATGTCCCTCTTTTAGGAACATAGGAGTTGCTTGACTAGAGCAGACCCAAGGTCCATTTAGTCCAATATGCTGTCTCTGACTGTGGCCAGCACGAGATGCTTCATAGGAAGACAGTAGTGCTAGAACTAGGGGTACTGGGGGGCACTGCCACCCCCCCCCGCTTGAAGTAGTACTAGCAACCCAAATACATGGTTTCCATCATCAGCACTCACACTGTAAACATTGTTCCAGCACCCCTGGAGGAAGGTGTCAGAACCTTGCAGAAGGCCAATATGAGATAATCTGCCTCCTAGGTCAGGTCTCACCCTGCTCTCTTATAGTTAGTTTGATTTAAACCCTGAAGCATAAGGTTTAATATTTCTTCCACTTCATGTCATTAACTAGAAGTCTGGATATTCTTGATATCGCTCTAGACACCCAATCTCTTTAAAACATCTTATGTGTTTGGCCTCAATGACTTCTGTGGCAGTGAGTTCCACAGGCTACAGTGTGTGAAAAAAGTATTTCTTTTTTCAATTTTGAATTTGCCACCTTTTAATTTAATTGAACAGTCTGTGTTCTTGTGTTATAAGGCAGGGAAAACAAAATTTCCTAGTCTACCTTCCCTAGACTAGTTGCTATTTTATCACGTCCCCTCTTATTCATCGCCTTTGTAAGATGAAAAAATCCCAGTCTTTTCAATCTCTTTTCATATGAGTTTTTTTCCAGGCCCTGGATCATTCTTGTGACTCTTCTCCTTAACTCTCTCTAGTTCTGCAGTATCCTGTTAGAAACAGGGTGCACAGCACTGCTCATAGTATTCCACAGGAGGTCACACCTTCAATTTCTCTAAGGACACTGTAGTATTACTTGTATTATTCCCCATGCCATTTCTTGGACATCCTAACATCCTATTTGGACTTGTAATTGCAGCTGCACATTGTGCAGAGGGCCTTCATTGAGCAGTCTAATATGACACTCAGGTTCCTTTTTTGAGTGGATACTTTCATGGCTCAGTTGGTACAGATTACTCTGCTGAATACCCTTCAAATATTTAAAATGGTAATGCAGAGCCAAATGTGCACACACTTACCCATGTCTTCATATATACCCTCAAATTATACAGTGGAAAGAAGATGTAAATAGACTTTGCTCTCTGGAAAGTCACTAGTACCTTAGATAGCTAGGGACTTCAGAAAATGGAAAGTTTCTGATATTTATGTCCACACCTGTTTCAAGTTTTATTTCTCCCTGGACTCAGGTAGGGGACTCAGACTGACTAGTCATAGAGGGATTGGAACCTTTGTCAATATAAGATAAAAATATAACAAATAGACTAATAAATACAACTGCTTCCGATTAAAAAATATTAGCACCCAATAATGCTTAACTAGCACATTCCCATTCATAAAATTCCAATGGTGCTTCACAAACAGTACAAACTTTCAAGCACAGATGACTTCATCCATCATGGAGATGTGGCACAAGAACAACTAAATATTTAATAATAAAGCATATTTTTACTCTGTTTAAAAAAGTAACCTTGGTGCTGAATTTACATACAGACGTGTAGACTTTAAGGCCAGAACGGACATTCATGATCACTTAGTCTGACCTCCTGCGCATTGCAGGCCACAGAACCTCCCCACTCACTCCTATAATAGACCCATAATGTCTGGCTGAGTTATTGGAATCCACAGATCTTGATTTCAAGTTTTCAAGTTATACCATTTGCTCTAGGTCAAACCAGCAAGTGAAGATGCCCACACTGCAGAGGAAGGTGAAAAAACCCTAATGTTTCTGCCAGTCTGACCTGGGGGAAAATTCCTTCCTGACCCCAAATGTGGTGATCAGTTAGACCCTGAGCGTGTGGGCAAGACCCACCAGCCAGACACCTGGGAAAGAATTCTCTGTAGTAACTCAGAGCCCTCCCTGTCTACTGGCCTATCTCTGGCTGTTGGAGATATTTTCTAATAGCAGAAGTCCTTTATTTAAAGAAAATCTGATGACAGCAGCAGCCGTGCATACTTTTGCCTTATTAACCTGTCTCAATCTTGGCATAGGCCTAGTTTGCACTTGGAAGTTATACCATGTATCCATGTTGGTTAGGGGAGTGACTTTTTACCGATTCAGTTATACCAGTACAAGCCCGAATACAGATGAATTGTAATGGTGTAAAGGTACCTTACACTGCTGTAGTTATTCCCCTTCCCATACAGGATTAATTATCCTCGTATATAGCACCTTTATGCCAATGTAACAGTGTCCACATGGACATGCTTTAACGATGCCAATATATTTAAAGTGGTACAATCTCCCCAGTGTGGTTGAGGCTTTAGAATGACTGCCACTACAGTTTGAAATGGACCAGTTTCTGTGGTCATTAAATCCTGGGCTTCTGCTTAATTGCTAATAAGTGTGATAATCTGTAATACGGTCTTTCTGGCCAGATCAAAGCAAACACAAATGTAATTTGTCTTTTGAATGGTCTACAAATGACATTAATAGTGTCAATGATACCAGTAGTCAAAACAATAAATGTTCTGTGCCATAAAACAAACCCAAGAAGAAGCTAACCACAGTAATATGGAACCACTAGCACTGAAAGCCCCAAATCCCAAAATGTAAACCAAGAAGGTTGGAAAGTTTTTCATTTAATTTCTGTCCCCACACCCCCATGTCATTCTACACTTTTGGCTTACAGGACTAGATGTGCAAGAATACCATGAGAGAACTTGTTCATGAAATATCCATCCCAATTTTGCAGGCCCAGCTAGTATGGTCCTGGTTGGTATGGCATTCAGCAGTTGCTATGTCAACTGATTTACCAATTTTAGCTTTGCATAGTCATGACTTTTCAAAGACACACCAGTTTCCTCTTGGGCAACTTGAGCATTGCAACTAATTTGAGTAAGAATTTCCTCTCCATTTTGAGATGTATAGGAGTTGGCAGGGCAAGTGTGTGGCTGGTCACAGGAATTCCTAGCTGGTGGGTATGTAACTTTTAATCCTTTCCTCCTAAATTGGATGTTTTCTTGTCTTTGCTGAATGACTATTATGGTATTGAATTTTCACTTCCTTTCAAATGATCAGTAATACACTTATAAAATAAAGGAAGCTGTTCACATAGGCACATAACTGCTCTGTTCTACAAAGGTCTGCTTAAAAGAGATGTGCTACTTCCTTTTTTCCTTTGGTTAAACAAAGGAAATAGATTATTCTGAAATATTTTTTTTAAATGCATGTATTTCTACTTTGTAAAGGATCCTACTGATTATCTCTAAGCTGCATCAGAGGTCAGTGTGAGAGCCTCATTTTGGTTACTTCACTGAAATATGATGTATTTGAAGATGAGTATTTGATAGTGAAGTAAACAGAAACTGCAAAACCAATTTCAGTTTCTCAGAGAAAAATGTGCGAGTCTCAACATGTTATGTGGATTTATGGTGCTATATAAACAATGTGATTTAATCTGCTGTAGCAATAGCACTAAGTAAATGGTTTTCTATTTTTTAAGAAGGAAGGAATATGTGAATCTTTCATCGTTTTTGCTCATAAAAATGTGTGTGGTAGCGGCGGTGGTGGTGGTGGTATGCAAAACGACAAGCATGTATTATGTGAGCTTAATCACTCAGCTAAGGTTTTAACAGTCACTCTCGTATTGTTCAAATCCCGGGTTTCTCTGTGAATAGGTTATTCCAGATTACAAAACACTGGGTCCAAACCTAATACCAGTTCCCCTAAACTGAACTCAGATCTATTTAAGGTTCAGACAAGTAGCCTCTCCAAGCATCTCTGACTCCCAAAAGGTACCCTTTGGGCAATATGATAGTGTCTCTCTCTGTGCTTGGTTGAATTTAAATCCTAATGTACACCTTGCTAATATATTCTTTTATTTCAGCTAACAAATCTGAATACAGTTATCAAGTATTTGTTATTTTCAGTGTTAGAGCTATGTTGGTCCCAGGATATTAGAGAGACAAGGTGGATGAGGTAATATCGGTTATTGACCTTTCCCAGACCTGAAGAAGAGCTCTGTGTAGCTCGAAAGTTTGTCTCTTTGATAGAATCATAGAACTGGAAGGAACCTCATCTAGTCCAGTCCCCTGCACTCAAGGCAGGACTAAGTATTATTTAGATCATCCCTGACAGGTGTTTGTGCAACCTGCTCTTAAAAATCCCCAATGATAGAGATTCCACAACCTCCCTAGGCAATTTATTGCAGTGTTTAACCACTCTGACAGTTAGGAAGTTTTTCCTAATGTCCAACCTAAACCTCCCTTGCTGCAATTTAAGCCCATTGCTTCTTGGCCTATCCTCAGAGGTTAAGAAGAACAATTTTTCTCCCTCTTCCTTGTAAAAGCCTTTTATGTACTTGAAAATGGTTATGTCCCCTCTCAGTCTTCTCTTCTCCAGACTAAACAAATTCAATTTTTTCAACCTTCCTCATAGATCATGTTTTCCAGACCTTTAATCATTTCTATTATTCTTCTTTGGACTTTTTCCAGTTTGTCCAGATCTTTCTTGAAATGTGGCATCCAGAACTGGACACAATACTTCAGTTGAGGCCTAATCACTGCAGAGTAGAGTGGAAGAATTACTTCTTGAGTCTTGTTTACAACACTCCTGTTAATACATCCCAAAATGATGTTCACTTTTTTTGCAACAGCGTTACACTGTTGACTCTTATTTAGTTTGTGATCCACTATGACCCCCCGATCCCTTTCTGCTGTGCTCCTTGCTAGGCAATCATTTCCCATTTTGTATGTGTGCAACTGATTGTTCCTTCCTCAGAGGATTATTTTTCATTTGTCTTTATTGAATTTCATCCTATTTTCTTTAGACCATTTCTTCAGTTTGTCCAGATCATTTTGAATTTTAATCCTATCCTCCAAAGCACTTGCAACCCTCCCAGCTTGGTATCATCTGCAAACTTCATAAGTGTACTCTCTATTCCATTATCTAAATCACTGATAAAGCTATTGAACAGAACTGTACCCAGAACCTGTCAGTGCCTTCCCCTGCCTCCCAGCACCTCCTGATCAGCGGTTTCATGGCGTGCCAGAGGCTCAGGGATGGGGAGGAGGGAGGAATGAGGGAATGGCAGGCTCAGGGAATGGGTGGACTGAAGGTAGGGCCTGTGGCAGAGCCAGGGGTTGAGCAGTGAGCACTCCCTGGCACATTGGAAAGTTGGCGCCTGTAGCTCCAGCCCTGGAGTCTGTGCCTATACAAAGAGCTGCATCTTAACTTCTGAAGGGCTGCATGTGGCTCCGGAGCCACACGTTGGCCACCCCTGGACTATGGGGTTATAATACCTGCCAGTGTTTGACTTGCTAGCAGAAAATACACTCACTCTTTTTACAGTTCCCATTTTTTGCGCCTCAGCTTACCTGTCTGAGGCAGCACAGGCCAAAAGTTCTGTCTTTTCACAACTTTTTCAGAAAAGTGTTAAACAGAGTTAAACCTCAGAGCTATGAAATGCAAAACTCTAAATGTAAGTGTTGTTAATTGCTGTCACACAGCCTCAAAGAGAGAGTACCATTCAAGTTCTTACTGACAATATGTAGTACAAACACAGACATTTGCAAACAGTATCAGGAATACTTTTGAATTACTTCTTAAAAACATCTATCAGGCAGTAAACCTGTTGGTGTTCCTTATATAGACTTCCCCATTTTGTTGCTGTTGCACCTATTTTGGAATAAGGTTTCAATAGATCAGTTACAGTTTGGGGCTTTTCTATACAGGCAAGTCGTGGGAAAGTTAATGAGAAATGGCTAAGGTGTGAATTTAAAGTGCAAAGTTATTCTGCACAAACTCCTCATGTGAGCACTCTTATTCTGCACTAAAGCTCCATCTACACTACAGAGCGTGTACCATCATAGACCCCTTGTGTAGGTGCAGCCTATGCTGACAGTTTTTTCTGTCAATGTTGGAACACCACCTCCCTGAATGACAGTAGCTACATCCATGGAAGTGCTTTTCTGTCAACACAGCTGCATCTACATTAGGATTGTTGTCAGCATAGTTATGTTGGCTGGCATCTGTTTGGTGTTTTTTTTCAACCCTTGATTGCTATAGCTATGCTGATATAACTTTTAAGTGTAGCCCAAGCCTAAGACCGCACTTTTCTTCTGAGTGAGAGCATCCGCATGGGTGTTTGTGAAGCCAGAGGGTGTTAAATGTGCTTTAACTCGTGCACATTGATTTCACACCTTTACTTGATTCACTTTAACTTTTCTGAGTGTCACCCTGTAGATGTGCCCCAAGAGTGCCTTTGTGTTGTTTAGGGCATGGCTACGCATGCATGTAGAGCGCTGTGAGTTAAATCAGCCTTCAGAGACCACAATAGGGAAAACACTGCAGTGTGTCCACACAGACAGATTCAAGCGCACTGGCATGGCCGCATTAGCAGCTTTTGCAACAGCCACAGAGAGCAGTGCATTATGGTAGCTATCCCAGCATCCAAGTGGCTGCAACATGCTTTTCAAATGGGGGGCGTGGAGTGGAGTGTGACAGGGAGTGTGTGTGTATGAGAGAGAGAGTGGGTTTTGTGGGGGCTGAGAGCATGTCAGCATGCTGTCTTGTAAGTTCAGACATCAGCAGACCCCTCACCTGCCTCTCTCACACACAGCATTCCACAGTAATGGTTGCTTTGTTCCGGAGCAGATAAGCAGCCCGCTGTCAGAAACGGAGCATTGAAAGGGCATATCGGCATTCCTGCAGTGATTCCAAAACAATGACAAGAGTGGCCATTTGACTTAAGGGGACTATGGGAAGTTTCCAGAGACTGAGCAGAGCGCAGCAATGCAACACCTCGATCACACTGACACTGGGGCATTTCAGCCAAGGCACAGCAAGCGTTATGCCTCTTGTGGAGGTGGATTACCAGGAGCGCTCTAGCCACGGAATCAGAGCACTCTAAGTGCCTTGTCAGTGTGGATGGGGAGTGAGCTAGGGTGCCCAGGGCGGCTTAAATGCGCTCTAACTCGCAAGTGTAGCCATGCCCTTAGATCAGTCCACTTTGGAAGTGGGTTAAGCTAAAGCTCACAAAGGCACTCTTAGGTTTGGTCCACAATTAGAAGTTATGTCACCATAGATATGTTAGTTAGGGCTGTGGAAAAAACAAACACGCTCCAGCCAGCATAGCTATGCCAGCACCTTCCCCTCCTCCTCCCCACAAGTATAGACGGAGCTATGCCAATAGAGTTTGTCTGCTGACGTAGCTAATGTTGTTTAGGGACGTGTTTCTACACTGTCAGAAAAACTCCTTGTGTTGGTATGGGTTGTGATTACCGTATGGGGCTGGGCTGGGATAGACTCCGGTAGTATAGGCGTAGCCTCTGTTTGCTGTTGGATTAAGTTACAGCAGTTTAAGATCACTTTACTCCTGAGAGAGCTGGTGGTAACAGGTTTTAACTCAGGCACATTCACATTACACCTTCAGCTGAGTCACCTTAAGTTCCCTGCCTGTCCCAGTGTAGGTAAGCGCTTAGTGTAGAATAAGAGTATCCACATAGGGAGCTAATGTGGATAGCTATTGGGCAAGAGCAATTCTGCATGAGCTATTCTGGGACTTTTCCCTGTGTAAACAAGACCTTGTGTAGTGCACTCCTCTACACACATTCTGCTCTAACTAGAGCTGGGTGAAGAATTGATCTTTTGGTTTGGCCGGCTCTTATGTCAACGGATATGATTTAGATTTGTGAGATTTGCATACACAAGGGCAGAATTTGTCCCTCAGTTGTGGTTTTTGTCATGTGCCTTTTCATTTTCCTAAATATGTCTTCACTATTTAAAAGCTGGTTTGAGGACATGCATTATAGCAACCTTACCTCAGGAAGACTGGCTTTTTGCCATTATTGAATAGGAACCTGGTTTTCTGCAAATGCACTTACAGCTTTCTGTGATCTTTTAACTGTCTTCAGTCAGACTCAGGAATCAGAAAGGCATCATCACTTGTCACAAGGTACTAATTCAGTTATGGTAGGGTACTAGTGCCAGCCAAAGACTGGGCTTAGATGAGCTACATCCAAAACATTAAATAGTAATAATACCTAGTGCCTATATAGTGCTTTTCATAAGTAGGTCGCAAAGCCCTTCACAACTTGTAATGTATTTATCTTCACAACATCCCTGTGAGGTAGGGAAGTGCTGTTAAGCCCATTTTGCGGAGAGTTTCTCTGTGCTGCAGTTAAAAAAAAAAAAAACAGAAAAAAAAAGAGACACCCCCCCCATCTCACAGAACTGGAAGGGACCTTGAAAAGTCATTGAGTCCAGCCCCCTACCTTTAGTAGCAGGACAAGTACTGATTTTGTCCCAGATCCCTAAGTGGCCCTCTCAAGGATTGAACTCACCACCCTGGGTTTAGCTGACCAATGGTCAAACCACTGAGCTGTCCATCCCTCTCTAAAGTCCCTCAGTCTACATAGCAACTAGACACAAGTAGCTGGTATTGCCGAGCTGACTCAGGCTTGTGGGGCTCGGGCTGCAGGGTTGTTTCACTGCAGTGTAGACTTCTGAACTTGGGCTGGCACCATCCCAGCTCGCACGGTCCTAGAGCCTGGGCTCCAGCCTGAGCCTGGAAATTTACACTGCAATGAAACAGCTCCACAGCCCATGTGCCCCAGTGTGCTGGCACAAGCCAGCTGTGTTTTTTTTCACTGCAGTGTAGACATAACATGTGTGACTTGGCCAAGTAACTTACCATTACAGTACTTCTGTATGACATTACTATTTGTTTATCATCTTATGCATGATAACACTTTTGAAACATATGCGCTAGATTAGAATATCTGGTCAGAAGGTGAGAAAAGTCATGTAGCGGCCAACAAAAACAGGATGCATAGCAGCATGTACTTGGATGGGCCATTAATATTACATGGGAGGAACAAAAGTGCCATTCCTTATGTTAGGTAAGAGTTCAGTCCAAAAGTACTGTCCTGCCAGGTCGATTGGTTTCAGTCAAGGCAACTCAAATCACTGGTATTTAAAATACTGATATTAATCTTTTTTAAAAAATCTCTAGTTGATTTAAATTATTGCAGTTGAAATCAATGTACATGACTGTTGGATGTATTGAGTGTGGGTTAGCTACCTTCCAGGCATTTACTGCTTTTTGATAACAAATATGTGCCATGTTCAAGAAGTGATGTGTCTAAATGAATCTCTTCAGTCTTCATTCCTAATTCTATTCACCATGTGTCATTCTTCTTAGCGTATGCACAACACGCCTCAGGTGGCACGTGACTAGGGTTAATCAACGAATTTGATCCGCTGGTTGGATCATTAGCTTCCCCGGCTTGGACTGGGTACTGACAGGATGCAACGTGATCGCTGATCCATATCCCCCCACGTGTCATTGAAATACAGTATATGCAAGCTATATAGTTAGACTTAAACTACACAAAACCCCTAAACAGTTTGTTACAATGCTTTTATTTTGTACTTTTTGTACTCAACAAAGTAGTCCATGCATTTATCACTCGAATTTTGAAAGTATGCTTTCTTTTCCCACCAGAACTGTAAAAATAATAATCTCATCAAAATATTGAAGTATTTGAGGTTCTGTACAACAGTGTAAATTCAAATAAAATATCTCCTTAAAATACAAACACATACAAACAAATTGGGTCCAATTTAGAGAAAAAAGAGGCGTGGGAGAGAGGGAAGGTGATAGAGGGTCACCTTTAGTCATTCAAAAATACATTTTTCCATCTTTTAAAAAAGAAACCCTCAAGTTGTTTCATGTGGAGAGAGATGTAACACGATAGATTTTAGAGGGGAATGAGTTCCACACTCTAAAGCCCATGAGAGCAAAAAATGTAATACAGACCTGGTCACAAAATAGTAAGTATTTTTAATTAAAAAAAAATTGATCAATTTCCAGGCTTTTCACAGAAATTTTCCATTTTTTTAGGGGAAAAATGATGAAAAATTTTCACTAGTATTTTCATTTTGTTTTTAAAAAAATCATTTACAAAAAGGGCCATTTTTGGTAGGAGACAAGTTTTGATCACTATTTTGGACCAACTTCATTGCAGTCACCTATTTTCAGGTGCAATGGTGGCAATTCTTAATCTATGTTGAGTGTGTTCATCAGCTATTCAACAGTGCAAAGTTCAAAAACCAATTGTCTGAGACAGGGCTACCCCCCATGAGTGGTAATTAACAATCTTCTATTGGGGATCCATTTCTGTGCATTTTAGGCTTAAACATGAAACTATAGCTACAATAGATCGAGTATGTTCAGTCTGGCTGATTACAACAGTAAAATATCTCCAACTGCCCTTGCCATTAGCGGTGAGCTTAGCTAATGTTTTATTCTTGCTCCTAGGCCTCTCTGGTGGTGGTGTTTTTTTAAACATCTGGTACATATGTGATCCCTTTTCCAGCCTGTCAATAGGTATAGGAATTTTTCCAAATATTTCTACATAGGCCCTTTGTGTGATCTATAGACACAGCAGGTTTTCCTCTCTTCTGTCTCCTCTCCATCATCACTAACGTAACCAAAAAAGGCACAGGGCATGTCTGAGATCTGTGAAGGGTTCAAGTGAACAAACATCTGGTAATTTTGGGCCTGAATCTGCTGCCTTATACCCACTGATATAACTCAAATAAAGCCATGGATTTAAAAATTTATTCTGGATTTACTCTTGTATATTTAAAATCTGAATCTGGCTATTTGCTGTCTTTCATAAATTCTTGGACTTTAACTCAGAGACAGAGAAACGGCTTGGTTAGCTCCAGTTTAGCAGAACAGTAGTAAGAGCTCAAGTTTAGCAGAGCAAAGCGTCTCCTTTGGAGATATTTCCATCCCTACAAAGAGGTGCCTCTTCCAAGTGACTGTCTTGCTTCTGAGTTTCTTTGTGGTCGTCATGACACCTTGATGCACTTAAAACGACTTTCACTAAACAAGGACACTTCACCAGAGAAATAGATCATCTCATGGAATGGGCCACCCAAATATCCCAAGAGAACCTACTTCAATATGGGGGGAGGGAGGGAGAAACAAAACTCCTGACTGCACACCCCTAATTGTCACCTACCACCCCACACTGGACTCCTTTTAGAACATCATTTAACCAGTTACAACCCATACTTGATGCAGACCACATCCTGAAAGAAGTCTTTCCCAAACTCCACTCTTCTGGCCTTCCAACAACCCCTGAACCTCACCAAACTCATAATCAAAGGCAACCTCCCCACAGATCAAGACACACCAACTCAAAGCGGCATCAGCCCCATCAGAACAACAGATGCAAAACCTGCATCCATATCTTCATTGCTACGATGATCAATAACTCCTCCCCCCAACATCTCTTTCAAAATCCATGGGTCCTACACATGCCCATCACAACATATGGTATACCTCATCCAGTGTACTAAGCACTCCAGTAACAACTATGTAGGTGAAATGAGACAATCCCTACACTCCTGAATGAACTCTCCCAGAAAATTAAGATAACTATACCATATCACCTGTGGTGTGAATACTTCTCACAGAATAATCACTCCACAACTGACCTCTCAGTCCTTGTTCTCAATGGAAACCTGCACTACACCTTGAAAAGATGACCCTGAGAGCTTAAATTCATAATTTTGCTAGACACTAAAAATAATGGACTTGGTAAAGACACTGGATTTATGGCTCATTACAACAGTCCGTAACTCACGAACTCTCTGTCCTATGACTGCAGAGGTGCTAACTGCCCACTTCAACTTGAATGGTCTCTTGCCACACGTGGGTTAACTCCTTGTGCTTAACAATCTCTCCCACCTTGTATTTAGCTGAGACACTCTTGTTACCTTTCCCAGAACCTGGGGAAAAGCTCTGTGTAGCTCAAAAGCTTGTCTCTTTCACCAGCAGAAGTTGATCCAATGAAAGATTTTATCTCACTGCTTGTCCCTTTAATGACCCAAAGGAAGCAGTTTCCATGCTGACAATTCCTACTTTAAAACTAAAATTGTTACACTTTTCAAGAAGCTTTAAAGGTGGTAAAGAGGACAGTTAACCTCTGCCACTTCTCCCTGGTTGGTAGTGTATAGCATTTGAGTGCTAGGTGAAGATAAGATTTGTATTGAGAAACAGCTGCTTAACTAGAATACTATCTGTGGTTCAGTTACAGGAGACATTCTCTACATGCAGCTGTGCAGTGGTTGGAGCTTCACTCCTTGCATATCATATTTCTCTCTTTCCTGCCTCCTTTACTTGGGGATCTGAATTCCGAACGATTTAACAATATAAACACACTAGTACTAATTATCCTTTCTCTCACTCATGCCTGTCACCCCAATTGGGGTATGGGCCGCCAGCCACAGATCTCCAGAGTCCTCTATCCTGGGCCATTCACTCTAGCTGGTTCCAGGTATAGCCCATTTTTTTGCTATCAGCCTGAAGGTCGCGTCGCCAGGTATTTCTTGGACGACCTCTTTTCCGCTTGCCTTGGGGGTTCCACCGCAGTGCCTGTCTGGTGATGTTAGTTGGCTGCTTGCGTAATGTATGTCCTATCCAACCCCACCTTCTCCTTCTGATTTCTGCCTCTGCTGAGAGTTGACGGGTCTTCTCCAAGAGGTGGGTGTTACTGATGGTGTCTGGCCAGCGGATCTGGAGAATCCTTCTGACGCAGCTATTAATGAAGGTCTGGATCTTCCTGATGGTTGTTTTGGTTGTCCTCCAGGTTTCAGCTCCATACAGTAGGACTGATTTCACATTGGAGTTGAACAGTCGAATTTTTATTGCCAAAGACAGTTCTCTGGAGCTCCAGATGTTCTTGAGCTGTAAGAAGGCTGCTCTTGCCTTACCAATCCTTACTTTGATGTCTGCGTCTGTGCCACCCTGCTGGTCGATGATGCTACCTAGGTAGGTGAAGGACTGCACTTCTTCCAAGGGGCTTCCATTCAGTGTGACTGGGTCGTTGCTGATGGAATTAATCCTAAGGATCTTGGTCTTGTCCTTGTGAATGTTGAGGCCAACCTGTGATGACGTGGCTGCCACAGTGTTGGTCTTCTCTTGCATCTGCTCTTTACTGTGCGAAAGGAGTGCAAGATCGTCAGCAAAGTCCAGGTCATCAAGCTGGGTCCACAACGTCCACTGGATTCCATTCCTACGCTCGTAAGTGGATGTCTTCATAATCCAATCGATGACGAGGAGAAAGAGAAGTGGTGACAACAAGCATCCTTGTCTGACTCCAGTTCGCACCTGGAAGCTGTTAGTGAGCTGCCCTCCATGGATCACTCTACAGTGTATACCATCATATGAGTTCTTGATCAGGTTGACCACCTTTGCTGGAATGCCGTAGTGCCGAAGGAGCTTCCAGAGGGTCTCTCGATCCACGCTATCGAACGCTTTCTCATAGTCAACAAAGTTGATGTACAACGAGGAGTTCCACTCCACAGACTGCTCGACTATGATGCGAAGCGTTGCTATCTGGTCCGTGCATGATCTGTTCAGCCGGAAACCTGCCTGTTCATCTCGTAGCTGTGGATCGACGGCATCCTTCATTCTCTCTAAGAGAACTCGGTTGAAGACCTTCCCTGGCACCGACAGGAGTGTGATTCCTCTATAATTGGCACAGTTGCTAAGGTCTCCTTTCTTGGGGATTTGGATGAGATATCCCTCTTTCCAGTCTGCCGGAATCACTTCTTCTTCCCATATCTTCTCAAAAAGGGGGCACAGCATTTCCACTGAAGCATCCAGGTCTGCTTTCAGGGCCTCTGCTGGGATGTCATCAGGTCCAGCCGCCTTCCTGTTCTTCATCATGGTGATGGCTTTTCTGATCTCATCTCTGGTTGGTTTATCGCAATTAATTGGGAGGTCCTCGTTGGCTGGGTTAATGTCTGGTGGATTTGGTGGTGCTGGTCTGTTCAGGAGTTCCTCAAAGTGCTCCGCCCATCTGTTCATCTGTTGTTCTATTCCTGTTATAGACTTTCCCTGCTTGTCTTTAACGGGACGTTCTGGCTTGCTGAACTTTCCAGACAGTCGCTTGGTAGTATCATACAGCTGTTTCATGTTACCGCTGTATGCTGCCTGCTCCGCTTCTGCTGCCAGTTCATCCACATACTCTTTCTTGTCCTTCCTAATATTCCTCTTCACTGCTCTGTGGGCTTCAGCATACTCTTTTTGAGCTTTGGCCTTTGCAGCTCTAGTCCTGCTGTTGTTGACTGCTGCCTTCTTCTTCTTTCTGTCTTCTATCTTGGTCAAGGTCTCTGCTGTGATCCACTCTTTCTGCTGGTGTTTCTTAATTCCAAGCACTTCCTGGCATACTAACCTAAGTCTCTCTCTCACTTTCTGCCATCTGTTTAGTACACTGTCTTCCCCTTCCTCAGACCAATCCTGTAATACTGAAAACTTATTCTTCAGCATCAGTCCAAAATCTTCCTTGGTCTTACGGTCCTTCAGAAGGCTGACGTTGTACTTCACTCTTCTGTCTGACGTATCTATCCAGCTCTGCTTCAGCTTCAGCTTCAATCTAGCCACCACTAAGTGATGGTCGGACGCCACGTCTGCTCCTCTTCTAACTCTAACGTCCTGCAAGGATCTTCTGAACTTCTTGCTAATGCAGACATGGTCGATCTGATTTTCTGTCGTGCCTGCTGGTGATACCCAGGTACTCTTGTGGATCCGCTTGTGAGGAAAGATGCTACCTCCTATGACCAGGTTGTTAAGTGCACACAGATCCACAAATCTCTCTCCATTCTCACTCATCTCTCCCAGAGCGTGGGTCCCCATGACTTGTTCGTATCCTGTGTTGTCAGGTCCAATTTTGGCATTAAAGTCTCCCATAAGGATGATGATGTCTTTGTCTGGGAGAATCTCTAATATTTTCTGGAGTCTGTTGTAAAAATAATCTTTGTCCTCCTCTTTGCTGTCATTAGTTGGAGCGTAGCACTGAACAACAATCATCTTAATCCTCTTCATTTTAGTTCTGAAGGATGCTGTGATGAACCTGGGACCATGTGCCTCCCAACCAATCAGTGCTCTCTGTGCCTGCTTGGACAACATGAAGCCTACTCCCTGTGTGTGGGGTGCGTCGCTCTCTTCATGTCCTGAATACAGCAACAGCTCTCCTGTCAACAGTCGTCTCTGTCCAGCTTGCGTCCATCTTGTCTCGTTGATGCCTAATAGGGTCAGGTTGTTGCTCCTCATCTCTGCTGCAACCTGCGCCGTCTTTCCTGACTCATACATGGTCCTCACGTTCCATATGCCTATGGTAATCCTCCTGGTTGCAAGAAGGGTAATCGGCTTAGTGGCTTCCTCACGGCTTTCACCACCCAGTGTCATGCATCTTCGAGTTGAAGACCCTTCTTTTTCCAGGGTAAAAGTCTCCGTTGTCTCTATTGTTGGCATTTCTGTAGCAGGTTGATTTTTTACGGGGTGGAGTTGCTAGCCCCACGCCCAACCCTCCTCCTTTTATCCTGACTTGGGACAGGTAGATGGCCCCAAAGGACCTCTCTGGTGGAGTTAATTATCCTTTCATTGAACACCATTTTCTCTCTTTCCTTCTGCACAAATGGTGTCAGACTATGACTGATTGCTACATTTTATGGGTGTGTATAAAGGAAATTCTTGAACTACACCATGCAGCATATTACAACTTCCATCTTTTGCCTGTCCCTGTGTCATTGTTTGTGGATTCTATTGCCAACCTCCAGCTTTTAAAGTTAGTCAGAACCCAATAAAATCATGATTGTAAAAAGTAATAAACTTGGGATGGTTTTTCATTGGCTTCCAGAACCTTTGGGGTTCACATTTTTTAAGCTTTTCTATCCCACTGTGGAGACTTTTCTAAATGGAAGCTGAGATTCTTACATACGTATGTGACCCCAAGAGCTGAGGCTTTCAAAAAATCCACATCCATTGCGACACTCGTGATAAAATTGTGAGTTGGCAACAGGGAATGTAGTGGGGAAAATTCCCTTTCTTCTACATCGTATTAGCTTTGGCAGTAGTAAAGCTATGGTTAATTTTTCTTCAAAAGCAACTAGTGGTTGTGGGCATGCCATTTGAGATCTTGGAAATGCCTGATTTTCATTGGGTAGGTGCTCATCTTTTCCTGAAAATGTCTCAACCACTAGTCGCTTCTGAAAATCTATGCCAGAATCTGCAAAATACCAGATTGACTCAAAATACAATATAAATACTAAAAGTGCAGAACTCAGACTTGTGGGAAAACCTCCAGTGCACCCCTCCCTAGATGACACTATAAGGGTGCTCAGGGTCAGTTTTCTCTTCTTTTCTTGACAATCATCATGTCTCATTCCCAGAGTCCTTTTACCCAGACCAGTTCAGTCTAATATTCTCGCCCATCACATGGCACTAGAGGCTAATCATATTGCTGGTTTTCCTTGGGCAGGAGTCAGTGAGAAAAGGAAGCCCTAAAAGACAGAGGAAGGAGAAAGGGTCCCATTCTGTGGGACTGAATGCAATTAGTACTGATTATTCTGGTATGTTCAGACTCCACTGCTTACCCCTCCCCCACCCTGAACCCTCCTCCTACAGGTGCAACTCTGCACCCTTAATGTTCATGTAGCAGTTTGGAGCTATAGAGTGCTACGTAAGTGCTGCATACAATTACAAACCTCTTCATTTGTAGTCAAACTTTCACTTCTAAAATGATGGTGAAAAAAGTGAAGGTCAATCAAATAAGGGATTAAAAGGAAATGAAACGTGTTGCCAAAATCAATAATACAGTAAGTGGGGAGAATGTCCGATAAGTAGCAAAAATATTTTTCAGTGCAAACTGTCTCTACAGTACAGTTGCTCTTTGAGTTTAATCTCTTTAAATATATTTTTTTCCCTTCAGTGGAGCACATCCTGCTCTGATTCATAAACATCTGAAGCAGCATGATTTGGTGAATCTGGCTCTGCATCACATTGGTGTTTGGGATTGGATGTTAAGTTCTGGAGCCATTGCCAATTAAACTGTTACAACAAAAACTCTGAAGCTGGCACTCTGGTTCCCCCTGACCCTGTTGCTGTGGAAGTGCCTGTCACCGTTCTATACGCACGGTGCGCACAAAATGGTCCTTATCTGAATGGATTTCATTCTAGAATGGTGTCATTGTCCATCACCACTACATCCTCTCATGACAGCCTCACATCCTTTTAGCCCTCTAAGAAATTCACTTTCATGAATATAGGATTGAGGCGTTTGATGGAAGAGGACAGTAATGCCCAAGCTATTTCTCCACAGCTTTCCCTCTTCTGACTAGCATCATGGATTTTGTTTTGCTTTGTTTTATTATCTATGCTCTTTCTCTGACATTTGTCTTTGATTCTCAGTGCCAGATCTTTATACATATACAATGGATTTACAAGGGTGCCCAGATCAGGGAGAGGATCCACTCACAAACCAGAGAGAGCACAAATTGTAGTGACATTCTGTTTCTTTTGCTTTTAAATGTGTGCATCAAAGGTAAAGGCTGAGTATTAGTGACTGAACAATCCTACAGCAGCTCTGCTATTACCTTGTTACACTGACAGTCATGGCAAGTTTAGTATCACTTCTGAAAAGGACTGATTGCTCTTGCCACAATTGCCTGCCAGTCGGTTATATTAGATTCAGATATTAGGTTGTTCTATGTTCAGTTTGGAATATGAAATGTTTTAGTGAAATCGGAGGGCATTCTAGGCATGGGTGGGTGGGATGGTTAGTTTCTGAAGAATTAATGAGTTCACTGTCATGAATTAAATGATTTCGGCCACTAGATGGCTCTGTGCATATATACAGTTACAGGGTAAATTCCTTATTAAGACCTTGGTGTGGAAAGCATAGCCATGAACCAGATCTGGGATGAGAATCTGTAAATTCTATTTCAGGATTCTAAAATGCATTTTCCTTCCAATTTGGAACAAAAAACTCCAATTGAAATTCTACATAAAACAGAAATTAAAAAAAAGTTTATATTAGAAAAATCATAACATTGATAATTTCAAAATGAAATTCTGCCTGGTAGGCTGAAGAGGAGCTGAGAGCCTGGAATGCTAGCTGAGCTGGGAGCCTTGGAGCTTGGGAACCAGGGCTTCCAGGGTCCCAGCTTCTTTTCAGCCCAGTAGGTGCACTGCCCCACGGCAAGGGACCCTTGGACACCAGGGGGCCGTGAGTCTGGGAGCTGGGATTTCCAGGTTTTTGGCTCCTCTTCAGGTGCGCTACTGAGGAGCTGGGCAGGTGAGCTGACAACAAACCTGGCAGGTTTGTTCTGGAAACCCGCCTGACAGGCAGGTTTACATTTGAACTATATCAAAACCAACCCGTCTTTACAAAAGATTTTGATTTTTGACAAATTCTAATCAAAAATGTTTTGTCAGAATTTTTCTAACCAGCTCTACAATGACCCTTATCTCCTACATTTTCTAAATGTTTGTCAGTGGTTTATTCCCAGGATTCCTTCACTTGACTAATGTGAGTTGTGCAGCTAAAACCTCAGGGAATGTTTTGGAAACAAATATTTTAGTAGGTGCCCTTAAAAATGTGTACTTCCTATTTTCAGTGTTCCAGAACTACACCTTGTATTTCTACAACTGGGAGACATTTTTTAAGCGCACTCGCTATATTTAGACAGATGAATGTGCCTACTAAGAATAAATGTGAAGCTCTATATTGTTGGGATTCCCTCCAAGATCCCTTTCCACTCAGCGTCCCAAGAACTAAGTGATTATCAATGAGAGCAGCAGGAGTTGGAGTACGAGAGGTGTTTATTTACCTTGTGTTGGAGCGACTGCTCTGGGGATGCTTGTCCATTTCTGGGGAATGGAGGCAGAGTGCCTCTTTTTCTCTTTTTGGAAGGTGATACTTGAAATGTCCCCTGCTGACATGCTTGATGAATGGACAGGGCTCTCTGCAATCGGCTTCCACATGGGGGAGTAGATGTTTCTTGTCTGTTCCTTGTGCGTGTTGTTTGCAGGGGATTTGTTTCTGGGGGAAGAAGTTTACTTTTACTTTGCCATAGAGGGAAGAAAAAACTACAGCATAGGACACCTACATTGCCTTTGTTGTCAGTCTTCCCTGGACCTCAACATCTCAGGAAGGATTCCAAGCAAGGCCTTTTTGCTGCTTCATCCTTTCTTTCATCTTCTGGACTACCAAGGGAATTTTGTATTTTGGAATGGAATCCTTTTGGGAAGGATTCCCATAGCACTAACACTTTCCCCCAGCACCTCCACCCACCACCTCCACCCACCAATAGTGCATGTTCAGCAGCTTTTCTCACCCATTTCAGCGACCAGTGGCTTAGCTTTGCTGTATGACTGTTTGAGAACACTACAAGAGATTCAGCAAGTTCAGTCTACACTACGGGATTACTCCAATTTTACAGATTTTGATTTTTGGCAACAGATTGTATAAAGTCAAGTGCATGCGGCCACACTAAGCACATTAATTCAGCAGTGTGCATCCATAGTACTGAAGCGAGTGTTGCACTGTGAGTAGCTATCCCATAGTTCCCGCAGTCTTCCCTCACCCATTGGAATTCTGGGTTGAGATTCCAGTGCCTGATGGGGCAAAAAACATTGTCGCAGGTGGTTCTGGGTAAATGTTGTCAGGCCCCCCGTCTCCCTCCATCCCTCTGTGACAGCAATGGCAGACAACCGTTTCACGCCTTTTTTCCTAGGTTACCTGTGCAGACACCATACCACGGCAAGCATAGAGCCCGCTCAGCTCACTGTCACCGTAAGTCTCCTGGGTGTTGGCAGATGTGGGACTGCATTGCTACACAGCATCAGCTGTGACAAAGTTCCTCCTCTACCTTGGTGGGTCGCGCTTATTGGCAGATTTGCTCACCTCAGTGATCTCCCCCACAGTCTGGATCAACTCCTCCTGTGTCTGATCAGGAGTTGGGAGGTTTTGGGGGAACCCGGGCCCACCCTCTACTCTGGGCTCCAGCTCAGGGCCCTATGGATTTGCAGCTGTCTATAGTGCCTCTTGTAACAGCTGTGTGACAGCTACACCTCCCTGGGCTACTTGCCTAAGGCCTCCTCCAAACACCTTCTTTATTCTCGTCACAGGACCTTCCTCCTGGTGTCTGATAATGCTTGTACTCCTTAGTCCTCCAGCAGCACACCCTCTCTTGCTTTCAGCTCCTCACATGCACTTCCTCTCCTCTGGCTCCCCCCCATCTGACTGGAGAGAGTTCCTTTTAAAACCCAGGTGCCCTGATTAGCCTGCCTTGATTGGCTGCAGGTGTTCTAATCAGCATGTCTGCCTTAATTGGTTCTAGCAAGTTCCTGACTACTCTAGTGCAGACCCTGCTCTGGTCACTCAGGGAACAGAAAACTACTCACCCAGTGACCAGTATATTTGCTCTCTACTAGACTCCTGCACCTCACTTGCCTGGGTCTGTCACACAGCTCATTGTCTTTTGGCAGCAGATGATGCGTTAGGACTGAAAGCCATCGTCGTCATACAGAGATGGGAGTGACTCAGCCAGGTCATGTCCCATTTTCTGCTGAGCACCCAGGAGATGACAAGGGCTAGCAGTCATATTACACTGTCTGCTGCCGACCTAAGATGTAAAAGATAGATGTAGTGTATCAAAACAAGAAATAGGCCAGATTTGTTTTCTATTCATTTGGTCCCCCCTCCCTCTGTGAAATCAACAGTCTGAGGGGGCCATTCTGTGTGACAGTTTTTTGTGTTTCTCCTTGATACAAAGCCTCCGCCTTTGGTGGATTTTAATTCTCTGTAAGCCATGTTAGTTGCCCCTCCCTCCGTTAGAGGAATGGCACCCAATTCTCAGGGGTGATCGCTTTACCCCTCCTCCCACCATGTGGCTCATATCAGAGAAGATCCCTGATAGCCAAACGGGAACAGCTCAGCACCAATGCCCATCCCCCCCACCGCTTGGCTAACTGGGGGGAGGATTTCTTTTCAGCCACAGGCAAACAACCCAGTAGGAATGGGCACCTCTGAATGTCCCCTTAATTAAATTCCCGTATCTCAACCAGGTTACCATGAATATCACTCTCCTGAGGATAACACAGCGAGATAAAGAACAGATGTTGCTTGAATGTCAGCAAACACAAGGACCATATGCTGCCAGGCTTTGCCATGCAATGATACCAGATTACTTGCTACTAGCATGGCGTGGTAAAGTGTCTTACTGTGGAGGATGGAATAAGGCTGCCTTCCCCAGAAACCTTCTGCAAAGGCTTTTGGAGTACCTCCAGGAGAGCTTCATGGAGATGTCCCTGGAGGATTTCTGCTCTATCCCCAGACATATTAACAGACTTTTCCAGTAGTTGTACTGGCCGCGAATGCATCCCAAGTCCTTAGGGCAAATTAATCATTAAAAAATGCTTGCTTTTAAACCATGTTTTATATTTACAAAGGTACACTCACCGGAGGGATACCGCCTTGAGAGGGTTGGGAGACTATTTCAGTCAGGCTGAGAAAAAGATTGTGGATGTTGGGGAGAACGGTGTGCTGTGTGCTCTCCCCAAGCTCCTCCTCATCTTCCCTGTCCACAAAATCCTCGGGCATGGCTGAGAGTACCCCCTCCTTGGAATCCACAGTCAGGGTGGGGGTAGTGGTGGCAGCCCCTCTTAGAATTGCATGCAGCTCAGTGTAGAAGCGGCATGTCTGCAGCTCTGCCCCAGAGCATCTGTTTGCTTCTTTGGCTTTATGGTACGTTTGTCTGAGCTCCTTAACTTTCACGTGGCACTGTAATGGGTCCCTATTGTGGCCTCTGTCCAACATGCCCTTGGAGAGTTTTTCAAATGTTATGGCATTTTGTCTTTTGGAATGTAGTTCTGCTAGCACGGAATCCTCTCCCCATACAGCAATCAGATTCAGTATCTCCTGTACAGTCCATGCTGGAGCTCTTTTTCGGTTCTCGGACTGCATGGTCACCTGTGCTGATGAGCTCTACGTGGTGCCTGTGCTCATCAGCTCTCCACTCTAGGAAAACAGGAAATGAAATTCAAAAGTTCACGGGGCTTTTTCTGTCTACCTGGCCAGTGCATCCGAGTTCAGATTGCTGTCCAGAGCGGTCACAATTGTGCACTGTGGGATAGCTCCCAGAGGCCAATACCATCAAATTGCGCCCACACTAACCCTAATATGAACCAGTGATGTCGATTTCAGGGCTAATCCCCTTGTCAGGGAGGAGTACAGAAATCAATTTTAAGAGCCCTTTATGTTGAATTAAATGGCTTCATTGTGTGGACAGGTGCAGGGTTAATTCGATTTAACGGTGCTAAATTCAACCTAAATGCCTAGTGTAGACCAGGCCTAAGAGAGCTTTAGCACCTTCAGGATCACAGTCCTATCTTCCAGCAGGCCTGTGCTTTTCTGACAACCCATTTGGGATTATCTTGAGGATAGCAGCAGAGTAAATTTCAGAGCCAGGCTGCCAATCAGCTCACGCATCTGAACTTGCAGCATGTTACAAGCCTGCAAGTGTGAGGGCTGCTCACATGGCTGATATGCCGGGGATCCAGGGATCTCCAGACCTAATAGCATGAGCTGCTAGAGCTAGAGCCAAAGTGCTATAGTTAGGGGCCGTAACAGCTCATACCTTCTATGGATCAGCACAAAAGGGATCCTATGCCTCACACTCACCAGTCGGGTTACACCAGAAAGTGCAGATAAAGGGTAGAAATATACCCCTAGTACAGTCAGTCACCATAACAATTTGTTTTTGTCCTGAGTGCTTCAGGAATGGTCTTAGCACCAGCATCCTTATTCCCTTGAATCTACTTTTTCCTCCTCCCATTCTCTTCTGGGAGCCAGCTACTCGTGGAACTGCTTCCTTCAGACTTCCTCAGAAGTGCATGCACATGCAGCCTGTCTGCACATCTTCCTGCTGAATCGACAGCTCAGTAACTGGCTGCAACCCAGTCAGAATTATATCTATGGATCCTTTTCCATTTATAGTAGGATCAGTGAACCTTGCCCCAGTTTTTCTTGGGCCTTTCTCAAGAGGAGTCAGAAATCTTCTTTTTGGGGGACATCCATGTGAGGGGATTGAATCCCCTGCAACCTATTTGAAAACAAGGATGCTGGAGGTAAGAAATCCTCTAACCAAGCTGTGTATAAATCTGTTAAATGCATTTCTTGCTTCCTTGATTTTATACCTGTCATAACCGTTCAAAGGGCCATTTCTCCAGAGGGGGTGACATCAACCCCTAAATATATCATTCTAGTCCAGGGTGCAGGTACTCTTTGGAAAAACATTAACTATCGATGATGCTTTGATGCAGAGTTCTTGTCCTTTAAAAAACAAACTGGGAATCTGTAGTTTTGCAGCTGCTGTAGCGCATTTACATTTTGAAATGTTATTTAATTGCAGCCAACATAGGCCAGAATGCAGCTGCATCAACATAGGGTACAGTACATGGGGAATTCAAAAAGTGTTCACCGTTCGGGTATGAAGCTGGCTTGGTGGAACAACTGATCAGTCTAGTTCCTAACCTTCCTGGATACAGGTACACCAGAGACCATCTACAGATGATCCTTCGTTTCCTTGAGATACAAGTGAGATAGTAATTTGCGAATAGGGAAGTCCACACTAACTGAGAATGTCTCCAGTTGCCAAAAGGATGACACAAAAGGTGTTGTTTCCTGGGTCCAGATGAGTCATCTGTTTTCAGATACATGGGGTTAAAGCTCATGTGGCTTTACCCTGTGTGGCTGTAAAGACCTTCCTCAGAGAATAAGAGATGACTCAAGTACTGTTATGTAAGACTTTGATCTTGATGCAAGTCAACTGCAGACATGCCTCAAGCATCATTATGATTTGTTGTGATGAAATTGTTAATGATGATTAAGTGAAATCTATGGCAAGTCTTTTTATTTAAAAAAAAAAAAAAAAAGCTGTGGCTAGTTTAATGTCGTCTGTGAATTCATTATCTACGGGAGCATAGTTTTTCAGGCAACAAAAATACCAGCAGGGCTAAAGTTAGTGAGAAATGTAAGAATAGAAAACAAAAGTGAGAGAACTCCAAATCATTTACCTACTTCCAGGTTGTTTCATAGCCCTGATTCTTGCCTGAGTGAAAAATGGAATTCCATAGGCCAGTCTGTTTTATACTGTGCACTTTTCTGAGCAGGGACAGAGCCATGCTGATTTTGGATGCTACCACAATACAAACAGAATATGTTACATATCTAAAGTGTTTGTTCACAAGCTGCAAGGCATATTCCCTCTTTCTGGATGTCATCTGAGGGATGTACCAAAAGCCAGACTTGTGCCAAAAGCACTAGAAATCAGCACATGCACTGTATTTTACAACCTGGGAGATACAAACTCAGACATTGTACCTTTTAAATTCTGCAAGAAAAATGTGATTAGCAGATTAGGGCTCCCCTTTGACATGAGGATTGTGGGTACCCGTTTATTTCCTCTCCATAGTTTTTTGATCTTTGACAGTGAGATCTCTATTTTTCTGAATGGAGGCAGTAGCCAGGTGGAAATGATTGCAAGATATTTCTTATAAGTAACTTGCCGTGTTTCCATCTATTACTCACATGCCACTTGGTTAATGTAGATCTTGTAAGAACAGGAATAAAGAGTACTAATAATTTGTGCTGGTCTAAACTCTGCTTGCTTCCCCCTGACTCCCCAATGTGCAGAAATTTCAATAGTTTTTCAATATCAATGATTTCTGAAAATGAAAACATTCATCTTTGAAAAAATCCCACTGTGACAAATTGGTTGTGTGCAGCTACTCTTGGTCTGCTCTTGCATATCGGCATTTTAGGCTAGGGTTGCCAACTTTGGCTAGATGAATTCCTGGAGGTTTCATCACACAACTTTACTTTTAATTAAGATTAATCTTTAATTCCTGGAGACTGAAGCACAATCCTGGAGGGTTGGCAATCCTATTTTAGACTTATGTTTTGTTCAGACTGTTGCTGACTTGACTGGTTCATGGTTATTGCATGCTTTGCTGCTCCTTCTTTTTTTCTGGGTTTCTGGGGTACATCTGAGTGTCATGACATGGTAACAAGTGCTCCTATTGTGCAACCCAGGCTGCCTGCATATCATTTCTGCTGTTGACTGGTCAGGGCCAGTGCAAGGATATTTCGTGCCCCAGGTGAAACTTTCACCTTGCGCGCCCCCACCCCCCCCGGCCTGGCCCGGGGATCCAGAGCTGTCCTAGCTATTTTGGTGCCCTACACAGCCCCCCTGTGTGGGCTGGCCCCAGGCCTCCACGGGGGGCGGGGGGGGCTGTGTGGGGCCCTGCCCCGGGTCTCCGTGGGAGGGGATTGACCTAAGACCTCTGTGGGGGACAGGGGGGAGGGGGACAGGCCACTTCCTGTGGGAAGTGGAGTGACCTGGCCCCAGCCTGCTCTGCTCCCTAGCGCCCAGCCGCGCCACTGGCAAGTGTGGGGAAGCAGTTCCCCCTCATCCCCAAGCCTGGGAGCCAGGGGAGCAGAACAGGCTGGGGCTGGGTCACTCCACTTCCCACAGGAAGTGACCAGCCCCCGTCCCCCACGTAGGCCTGGGGCCAGCCCCCTCCCTGCTGCCCCCCACGGAGGCCTGGGGCCTCAGCCTGCTCTGAACCTCTGGCTCCTAGGCTTGGGGGGAGAAGGGAGGGGTGAACGGCCTCCCAGCACTCACCGGCAGTGCGGCTGGGAGCCAGGGAAGTGGAGCAGGCCGGGGCCAGGTCACTCCACTTACCATGCGGTGAGTGCAGGGTCGGTCAGGCCTGGCTGCAGTTTTCAGGGGAGTCGGGGCAGGGTGGAGTAGGGAAGGGAAGAGGCGGGGTTGGGGCAGAGCAGGGGCGGG
Organism: Chelonoidis abingdonii; assembly: GCF_003597395.2. NCBI lineage: Eukaryota > Metazoa > Chordata > Testudines > Testudinidae > Chelonoidis > Chelonoidis abingdonii. The sequence goes on along the minus strand of NC_133771.1, from coordinate 121,778,047 downwards.
GGCCATGGGGAAGAGCTGGGGAGCTGCCCCTGCGGTTCCCCAGCCCCCCTGGCAGCTCCCCGCCCCAGCTCACCTCCGCTCCGCCTTCTTCCCTGAGCATGCCAGTGCCGCTCCACTTCTCCTGCCTCCCAGGCTTGCCGCGCCAATCAGCTGTTTGGCGTGGCAACCCTGGGAGGAGAGGAGAATTAGAGTGCATGCCCCCCTTAATTCCTGCAGGCAGCCCTCCCCGTGGCCCCCTGCGCCCAGCTCACCTCCTCTCCATCACCTCCCCTGAGCGTGCTTTTTGGCGTCCCCAACCACTTGGTGCCCTGGCCCTGTGACTGGTGCTACTTTATTTGAAGATTGGCGGCTGAGAGATTAGTATGAGGAAAGAACAGTAAAGTGTTGATGGTGGGATATATGTGCAGATCATGCAACTCTCTTTTGCAGCTAGGTTACCTTTGCTGCAGGACTGCTTAGGCCATGATAACATTGATATTTAGGATGGACTGCCAGAGCCCAAGTCCTCCTTTAGTGTGGTTAGGAAGTGCTTCAATGAGCATTTTTGTACTGGAGATTCTATTCTGTTTTGAGGAAGAAATTTTTTGAAGCTTGTTAGCAGCCCATTGAAACCATACATGAGTTTGCATGCTGTGTGCAGTGGTTGGCCCAGGACTGTGAATTTAGGGATGTTGTGATAGTTGTGGTTAGGGACATTTTTGTGACCAGTGTAGCTGATAACTGCCTGGGCGAATGGTTACTGGTGGAAGATTCTAGAATGCTGATTCTTGATGCTGTAGTTGCTGAGAATGAGGCACTTGATGTGGTCCAGGCTGAAAGAGGTTCCATGTGTCAGGCTGCTACTACCTTTGTGTCTACTCTTAAATCATCAGCTCCTCCTTCTACTTCAGTTGCATGGAGTCATACAATGCTACCTAAACCAGCTCCACAACCACATCAGGAAAAAGGGCCTGCTCCTCACTGTTACTGTTGTGGTTACATAGCCAATTTTGCTGCAAGCTCAGCTAGAACTGCTAAGTGTTGGGCTTGTGGGAAGGAAGTACACTTTAAGTTAGTGTGCCATGGTACACTATGACAAAGGGTAGGCCTGAAGTGCATACTGTGAATACGAAGCTGCATGAGACTACCTTTACCAGGGTCCCTGATGTCACCTTTTAATCCGATCTTCTCATGTGGCATGAAGTGCATGGTGGATACTGGTTTAACATACTTCCTTTTGGGTTAGTTCATAATCTGGACATTTCTCTGACTACAGTGGATATAAAAGCTTGGAATTGGTATGCTTTGCAGACACTGGGTGAAGATGGATGCTCTGTGCTCTACAAACGCATAGCTTTAACTTCAAAGTTTTACGTTGTTAAAGGCCCTGGTGTGCAGATAGTCCCACTATTGTCATATGATCTGTGAACTTGCACAGGACACTTCAGGTGCATTTGTGTCGGCTAGATTAGAAGGGCATACGCAATGTATTATTCAGATACCTCACCATGATTTATTTAACAGTGATTGTATTCTGTCCATGGGATATGTGTATTTTCTGCAGTTGGATTGGAATGCCAAGCTTTTTGCGCTGCCTGCATGTTGTGTACCCCTGCACTTGTGGACAAAATACAAGCAGAACTGCAGTGCATGAAAGATAATGGTATTATTCGGGATGTGAAAAGGAGCTCACCGACAGTGATTGTATACAAGAAGAATGGTGACATTTGACTGTGCACAGATTTTAGTGCACTTAATAAATAGGTGGAGCATGAGCAGCTTTAATGGCCAAACTTCAAAGAGGTGACATGCCGGGTAAGTGGATACTGGGTTTTCTCTGTGTTGGATTACTGATAGGTTATTGGCAAATATCTGTGGCTAAAAGTTCACAGCTGTTATTGACTTTCAACATGTCATTTGGGACGTACTGCTATCAACGTCTGCTTTTTGGGTTTAGTCTCAGCTCCTGAGGTATTTTGGAGAGTGGTCTCTTAGCTCCTTGATAATATCCGGGGGCATGTTGCTATTTGGATGACATTCTTGTCATTGCTAAGACCCTTCCTGAGCATAATAGTATTCTGGACCAGGTGCTAACCCAATTCCAACAAACTGTCATAAAGTTGAATGTAGCTAAGTTAAGTTATGCAAAAGATGCTGTAGACTTTCTAAGGCATTCTCTGTCTGCCAGTGGTTTGAAACTGGCATGTGAAGGGGTACAAGCTGTTGCTTTTCTAGTGGTACCCACTGATCATAAGGGTTTACGTTTGTTTCTTGACAATACATAGGTGGTCGTGCTTTGCCCCATTTTAGTATCCTTGCAAAGCTGCTGTGAGATTTAACTCAGGGCCATGGCCAGGCTGGTCTGGACTAAAGAGACAAATCAGGCTTTCTGAAACCCTGCATCAAGTCCTCTGTCAGATCCAATCCTGTGCTTTTTTTGATCCAAGGAAACCTGTAGTGATTCAAACTGATGAATGCAATCAGGAGTCAGGTGACATTTTGCTCCAGGAGGAACATCTGGTTCTATTTGCATCTCGTACTCTCACCCCACTGGAAGTCACTCTCTGACTGACAGAGTTCTTGGCGATGTTTTTTGCTATCGTATGCTTTAAAGTCTACTTAGTGGGAAGATACTTTACCTTAGAAACTGATCATTTGCCTGTCATGGGCCTCTATCATAAGACCATTGACCTGCTGAAAGTGAGGCTGTAACAGTAGGCTATTCAATTGCAGGACTTGACTCAAGTTAACTAAAAAGTCTATGGGACTTAGATGCCTATGTGCAGTCGTTTTTGGAAATGGGACTTTGGCTCTCAAGTTACTTCAATGCTTTTAAAATTTTTACCTTCAGTCAAAGTCATAGCAAAGATTTTTCTGAAACCAATTTCAGTCACCTTAGCATAAATGGCTCCTATTAGCCCTATAGAAACTTTTTCCTTGACAGTTATCTAAATCTTTTATCTTTCACTCATAGGCTCAGAGTGATCTAAATCTGTGTAAATTCTCAGAATTATAAAAAAAAATTAATGAAAAATTATGGGAAGAGCTGTCACATCACAGTAATCATCATTGTCAATTGTTCGTTCAGTTATTCTCTTATTTTCTGGTTCAGCATTTGATGCTTCTGCTTTAATTTGCTTGTATAACTAAGATGTTTCCTCTCTTCCTGTTTATACTTGGATATAACTTCTAAACCTTGACAATCTTTTCTATAGCATCTCTTCTTATTAATATATTTCTTCAGATTTAGCTACTTTCATCTTTTTAGTTTGGTTTGAAACTTTTGGGGGCCAGACTCTGTATATATGTGTATTTCTGTTTTCTGTTTTTATTTTCAAAATAAAACAAATATTACATATTAAGAATGGCATATCTTTTAAATTCACAGTTTTAGACCGCACAGGAAAAAAATACTAATTATAGAGCTCTCTGAAGAGTGACTATATTTCCTTACGTTCTGGCTGCTGCTCATTTAAACAAAATGCTATGTTCTCTAAATTCTCCAGTTTACAGAAACTCTTTGCTGTCCATTATTTTTGAAGGATTGGTTTTCTAGTTAGTTAGCTGGTCCTAGTAAAGTTATTGTGGCTTTCTTCTGTCTGGTAAGTTGCTTTGATATTTTCCCTGACACACACATTCCAGGGCCCAAAAGAATATTGCTGTCCAAAATCATACTGAGTCTGCAGTTGATATTATCTAGACTGGTGGCCTAAAACCTAGAGAGAGATTCTCTCTTTGGAAGAGATCCCCTGCGGGACTGTATCTCCTATAACACACCCCGGCCAAGGACTTAATATTGCACTGCTTCTCCCCGCCAAAAGTGGACACCAGGATGGCTTATGGGAGATGTAGTCCAACTGGAGATCATAGCCCATAGAGGAAAATGGGGACATGAGGATCAAACTAAATTCCTTTAACACGCTACCCCATTTTTGGCCAAAGCCTTTAGTCTGAAAACTCTACATTTCTGATGAAAAGTTTAGCAGTTTTTTTTTTATCAGTTCTTCATTTTAATCCAAAATGTCTACAAGGAAAATTAGTTTTAGACCAGCTTACCCATTGCCTAAAACAAATTTTAACCTTGAGCTTTTTATATTGCGCATCTTGAAAAGAGACTTGATGAAGCTAGACCTCAGGTCCTGATCATTATTTTACTTCTCTGCTAGTAAAGTTAGATCATATACAGCACCCTTATGTTTGAAGAACATAATTTTTGTAAACTTAGGCAATTTAGAACATTTTTGAAAACTGTTTTCCCCTTTCACTGAGATTTATGCTGTAAAAGTGTGGCTTAGATCTTAAATAAACATCTTTTTTCTTTGTTGCAGCTTTCCCCCTTCGGTTTTAGAATCCTACATGGCTGCTGATGGGAATGCTCTTGTAAGTATATCTCCAATTTTAGCTAGAGCCATTAGTCATAGGATGGGCTGAGGGAAGTGCCCTACTTGTGTGTGTACTTTTGCTCTCCAAAAAGCTGAGGTCACGTTCACTCTTTAAATAAGTCCTTGATTATTGATTGGGCTAGCCAATGAGATTGTTACAACCTGGTGAAGTCCTGCTTTCTGGAGGAGCGCCAGTCTGTTTTGATTGTATCCAACAGCTGAGTCCCATGTGCTTTTAAGCCCATTGGGTCTTGATAGTGACTCTGGTCACTATTCCTGATTCTGGGTCTCTCTGGCACTCTCTCAGGTGCAGATCTCATGTCTGACCCTTCTTGGGCAGTGGTATCCCACCATCTGGTAACCTAGACCCCAGAACCAGTACATTAGCCCTCCCGAACCTCCAGTTGCTTAGACACATTCTCTCCAGAGATCACCTGGTGTGGGAGCTCTGGTTTTCTACTTATACCCTTCAGGTATAACATGGCAGTAAAGCACGGAACACAGGCTTAGCAAAGGAATATGTTATATATTCATTCTCATACTCTCACTCACTGCTATATGTGGGCCTGGGAAGGAATTTTCGCCAGATCAGATAGGCAGTGACCTGGGGGATTATTTGCTTTCCTCTACAGTGTCTGTGTGCAGGTCATTTGCCAGGATGATCTGGGTATTTCTCACTTAATCATTTCTCTACCATTATGGGTCCATCAGGCACTGGTGCACCTTGGGCTCTCCTATTCTCTACTTGCAGCACAATAGTCTAGTCTCCTGTGGACTGTAATACTTTGACCTCATTTCAGTTGTTGGGTTAGTATGTGGTTGCTGGGTGGTGTGGATGGCCTGTGCTATACAGGAGATCAGACTAGATGATCTGGTGGTGCCTTCTGGCCTCAATCTCTAACACGCTACCATTAAAACACAAAAGATTTACAGGCTGCCTTAAGGCCTGGTCTACACTTAAAATTTAGGTCGGTGCTCAGGGGTATGAAAAATCCACATCGGTTAGCATTGCAGGTATTCCAAGAGAACCTCCAGTGTAGACTCATCTATACTGATGGAAGAGTGCTTCTGTTGATGTAGCTAATATTGTCCAGGGAAGTGGTGTTCCTAGAGCAACAGAAAAACCCCTTCCGTTGGCGCTAGACTGAGTCTACACTATGGAGCTATGCTACACTATGGAGCTATGCTACACTATGGAGCTATGCTACACTATGGAGCATACTCATGATCTATCCACCAGATGTCAAGTTTCTGCTACCAAATGAATGCTTGAAGTCACACCAAAGGCTACCTTCTAGATGGAGGTTGAAAATACAACGTGATGTTCACAAAACCAAAATGGAATTTTTCAGTTGACACAGACATATCCCCCCAAACATCACATCTCTAGAAGTTCCTGCCTATTGATTGGGTCAGCCAGTGAGAAAAGTGAATGTGACCTAGTTTGAGCATTGCGGTTTCATCAGGCTACATCTAGTGGATATATGTATTTGCAGGTAGGAGCTTTGGATAGTAAACCATAGGTTTGCAGTCTATATTTAGGTGCAAAGTTTCCAGTAGGCCACAGTCCCATCACTGTCCACCACATTCCTGACATGTAAAACTATCACGAAAAAAATTCCACTATTGTCAACTGCAAGCAAAAATCAGACGTCGGGCTGCACAAAATCATGAGTGGCTTAAAAATAATGAGATTTTTAAAAATTAGATTTGGTTTATTTGCCTTTCTATTTTGGGGCCATTAGGGGATTCATGTTTTCATCTTTCCTCTTGGAAGGATAATGAAAACTGAGATTCTCACATAAATTGGGTGACTCCAGGAGCTGGGGCTTTAAGAAACATACCAAATATCATGGCACTCATGATGAAATAACAACAATCTGGCGTACCAGAGTCTTGTATTGTTCCAGCGAGTGCACTTTTTGTAATCCATACAGTCTCTCTTGACATGGCTGCTATACCACTGGTTTGAACCATTAGTTTTATTGATTATGGTTGGGTCTGTTTTTTATACTGATTTTTAGCTGCTTCTCATTGTCTTGAAAAACTCGTTAAAGGGATTTGTCTCTTGGTCTGAAGTTAAACTTGCAAACCAGAAAAACCCAAATGGCTCTTTATTGATGATTCCTTGTGCTACCCACCTTAGTATCCTGAATTGAAAGATTCCCTACACATAATGACCATATCGGGATATCTTGAAGATGAGAAACTTCAGTCTGATTTTTGGAGAACCATTTGCTAGTACAACCCAACATCCTGTGTGTTTTGTGACAAGCTGGACCTAAATATTGCAAGTCTCTGGTTTCTGTCACACTGCAGACTGCAAGTTTAGTGGTAGATTAATTTAAATTTAAAAAAATGGAGGTTTCAATAACATTAAATATGAAGATGAGTTTAGTGAGTACAGTTGCTTTCCACTCATATTAAATTTATTAGCTTTGGGACCAGGATGGGTATCGGAGCTGAAATTCTGGAGCACAATTCTGTGAGAGTGGGAAGATTCCATGACAAATTTCACTGCTGCAGAGTCCTGGACTACAGGGCCCCTTAACTGTGCCCATGACCTGTTAGGAATAAATGGAATATTTCTTACAGGAGAAAAAAGAGCTCCTGTTCTTATTTTTATATGATTTTATTAACAAGCAATAAAGAATAAAGTGAAAACATAGCACACTAATCACAGGCTTTGTTTTTCATCTAACAGAAAAGTTCATGGTTTTCTGCTACTAGAACCATGGAAATTGGTACCAAAGTGTGTATTAATTCATGGTGACTGCAATCCATGCCCAGATCTGGGCATTGCTGCCCCCATTATATTTACCAGTGATTTGTTCTGTTCAATTATAAATGATCATGCAATGGGGATTCTGTTGTTTTCATTCAGACCTGTCTATGGTCTAAGCTATTTTGCTTCAGTTCAGTAATAAAGGTTATGCATTAGCCGAAGAGCTACTTCTTCATCAAATAGTTACAGAGAGCCACATCCTGTCACTGTGTTGCAATGACATTTCATTAATCTGGATTTAGATGATGCGTCATCTTTACAGCATCATAGCATCATTCCTACTACCTGGCTTCTGCATTAGAGGTGTTATTTCGTCTTTCTCTTTCTTCATCCCATCCTAATTGCTAGGTAGGAGGTATTGGGTCCAAGGAACTAGTCCTGGCAGCTCTTACTGTCTTCCTATGGGCTCAGGCCTGAGTCAGGTACAACTTCCTTTAGAAAGAAGACTTCAGGGTCAGCCCATATGGGAGTGGGGGAACATTAGTGGCTCCCATTTAACTGGTCTAGTTGCTCATTGTTTTCCTTGATCTGTTGCCATGGAGCATTGTCCTGAGAAAAACACCCAATAGACCACAGTATAAATAAAAATAATACGGAATATGTGATGATTAACATGAGTCTGGTTTCATTCACTCTTGGCAAAGCCATCCACAAGTGAGTTAGGTAGGTCATCCCAAATAAGCATCAATAATAACTTTCTGGTACACATTTATGTATGTGTTACCTATGTTACAGAGAAAAATATTGAGAAAATGTTTGAGGTTTTAAAAAAACATAATTTTGATATTTTTTGGTGTGTCCCTGCCACTTTAAAGCCAAGTGTCTTAGTTACCATGAGTTCAACTGTGGAGCCATGAAAACCTCCCCAAAGGGCATAAAATAGCTTTTCTGTCCCTAAAGATGATATAACTTAAAAAATGAATATCTTGGCAAGTTAAGTGGTCAAAGATACATTATAGTCCTTTGTTACATAGTTCTGCAATTCATCAGATGACTATCACCTCTGCATAGCTGGGTTGTGTGCATAAACAAAATATCAAAATACTAAGCTTGTAGGCATCATTTTTCACTAAGAGGTTTGAATGTTTGAAAAGAATAACTATTATTGTCTCCATTTTATAGATGGGAAAACTGAGACAAAAAGCAGCGAGTTGCTTTGTCTGTGGTAACACAACAAGTCAGGGAAGAGCTAAGAACAGAACCCAGGACTTTTGATTCCTAATTCCCTATTCTCCGGACTCCTCTTCATAAAGTTTAGGTTACGTCTACACTGCCCAAAATGACGTGTTCTTACCTTGGTTTAGCTAACCTATGTGAACTAACTCAGGCTAAAATAGCAGTGAAAACACACAATTCAGCTTTTAATTTGAGTTGGCAGCTCAAGTTCAGCCTCAGGCTCCCCTGTAAGTTTTAACTCAAGCTGATAACCCTTAGTGTCATTTCTCTATTGTTCAGTAAGGCAAATGTATTTTCTATATTATAATGTTGGATAAAATATACTATATGTAAAATATGCAAATAAATGCATATAATTAAAATACATAAATATATGGGAAAACATAATCAACTAAGCATATTTATACATTTTAATTAGGAAAATCAGCCAAATGTGGACAATGTTTTTAATATTGAGACACTATCCTCCTATCTGTAACATATTTTGTCAAGATCTTACTCATGTAGGGGGATATATGTGTACTAGAAAGAAAAGAAGGGGGAAAAGCGGTGATATTTTTGTTTTTATTATTTGTTTACAGTAATGCCCACAATGTGCTGAGAGCTCAGGGATAACAACAGAATACCTGACACATTTTTCACCCTTACATATCAGTAAATATCGCTGATAAAGGCAATGAGGCTTAAAATATTGCAGGCTTAACTTTTCTTTTTTTACTTCAGAGAACATTATACAATTCAGCTAAAAAGCAGTCAGAGAGAGGCTGCCTGTGGGTGTGAAACAGGAAGCACTAGTGGATAGATTCCTATATATAATAGTGCTACATTTGTTCTTGTTCAACTGCACATACATCAGTTTTAATTAACACACTTTATGCTTCAGCTAGTAGCTTCCCTTTAGCTGCAAGTGGGTTTTTAGATTCCATCCTCCGTATAAACACCACCTCCTCCAGTCGCCCTCCGTCTTTCTTTACAAATGTTGTAACACAATCTGAAATTTCCTTTCTTTCCTTCCTGCATTTCTTGCAGGTTCCCTTGCGTCAGAAGACCAAACAGAAAAGTCAAGGTAACAGATCTTTTCCCTCCACTTCTGTTCCTCTTTTTTTTTTTTTTTTTTAAATGTGTCTTGTTCGGGAGAGGTTGAGGCTTTCATACTGCTGGTGAAGGACTGTTGTTTAAACTCTGCTTATTTTTTGCATCGATTCTGAAAAAATGACAGCATGCTGTTCGCTTGGACTAAGCCCTTGTGGTATGTCAATAGACACAGAGCTGGAGATTCTAGAGTAAGAGAAGCAGAGAGAGGCATGCAGCTTTTCATTTAGTTGAAAGCTAGTCCTCTCTAGCTGTGACTTAAATAGATCTATTCTTTTCTAATGCAGTTGTAAGAAGGATGAGACACATTTTTATCTAGTATGTTTTATTTTACAATAATTCATGTCTTATTTGTGTGCAATTATCTTTAGAGTAATCAGTAATTTATTTTTTGAGAACCTCTTGTCATTTTATCTTTGTACATTTAGAATGCCTTTTAAATGAATGTGTCTAACAGACATCATAAAACTGACTGACCATCTGACTTCTGTGTGCATTTTAAGAGACAGTTGGATGACTCTTAATATAGCAAATGTAGATGGACTGATATATTTATTTTATTTAGTACTGTACATTTAAACAAGCAGCACCATTTATTTTAATGGCACAGGGATTGTTGTTATGAGTCGACGGAGGATATCGTGCAAGGACCTGGGACTAGTTGATTACCAGGGGTGGCTCTACAAGAAAAAGGAAAAAGGACCTTTCATTGGTAACAAATGGAAAAAGTTCTGGTTCGTGCTGAAGGGGTCATCGTTATACTGGTACAGCAACCAATTGGTGAGTACAATAAACTCCTAACTGTGTGTGAGTGACTAAGCAGGGACTACAGGCACTGGGAAGGAAAGGGTTGGGGCAGATCTGAAGTGTAATCTGGAGATGTATAAATGATCAGCTTATTTAGTTTTTGTTCAGCCTTAAGATTTGTTGCAAAATGAGCAAATGCTAGAAACATGCTGCCACATTTTTTGGTTCTGCAAGCACTTATGAAATACAGTCTGTTCCTTTAAACCTGGGTGTTCTTTACAGGCTCCACTGTCATTTAAATGCTGGAAGGAACTTGTCAATTTAAGAAGCTTACAGGCACCAACCGGCAAGGAAGGGGCAGCACTCTCCTCATGTTCTCAGCTGAACTAATTGCTTCATTTTAATAAGAGGACTTGCTTATTTCCCCCACCTCCAGCTTGAACCTTGCTTGACTTGTCTTTTACTCTCGTTTTGATATTGTTGTGTGATAGGAAAGCTGGTGTCAAAATTACAGCTTGGCCAGCTCATTATGGTGTTATCTCTTGCCTTTCTGTTGTCACATCCAGTGTCTGTAACTAAACTGTCTTGTGTCCTGTTAATTTGTAACCTGCTGCTCTGGGGTATCAATGATAAAGGGCCAGATTTGGAGTGTTTCAAGGGAGGAGTACACTACACTTCAACTCAAGAGTCAGATTTCAGTTCAGAAAAGAGCCTTTCTGTTTATGACAATCCTCTGCTTTCCCCAGACATCCCCTCTTCTATTACAATGTGAATGTCTCCATCATAGGCTGCTTCCCAATGAGCAGTCCCTGGATTTCTGTGATCAACTGAAATAAAAAATAATTAGAAATAAAGAAGTGTCAAGGAAGCATAGATTAAATACTGCATAATTGCCTTTCTACTGGCGTGGTCAGGCAATCTATACTGCAACCAATTGCCCAGAGCCAGTCCTGTTTAGCTAAGATGCTTTACCTGAATGTTTAATGAAAGATTATGGCTTGCATGCAAAGGCACTGCGTGTACTGGAGAGTGAATACACCTGTTTTAGACTTTGTGAGCCTACTTGATTAGGCAGGGCTAGTATCTTGCATTTGCTGACCAGAAGGATACAAGTTGAAGCATTTCCCCCTCCCACTTACACCTGTTTCACTCATGGATCTGGCACAAAAGCTCCTACTGTATTTTTTTTATCACCACCTGCATTGAGGGAGCCCAGAATTTGGAGGGGTCAGGGGATTAAGTGACTAGGACAGCAGAGTGGATTGGAACCATGAAGTTTAATTGCTGAATAGTGAATGATTAACTTTTCTAAATGCAAATAGCTGTTCTACTGAAAAAGGGATGTCTTGGGCCCAACAAGGGGTAAGGTGCTACTGAAACCTTTGTTTACAATTGCAACAGTAAACAGTTAAATGGGGTCTGGGATTTCTTGTCAAGTAATCACTAGCTTAGTTACATTGTAACAATGTTAAATTTTAATAAAACCTTTTATCAAAGAAAGCTGCTAAAACATTTAAAATGTAAAGTATTAAGAAAGGTTTTCATTTTAACATCCCGTTAGCTGTGGAGAGTTCTTTTATAGAGAGAAACCCCTTTCCGGGGCTCTTTTTAGATGTTACTAACTGTTCTTTTAGAGGAAAAGATAAGACCGTTGAGGTGGTGTGGAGCAGTTCTTGTTGCTGCAGTGGTCGTTGAAGTCCAGTCCTTCTTTCTTTAAGATAAAAAGAAGACAGACACATGAAGAGAGAAGAATAACAAAGATAGAAAATGCAGCTCCTGACTCTGCTGTTGAATCTGACTTTCAGCCTTGTTACTGGAGAGACATGGGCATAGCAGAGCTTTATCAGTCACTCTGAGACACGTCATACTTGGCCTGCTAAACAGACTCTTTTTGGACAGAAAGTAAAAGGAAAGCGAGAGATAGGAAAGAGGAAAAATAAGACTGGGAAGGAAATGGGGACATGAAGGAGTGAAATGCAAATCTCACATAGGAGGTGGAGGTGGTGATAACATCAGTTTCCTTTCCCTGGCTTGCTCTGTTCAGGTTTCTCTCTTAGGATCAGGATGATGAAGGCCCAATGGTATAATGGTAGATTCTGGGGTCCGAGGAGATGATGCAGATGAAAGCCATGGTGATAAAGTTGTCTCCTTCCAGTCCATGTCCCACACCCCTGATTGTCACTGAGTGACCCCCTAGATAGACCATGTCCAAAAAAGGGTGGCTACCTTATTTAGTTAACCATTCAAAACACATCTCAGTGATTTCAACTATAAACATTTCCTCTCATTTTGAGACTCTTTCAGCTCATTGTCATAACAATCTGCAATTTTATGCCAGAAGTCTGGAAGATCCCTCATCACTGTTGTTTAATGTAAGCAATCCAGTTTGTACTGGTCCATTTGTCTCCACCTTTTCTTGATGTTAAACAATTTTATGTAACAGGCTGAGTTGGACTATTGTTACCTTGGCCTACTTCAAGTACAGGCCTCTGCCCAACGTAGTTCTAGACAGCGCTCAGCAGCATCACACCAGTGAAAAGGTGTCAAAGGAAGAGGAAGGCTTTCTCGTTTACCTTGATTAGGTCAAAGCCATCCCAGGTGCAGTTTGATTAGTTTCAGTGGAGTTACCCTAGGGCTGTATTTGGCCCATCGTATTTTATAGCCTAGCGAATATTTCCACCTCTTCATTGATGTTTAGAAATGCTTGTTAATGCCTTGGTCCCTTAATCACTCCCGTTCCTAAATGCTAGTGCCTGAAGCAGAATAAAGGTGCAGTGTTGTGGACCAGCATATAATAAGATTCTTCTGGTTTCTTATTCACTTGCTGAAAGATATTATGGACCCAATTCACCTGCATGACACCAATTTTTATACTGATGCAATTATATTACCGTCAGTGGAGTTAATACTGACTTACACCTGCGCAAGTGATGTAAGAATTGGGCCCTATATATTTTAAAGATCATTAGACTATTCTGTAGTTTCAACAATGTGGGGAGATCAGCTGCTGTATGTCAGGATGCAACAGAGTCACTTTCCACTTTAGCATTTAAACACTCAACTCAGATTACTATAAAAAGGGCCTGTAAACAAAGATCCTCTTAGACATTGACACACTAGAGAAGAGTGGTGGGGGAGGAATCAAGCTGAGGTCAGAGGAATGAATGAAGTCAGTGACCTTGGCTATCTGTTGTTCTGTATGACCACTTTCTTTATTTTAAGAAGCAAGAGATTTTTTAGCTTTCTGCAGATGCTACAGTCAACCAGATACTGACAATGGTAGCACAACAACAGCAGTGTAGTGTTGGTGGCCTTTTTCTAGTAAGGCTGGAGAAATATCAGAATCCACGTTTATATTTTCTCAAGTTTTAGAGTGGGTATTCTCCACCATCCCCAGTGGATCACATGCTCTTGGTTAAATCTATCCTAGATCTTCAGAAGCTCTGGAACTCTTTGTAGCTCTGGCTATTGTGCTCAAATATTGGGTCTTCTATGGAAGAGGGAATGGAGAACGGATGCATTCACTTCTCACTAGCAGTGTACCAGAAGACAGCAGCTGGGCCATCTCAACAGGATCAGTGTCAGATTTGTGACCTTAATAAAAAAAGGATGAGGAGAGGCAGTTAAGGTAGTCAGGGAGCACCTTGGAAGAAGGAAACTGAGAAGGATGTGATGGGGTTGAAAGGTGTGAATGAGAACTGATTTGAGAGTAAGTGAGGCAATCTTAATAAGTTAGTCTGATAAGCTCCAGAATGTCTGAATGTGTATCCAGACTGAACTCCAGACATCTTTGAGAGTCACTGTTTGCTAGTCTGTAGTTCCCTCTTTTTGTTGCTATTCTGTGCAGATGGATGCTTCTAAACTGAATATTTAGAAAGGACATCATCAGGTTCTGCCTCCCCCAAGCAGTTTTAGTTTTAGTCTGAAGCATTCATATTGAAACCTTGTGAGTGGAGCGTTACTTCTGCATGGCAGGAAAAAAGTGAACACTAATAATTCTGGTGCTAGACTCCTGTTTCATCTCATGTCTGTCTCACATGCAGGGCCGGTGCAACCATTTAGGTGGACTAGGCGGTTGCCTAGGGTGCTGAGATTTGGGGGTGCCAAAAAGCGCCCCCCAATTTTTTTTAAATGGTTGAGCAGCCCTGCTGCTAGGACAGAGAGGGAGTTTGAGCTGCCGGCGGGAGCCAGCAGCCTAGGGTGTCCCCTGGGTCAGGGTGCCGCCGCGGCAGCCGGCAGCCCAGAGCGTCCCCTGGGTCAGGGCGCCGCCGCGGCAGCCGGCAGCCCAAGGGGTCCCCTGGCCCAGGGAAACCCCAGGCTGCCGGCTGCCGTGGAGGCGCTCTGACCCTGGGTTAGGGCGCTGCTGCGGTAGCCGGCAGCCTAGGGTGTCCCCTGGGTCAGGGCATCGCCAGAGGGGGCGGCAGGCAGCTCCCGTGGAGCTGCTGCAGTGGTGCTGGTCCGTGGCTCGGATGGAGCTGCTGCAGTCATGCCTGCAGACAGTCGGCTGCTCGCGCGGCTCCGGTGGATCGCCCGCAGGCACACCGGACCCTCCGCAGGCACCACTGCGGCAGCTCCAGCAGAGCCGCAGGACCAGTGCGCGGGGCAGCGAAATTGCTATCCGCCTAGGGTGCTCAAAACCCTAGCGCTGGTCCTGCTCACATGTGCACCTGTGATTCATTGGAAAGTAGGAGATTCATCAGCTGTTTGTTGTGTATCTCTGGGATTACATGAGACATTCAGTGGATGGACAAAAATTGCAAGTTCCCTTTTGTAGCAATGCACATTGTTCAAAGTCTTGATCACTAACACTTTCATGAGGAATCAGCTTAAAAAAATCTTCTGATGAATACAGTAAAAGGGGGTTCAGGTGATGACGGACTTAATATTTATCCTTAAGTCTTGGTCTAACTAATTGTGTTTTAAACTGTGCTCATCAGACTCCTTGGCACTGTCAAAAAGTCATTGCCTTCTGTTTGTTGGACTATGAGGTTTCTTGCAGGCCTGGATAAACATTACAAAAATTATCCACAACTGGCAATCTTAGGATTTACTAGAGAAGTAGAGCATTGAGTAGACATGGAAGCTGGACTTCTCACTCATGCCTGCAAATGGTCCCCACCAGCCACAACTGAAGCACACTCATGAGGCCACAGAAACCAGTTTGTGCTGTCAGTGTTCTGCTGTTCTGTGGATGAAGTGACATTTTTAATTTCCAGTGCTATCAATTTCACACCTTTCCCCTAACTGCTTATGTTCTCTTAAAAGTTAAAACTAAATTGTGACCTGGGGTAGCCCTCACTGGAAATGCCAAGGTCAAAGCAGACTGAAAAAGGGAGAGCAGATACTTCCAAGACTGGTGGGTAACGATGAAGTTAAACTCCGCAACCAGTCACAAACTCTGCTTCTGATCCCCACACTGGTTATCAAGAAGCAAAAAAGAAATCACACAGCCTCCTTTGTTGCATTCCAGTTCTCTGGCTCCCAGCCAGCACCTAGCTCCAGTGCAGTGAGAAGTTATTTTAAAAAAACTGCTCACATATACAAAATGTTCTTCTGACCCCAAAGGGTCAACCACATCAGCAGGTCAATATAGGCTTGGCTCTTACCCCAAATACCACACTGCCAGCCAATCCTTTAGTGTCTAAAACTAAAGATTTATTATAAAGAAAAAACAAGAGAGATGTTAAATGGTAAAACAGTCACAAATGTAGAAAGAATTCAAAGTCCACATATCAAGTTCCAAGCAGTAATGGTGTGTGTGCTGGCTTGAAAGTCCCTCTGGAACACATCCACAGCTTGAATGGGTCATTCAGTCCTTTGTTCAGAGCTTCAGTTTGTAGCTTTTAAAATTCCATTCCATTCCAAAAATTGACTACAAAAATGTCACTTTTACTTTACATATCTGCTCCCTGTGCTTATTTAGAATCCTATTTTGTTGATTTCTGTGACAACAATAAGATTTTACTGGTTTTTACGCATGCTAATATTGTGGAGCCAACACAGCTATCACAACTCTGTTCTCAGTTATACCTGCTGCATGTCTCGGGATTGCAGTGAAGATACCAGGTCTAGTTTATAGAGATGTCAGTTTAAAACAGAAACAAAACAAAACAGCAACAACAAAAACAAAAACCAACAACAAACTCACTCCCCCCACAACAGTAGCATGTCCAACTTGCAAATGAATCAAATATGGTGTGGAAATTATGAAATCACAATGAACATGGAACCCTAAAATGCACTTACACATTGATCCTGAAAAGTGCTGAGCACTGTAGTTCCACTCCAGCAAAGAATTTAAGCACTTACTTAACATTAGGAATGTGAATAGTCATGTGTCTTCAGTTGAACTGAATCATATGCTTAGTTGAAGCACCTGTTTTTAAGTGCACTGTTGTAATGAGGCTGAAAGTATCCATCTTCCTAAATGACTGAGGGGAAAGATTCCCTTTAAAACTGAGTGGCCCACAGTGGAATGAAAAGGTCACCTGTAACCTGCAAAATCCCCAAATGAGACTTACAGCTATATCCTACACTTGTTTATAGAGATGCACCCTCTGTAGATGAATGGAAAGGGCTAGGGATTCATAAATTCATACATTTTTAAGGATGTGTGTGGGGGTCCATTAGATCATCTTGTATGAGCTTCTGTATACCACAGGCCATAGAATTTCACCCAGTTCTCCCCATGTTGAGCCCAGTAACTTGTTTGACTTGAAGCATAACAAGTGTTTGGCTATCCATCTGGATTTGAAGATCTCAAGCGATAGAGAACGTGCCACTTCCTTTGGTAGCTGATTACAATGATTAATCACCCTCACTGTTTAAAAAAATAATAAAAATAGTGCCTTATTTCTCATTTGTATTTAGCTGGCTTCAATTTCCAGTCACTGTGTTTTTATACCTTTCTCTGCTAGATTAGAGTCTAATACCTGGTATATCATCTCTGTGAAGGTACTTATATGCTGTAATCAAATCATCTCTAAATCTTCTTTGGATAAAATAAACAGACTGAGCTTTAAATCTCTTGCTGTCAGGCATTTTGTCCAGCCTTCAATTCATTTTTTGGCTCTTCTCTGAACCCCCTCCAATTTTTCAACATCCTTTAAAAATGGTAAAACGTGTATTAGGATGACTCTGAATACCTTGGATTTGCATTCATTTTCAGTGATGGCACACTTTACCAACTAGTAGTATCTTGTTGATCCCTCAAGGAAAATATAAAAACATATACTATGGTAATGTGCATTCTTCTTCTTCTTCTATAAATGGAGATATACGTTATGTGCTGCCAAAGAGCCACCTGGTGTTGCAAAGTTCATTGGTTCTTGCTTTAAATTTCAGTTCATTGGTGTGTGGGTAGGGCTGGGGGTGGGGGAATTAGGGATGTTCCTTTTTTAAAAGATCTTAATCTCAATTGCTAAAATTGAATAGCTAGATTGGGGGTGAATGGAGTGGAGAAACCAGCATTGTGGGTGTACCTTTCCAGTCCAATGGTGCATTTAATAACAGCTGTTTCAGTGCTGTGCTAGGCACCACATGGAGCACTTGTCTGTGTTTGCATTTGTTTTTGAAAGCTTGTACTGGGAAGAGAAATGTAGATGTAGTCTGTTTACTGTGCTTAGCTCAGGAGGTAACCAAGCTTTTGGTACTCTAACCCTGCATAATTTGTTCTCTTTCTTTAGTACCATTAGTAGCCAAATCTTGGAAGGCACTTTCTGGAATTCCTCTCTCTCTTACTGGCTTATTCTTCCATTCATTTACTATGGCTGCTGCTGCTAGATTGAAAGCATTAGTTCAGGGTGTTGTTTATCCTACTTTAAATATGATGCAATTTTAGTAAAATTCTCTTATGCTTTATTTTTCCTTTTTAAAACAACTTCTGATCTCCTGCTTGCTGTTAATTTAACTTAATTACATTTCAACATGTGAAACGTAAAATAAAGCCTAACCAGTCTCTCAGCACCCTTGACATATAATTAAAATTATAATCCAGAGAAGAGAAAAAACAGTAGCAAACCAACAACACTTCTCACTGCAGAAGCTAGTCCACAAAACTGCAATTTCCTCACCTCCTATGATTAACCCCATTGCTTCCTCTGCACTTAATTTCTCAATCAATGTCTTCAGTCACACTAGTTTAAATCTTTGACGTATAAAAATGTAAGACTATTCTTGGCTAATATCCTCCTTTTTGTAGTCTCTTCAAATTCACACACGAACAATGTAGTTTGAGATGCTGTCAGTCTTCTGCACCTCTGCCCCATCTGAATTATCCCTGCTCTTTGAAATATCTTTAGATAGCTCAGCTGCTTTTCACAGTGTACGTTTTCAGAATAATAATGTGGTAGGGTTGAGGGGGAGGGACAAGAAATGAGTAGTTCAGGCATTAATATTTCTAATATTTTTTGAAAGAACACATCCATATTTCCCCCACACATACAGATGCAGGTTCTTATTTATCTGCATCACTGCCATTCATAAGAGGGGAAGGGTTCAGGTCTACAGTGATTGAGCAGGTTGCGCAAGTGAATGAAAACAGACATGGGGATGGATTTCAGCAGCAGGCTGCAACTTTATTAACTCAAATCTGACATTTAACTGGGTCCAGGATAAGCACTTCTGAAAATCCCACCTATAAATGCTTAATTACCTGATTATACCTGCAAATCAGATATTTAGATGTCTAAATTGCACTGGCAATGTTGTGGGTGAAGAAAGGAAGCCTGGGAAAGCTGGCCCTTTATTTTAGCAAGGTGTACTAAGCAATGTTGTACTGAATGTCAAACCAGCTCAAGTGTTTACTCCCTCTGAGTCTCTAATGGCCATACCTGAAAAGAGGATATGGTCCTCACTTCTACTGACCTATTTTGACGTTAATCTTCACCTCAAATGAGAAGAGACTTCTGTTTTTTGGAGCTGAAGTTTGAGTTCAGTTTCCCATGCTGCATATATGAGGTTTGGCTGATGACTTTGTTCATGTACAGCAGTATCTGCATGTGATCACTGATCATTACAAAGGGAGCTGCATTCCCCTAGCACCTCCTCTATTTTAGTCCTGTTCAGACCTGAGGCTAAATTTTGCTTTTGGAACTTGTATCCACAGCTGACCCTGTGGATCAGGGTGTGGCTTTGTGTGACAAATCCTGACTATGACTCAGTGCATGGTTGCTCCAGAGGGGGGAGTAATCTTCCCTAAGACTGTATTAGGTGCAGATTCTATCCCCTGCTGTGCCAGTTCACCTGTGCTGCTTGGTTCTTGGGGGTGTGGAGCAAAAGCTATGCCCACACCCTGCTCACTTGCACAGGAGGCAGAGTAGTGGCACCGCCATCACTATGAGATAGGCAATCCATGCAGGGTTTCTGATTCCTCTACACACAGTCACATAAAAGTCAGCCCTAGCTGGCTCCTTGCAGAAGAAATGTATATGCATGGAATAAAAGGTTGTCGGGAATTAATACAACCTTGGTCAGCAGTGTTCGCCACTGAAGCCTGGGTTAATGCCGGTGACGTATTTTGTTGCAGGCAGAGAAAGCTGAAGGATTCATCAACCTGCCAGACTTTACTGTGGACCGAGCAAGTGAATGCAAGAAAAAGTAGTAAGTTTGTTACTCAGCTCCATGCTAGGCTGAATAAAGATTTTACATGCCAAAAGCTGCGTTTGAATTTGGCGGAGGTCAATGAAAAGGGATGGAGATCAGAAATGTCATGAATAGACTATCTAAAGAGCTTCTCAGTTTCTTACTTTCACCATGACTGGGCTTAACTTTTGCACAAAGAATATCTAGTTTTGTGTGTTTGACATTGCCTGGAAAATTCTTATTATTATTTTTACTTTGTTTTGTTTTATTTTCCTGATACGCCTTTTGCTCACTACACCTCCTGTGTATTGCTGCCCTATCTGGACTGAGCAGTTAGCCTTCCCCGGAGAACCCTGGCATGGGACTTCTGCAGTTTTAGGAGTTGTGGAAAGTGAATTTGGTGCACCCTTGTAAAGATAAAATCTATGGTATGCAGAGTCATAATACTCAAGTGAACAACAAATATGTCTTTATAGCAAGGGCTTTCTTCCTACTGGTATCCAAATGAGAACACTCTTGATTAGCTACCTTTTCTTAACTGGGAAGGTTAATAATGATATAAATAATATTGTATTATGTGTATTAACAGGGATTATTCTTTAGATTAGATTACTGCAATGAATTCTTTGGGATATGCTTGAGGATCACATAGAAGTCTCTGCTTGTCCAGGACCTGACAGCTTGCTTACTTAGCAGCATAAACTGTCTGATATATTACTACAGTCAGGGCTGGAGTTAGGGGCAGGTGACCCAGGTGACTGCCTGGAGTGCCAGGCTCGGGGGGCACCAGGCTCAAGATGCTGTTTTTGTTGTTAGCAACAAAAGGAAAAATAGAATGTTTGAAGTCAAACGTTTCAGGTTTTCCTTATGTGGGTTCACTTTTCACTAACCTGCTGGAATGTTCCTTGCAGAACCTAGTGGAACCTTCCAGATTTTCTGAGAACTACATTTTCCTTGAACCTCCTAGAATGTTGTCAGCCATGCTATGTAAGGGGGGGGGCATCAACAGTCAGTCAGTGAGATATAAGAACAAAGTGAAGTGAAATGAGAGCCTAGGACTAGGGTTAATATTCTAAGACTCTCACCTACTGTAACACTATTTAATACTGGTCCACCCAGTGTTGGTGCACAGTTCAATTTCTTGATATTAGTACGTTTGTTATTCCTAAAATTTAAAATGATTCTGTAAGATTCAAGGAAACAATTTTTTTCTTATTTGCTTACATATGGCATGAATAAATACATATTTACAGATTCTAGTGTGCAAATTTATCACCTTATATGACAGGGATAAGTCATGCATCAAATCATGCATCAAAGCCATGAAAAGGGCTACAAATGCAATAAAAAATAAGATTATTCAAAATTTTAACAACTGGAGGGGAGTAGGGGTGCCGAAGAGGCTTCTTGCCTGGGGCATCATTTTATCTATGGCCGGCCCTGACCATCGTGCTCCATACACTGCACTGGCTTCCAGATGCTTTTAAATGCAATGCAAGGATTTGGTTTTTAATCTATAAAACACTACATGGTTTTATCCTGGCTTTTAAGAGAGTGCCTTCCCCTATGCTCTATCCCCACATTTTTCTTGAGGCACACTTGCTGGCAGGTCTGTTACTTGAATTCTTGAGGGACAGAGGCAAAATAAGTATGAGAGTCTGTGGCTCTAGAGTTCTCTGTTGGTTTCTCAGAGCCCTGGTTTGCTGAGCCACATAACACATAGAAAGTGACTGTTGCCTTTGGCTTCAATGGACCATTTGCAATGCTAAGCATGATAGATAGTGTTTGCAAATGGGGGGCCCTAGGTGACTAAGGTTAGAGGCTCAGGTATGAAATGTTCAGTTGTAAGTCACAGGGTGTGGTTACATTCCCTGACTGGATGAGTGAAACTCTTAGAATGAGGATTAGTCTGCAAAAAGTCTTATTTGCAAATTCAGTATTTGCTTTCTGTGGATATTCTCCAATTAATTTCCAACGGGTTGTTTCAGTGATAATTTCTGACAGAAATTGGTTTGGTAGAAGATTTGCAATAAAACACAAAAAGGCTGCAAACAGTCAATGAATTCATCTAAAAATTGGAATGAATGTTGCCAGAAACTTTTGAAGTATTCTCCCTGTACTAATTATCACATCTGGGGGAACCTGCTATGATCTTACTTTCAAAATGCAGAAATTAACATAATTTGCTTTATAATTTATGTGATAACAATAATTTCCTTTCTAGAGTTGGGTTCATATAATTAGAAAGCTACCTAACAACATGTAGGAGGAAGGACGTATAAAGTTGTGACCTTTAAAAAATGGTGAGATGTCTTAAATGAAAAAATCATAGGTATTTTGAGAAAAGGTGCCCCATGATCTGCTTAGGCTTCATGAAATCCTCTACTTATCCACAGAACAGAGATAAAATTGGCTGTTAAAGTGTAAATTTCTTCTATTTTAACTTACCAGTGTATTTCAACTAGCTAGTTCAGTCTCCATTGCTGTATAGTTCTTCATTGTAGCTGCCACTTACTGACACAGTTGATGATGGGTATTTATGTGGATACTTGCCTGCAGTATTTGGACTGAGTTCAATTCATTTTATATAAGCCACCAAACAACCATCAAATGGAATCAACTTTCAGTGCAGTCCTGTGGGCAGATTCCAGTCCCATTGGCCCTCCAGTCCTTCACTAGAAGGCAACTTTATTGCTTTTCTGGAACAGGCTGATTTTCTTTTTTGGGGCAACAGAACAGAGGTGAATTGAGATGGATTCTTGGTATGTGAGAATCCAGAATTGGAAACTTTTTTCTTTAGCCGGGACATCTTTCTTGTGATACTTCAGCGCTTATTCCCAGGCATATACCATTGTTGGTTTGTTAGAAGGCAGCTAATATCATTGTAACATTTATTTTCACAAATATCCTTTTTACTCCCTTCTCTTTACCAAAAGGGTGTACAAATCAGGAACCCATAAAATGTCACTATTAGACTAGAAATATGTTACCAGTTTTTTTTCTTCTGAAAATGTCCTTTCAGTACTGGAACGCCTCTTATCTATCTCAACCCAATGTTCTCTGTATCTTTGCTAAAATGATAGACCTATAAAATTCCAAAAATGGCACAGAATTTTGAAGAAAGAAATACATTTCTTGATGGATAACTTGGTCTGCATTAATAGAATGGGGTGTACAAAGGTGTTATGCTTTGGATAATTTGCTCACACAATTTTATTGTTTTTTCCTACCTAAATTAACTTTTCCTCTGTGTGTGTGTGTGTGCACGTTGTTGTTTTTTCTTGAAGTGCTATTAAGGTCAACCACCCACAGATCAAGACATTTTATTTTGCAGCAGAGAATGTGGAGGAAATGAATAGGTAAGTAACAGCAACTGAATCTCTCTGTCCTTGCCCAGCATCTTAGAACCATTGCTTTGTTTGCATGTTGGTTCTTTAGTTATCAAGTAGTAGCTGTGATTCAAGAGTATGTGATTGCTGTGATTCAAGAGTGCTGTTTTTGTTTTTTCTTGCTGATGCAGTGGTTATCTTCCAAGTAAATGTAAGATAAAACACCCTGCTCTAGTGATGGCTGTTTAAAAACATGCCAATTTAATTAAGATATTATGGAGTGGCAATATTTGCTCCATAGTTAAGGTTAAGTTAGGATCCCATTATAAGGCCAATTTTCAATAAGTCTGCCAATGTTTCGTAAAAATAAATCAATGTTCCTAAAGTTCTCATAAATCAGCAAATCCACAAAGATTAACTCTGACCCTTGAATTTAGACCTTTAAAATATGACGTGTATTGTGAATTATGAGTTGTCTGACAAATTTTAATGTATATTATATAATAAAAACTGAAATTTCTTATACAACCTTATAGAGTAAGGTACAGTACAATAGGGCATACAGTAATTTAATATTGGCCTTGATTTTTTAAGCCATAATGAAATTTACTTAACTGCAGCTTGCAGAAAATCTTTCTTGAGAATTGAGTGAGACACCCCTGCATAAGATCAGAATTAATTTTTGTGGATTTGCTGATTTATGAGAACTTTATTTCTCAGTGTTGTATTAATACTAATGTTTTCCATGGAAATGTATTATATATATAAAAGTCACACGTGCATAAAACTAGAGTGAGCGGTATCTGTCCTTCTTGGTCCCAGTCCTGAAACTGTTTACACTTGTGAGTAGGCCCACTGAACCCGTTGGGACTATTCATGCATGTAAAGCTACTCATGTACGTAAACGTTTATAGGAGCAGGACATTTGTTTGTAACTCTTTTAGGCATCCATCCATTAAACCACTAATGGGTTTATTCAGGGAGTAGTTTGCTTCATTGATTTAGTACATGTGCTAGAAGATGAACTCTTTGCAGTAGTGATGCAAACATAGAAAGCAAACGGATGTTGGATAGCAAAGAACTGCATGCATTTACCGGTGTGCACTTTACACTCCTACATGATGGCAACCTTTTAAATCTGGATTTTTTTTTGACCTATCCGTTCTGTTTGAAATACTAAGATTTCTTTTTTACTTTCATTTCTATTAATCTTCATTGAGTAAGGTCAAGGTCCTTAATAAACTGTAGCCAAAATTCATTCTTCACTTTTGCAGGAATGACAACCCGTAACCTTTAGTTGTTATGCACATCTATACTTCATACAGTGATCAGGAGGAGGTGTGACTAAGGACCCAATCCTACTCCTACTGAAGTTATTGGCAAATTTCCCAGTGGCTTCAATGGTGAACAAGATGAGACGCTATGTCATCTAACTGTTGTGTAACTAGTTTTCAGAGGTTCACTAGACCTACAGATTAGTCTGAAGAGAGGTTAAATGAGCACATAGTATCTTGCATACTATAGCACCTTACAGCTCAAAGGATCCAAACAATTTATAAATTGAAAAGGTACACAAACTATAACCAGGTGTCACTTCATGCACTAAGAAAACACAGCCCTCTAGGGAAGGAGGGATATGCAGCAGCTGTTAATAGCATACAGCAACAGTTTAGAACAGGAAGTGAAGAATGCTATATAGAACTGAAGGGGACATTTAGGAAGGCAGAACATAACTTACACAATTTTAAATTTGGTCAGGAACCCTGAGTTAAAGGGCTTACTCTTACAAAGTATGCCATGATCTGATCAGAGCACAAGACTGTATAACTATGAGGAATAAATAATTTGTTACAGTATCTTAAATAATTAAGTCACTGGTTCACATATCCATGTATGGAAGCAGTTTAAAAATAGAGGGATTTCTAAATAGCCTTATAAACTGTTCCTTAGCCTGTGAGGTGAAGAGTACGTATCTCCTTGAGGAGTGCTTGAATGCTCCTCAACTCCCTTTGAAATCAATGGGAGTAGGGGTATTCAGCACCTTTTAAGGAGAGTCTGCACTACGGAGGGGCTCACCTTGAGCTGCACTGCTGTGGCGCTGTGGTATATAGACACTTGCTCAGTGACAGAAGGAGTTATTTCATTGCTGTAGTAAATCCACCTCTCCAAAAGGCAGTGGGTAGAATGGTAGAAGAATTCTTCTATCAACATAGTAGCGTCTATACTGGATCTTGTATCATCTTAACTACATCGCAGAGGGCATGAATTTTTTCACAGCCCTGAGTGATGTAGGTTAGCCAACCTAACTTTGTAGGGTAGACCTGCTCTGATTCCCACAGGAACTTTGAACTGAGGATGAAAGAAAAGAACTGGTGGTAATAATAAAAGATAGGAAGATCACTGTATCTGAAGACTGTCAGAGGTGTTGCAGAGTAGAATACAAATATCCCTAAAAATGTGCTTGCTTTCTGTTTATAACATAGGTGGCTAAATAAACTGGGGCTAGCTGTAATTCCTCAGGCATCCAATGGAAAGAATGAAGAAGGTATGTTCACATCTCAATTTTTGCATGGAACAATTTCATTTTTTTTACACAATGAGATTTTTGCTACAATGAATTTCATATCAACGCTGTTCTTTTTAAACTTCCAGTTTGTGGCTCATCAGCTGTTGCGTGTTTCACTAGCACCAAAAACCCAGTTGTGCCCTTGAATATCTGATTTCCATATCAACTAAGGCACAACAATTAATTGTCTGACAACTGTGGAATTTATGATATAAAAGAGTTTCCATTATTTATTCATTAATACAATACTATATGTGTAGATGCTATTTTAGAGAGAGAAAATGGCAGGTCCCTGCACCCAAGAAGTTTACAGCCTAAATGATTCACACTATTTGTATTTATGAGCACCAAAGAACTCTGATACAATCATCTCTTTAGGCCAGGGGTGGGGAACCTATGGTCTGTGGGCTGGATCTGGCCCATTGCTTAATTTCATCCGGCTCACGGCAAGTCTCAGTGCCGCGGGCCTGAAGCCCTGAGCCTCAGCACCCCACCATGGGGCTGGAACTGAGAGCTTGCCCTGCTGCGGGCAGGAAACCCTGAGGCTCCACGCCTCCCCGCGGGGCTATGTGTGGCCCATGATTGATTTTTTTATATGGGTCAATGGCCCATGCATATATGCTGAGTTTCTCCTTTGTTGGGGGTGCTCTCCCTGGTTTCTCCCAGTCCCCACTTCATCCCTTCCCCCAAGGCCCCTCCCCTGCCCTGCTTCTTCCCACCCTCGCTTTGCCCCTGCCCTGCCTCTTACCTGCCTCTTCCCTGCCCAGTTCCGCCCCCTCCCCCAAGCACTCCGCCCTTGCTCCTCTCCCCCTAGAGCCTCCTGATGCTGTGAAACAGCTGATCTGCAACAGGCAGAAGGCACTGGGGGAGGGGGAGGTTCTGGTAGGGAGGCTGCCAGTAGGTGCTCTGCACCCACCATTTTTTTCCCGTGGGTGCTCCAGCCCCGGAGCACCCACGGAGTCGGCGCCTATGAGCCCATGATAGAAAAAAGGTTAACCACCCCTGCCTTAGGCCCTCTGCTACGTCTGTGAATGGGGATGTAGCTCATACATAGAACTCATTCATACAGTGCTAGTGTTAACTTTGCTGAGCTTGCTCAGTGCCATATGGAGTGGTATTACAAGCTGTTTGTGCTGATAGAAATCACAAGTGATGATAACTTGAGGTGCCTGGAGAATCAGGATGCTTCACTGTCTCCTTTGTTTTGACTGGGATACAGTGTATTTCCCCTTCTCTCTCTTTAACAGAAACCTCTATTCACTGGTCCACTTGCTTTCTCCAGAAACTTGCCATTTGTGGATACATTCCCTAGTGCCTCTTCAGCCCCTCACCCAGGTGTTAGAGCAGAGTGGTCTGGGGCAAGTGGAGGGCATGTTGCTGCACTGAATCTTAGGTCTCTTAGCAAGAAACCCAGTCTGAACATTTTACCAGAGGAAGGAAGGGGTCCAGTTTTTCTTGAGCTGTTTAAACAAGCAGCAGAAGGGCTGATTGAAAGATGATGACAATAATTTGACTGGCAACCTATCAATATTATGAATACAAATAGGAGCTTAAAAATCCAAGTTCCAGGAAGTACAGTATGCTGGTTGTGTTTGAAGAAACAGCCGAAACAAGAGAAGAGTTAGGAAAATAAGAAGCAATTAAAATTAGGAAAGTCAACTGAACTTAATGGGAACTGTGTAAGCAGACGAGAGAGCTCCTGTCCTGAGAAACTCTACCCAGCTAACCTCTGCAGCAGGTGATCAAGTTACCAGCACTTCCTCATCAGAACAAACATAACATTGTCAAGTATTGTCCAAACTTTTTAAAGCTAACACCTCGCACTACTATTTTCAGGAAAATGCACCTGTCCCCATCTCCTGCCCTTTACTCCTGATGTGTATGTTGTTAAAGGCCTGTTCATCTTTCTCCCATTAGCTAGGTGGGCACCCCACATTTTGGGAAAATGCTGACATAGCCTAAGGACGTGCTACGGTTTCTAGCACCGTAACTCTTTTCTGAGTGTCACACATCACAACTATTCAAGGAGCTCTTAGATTCCCACTCTTGGATTCCTGCTTTTTTGAGAGGAGAGTAAGGGGAATGGTTTCTGTGTATTTAGTCCTTCCTTCAGTCTGTTTCCAATATCAGAAACCAGATATAGATTTTACTTTTCTGATGTCATGTGTGTAATAAAAAAAAAGCCGCAGAAAGAATATTTTATTTATTAATCAATAGTTCCTTTGATTTCTTAAATGTTTCTACTTGCATAAAATTTCAATCTGTTGTTCTAAACATGATTTTAAAATATGTAGCTGGGCAAAGTTTGCAGTAAACAAAACCGCAGCTATGTTAAAAAATAACTAAAATAATCTTCTAGTTCTGCCAATAATAAAATGAGAACATGTGCAAAACTGTAGAAAACCTGGCAAATCCCCTGAATGTCATTTTGTCGACATCTTTGTGACAGCCTTCTTTTGCTTAAAATCTTGACGTCAATGCTTTTTGCTGACAGGTAAATTATTAAAACCAAAAAAAGTGACACACACAGTTTTCCATATATAAAAGAAGGGGGAAAAGAGTACAACCAATAATTTATCTGAAAGATATGATAATTGATTGTTACCAAATGGTGGTGATAAATAATACTTCACACTTGTATGATGCCATGAAATCCAAGAACCACAAATTGCTTCATGAACACAGAAACCTCACAAACTTCCTGTAAGCTGTGTCAAAGATAGTAAGGTGGTATTGCTACTACTGTTTAACAGCATAATAATATTGTGCAACAGCTTGTAAGAGGAAGTGAAGAATACTGGTTCCAATTGAAACCACAGGGGCAGTGAGTACCTCAGTCTCCCAACACCCACTGATATTGTCGTCATTACACTTTGCTTAACTGATTCTTGCTAACCACACAATGGCTCAGTTCAGATCGGATGTACAGGTACAGGGTATGTGCGTACTTTGTCGCATATGGTATGTGGTACAGGAAAGCATTTAAACAGAATGAAGTCTCTCATATAAACACTTGCTCCGAGTTTGAATCTGCAGTGCTGGTGGCTGCTACTGAGGGATTTAATCCAGTGGAAGCAGTGTTTTCCAGTGGCTACAGCAGGGCCTTGGGAGTTAGGACCAACAGCATGCTGATTTCCTTTGTCACCTTCTTTGTCATTTTAAGCTCTGTGTCTCAATTTCTCAGTCTGTAAAGGAGTATAACTGGATTAGAACCTATTCCATATTTGTGAGTGCTTTGTTTGTTTAATCCAGTTGAAAAAAAAAACCCTCCCAAGTGGCAGCAGTAAATACTTCCACTAACTCCTCTGCTAGTGTCCTTTTGATTCATATTGTTGTCCCTCTGCTGAGCAGCAGCAGATGTTGGGGCCTTTCAGGCTGGAGTTAAAAATAGTGAGGTGGAGTCTGAGTGTATTCTTAGTGCAACTTGTTTATTTGACCCTATGTACATCAATCCTAAATAAAGATGGTCACAAACAGTATTCAGGCCATCACCCTCTTCCAGGAATCTTGATCAAAACACCAATGTCTCCTTCCCTGGGAGCAACTCTGTTGTGTATTTGGTTGTCATGGTTTTTGTTCCTATGGCAACTAAGTTAGATTATTAGGGGATAGCCCAGCCAACTTCGGCCGGTTAGGTGAGCTCTGTGTCTGTAAATAAATGGTAGTTTTGTTAGCTGTCTGCTGTCTGCTCTCAAGTGATTTCTTCCTAAACCGGCTGCCCCCAAGGATATAACAAACTCTGCCCCAAGAATTGACACTAGATAGAGAGACTGAGGAAGGGAACAAACTTCTACTGCTTGCTACAACTTCCCCAAACTTGCAAAACTAACACTAGCATTTCTTCAGACTGAAAACTGCTCATGTGCAAACTGTAAAACTGTCTATGGCAGCGCCATCTGATCAATCCTGCCATAATGATAAAATTGGAATAAAAATACACTTCAAAACAAGTCGCCATAAAATAGCAATGAGGAGACACTGCTGTAGGAGACATTAAGACAATGGCTTTTGGCCTTCAGATCAAAATACATAGGACTAGAAGGGACCTCTTAGGTAACTGAGTGCAGTTCCCTTCAATCGGAGGCAACTCCATCATATAATTGAATATAATCATATAATGATCTTCAACTGCTGAGCAGCTAGAAGGAATAAATGGGTGTTTATTTTTTTTCATATTACTCTTTTTTCCTAGAATGCTATAGTGAGAGTGAACATGAAGATCCAGAAATAGCAGGAGAGACTCCTCCCCCTCCCTACACAGAACAGCCGCCTCCTCATTTGGTATGTATTACAGTAATTAGCTTGTTTCCAGTTGCTAAACCGCTGGCACAAATGTCATCACACCCTCTTCAGCAGGTGCATGTTTGACTAATAATTTACAATACGGGCTGTAAGCATTTATTTAATCTGCTTGTAAAATACAGATGCACTTATTTTGCTGCACCCTTCCCCTTGCTCCTTGCCTTCCCCCTTCCCAGTGACAGTGCACACTGGTATGTCAGCCTTCTCTATGACAGTGCGCTGAAATTGAGCACATATATGAAATGATTAATCTGCGTGATGAGCTAAACCAAAAGTTATCATTTTAGAACGAAAGTTGGAGGGCAGAATGTATCTTTGAGGGAAGTGGTGGATTTCACATTGTGTATCAAACATCGTTCCAGGGCTGGTCTATAAAGATACTATCCTGCCTTCATTTAAATCTCTCCCAAAGAGTCTTTTCTTCTGTGATACTAAAAGAATCTAGCTGATAGTTACCCAATATATCAATTATTATCTACTTATCTCATGAGTAAGCTTCTCATTAGCAGGGAAGGAGGGGGAATGGTGTGGAGAGAGTGTCCTAAAACCGTTGGAACTGTGTGTGTGTGTGAGAGAGAGAGAGAGAGGTGAATGGAGGGAGGATGATGTTATGACAATGATAAAAATCACTTTCTTCTAACATTGACCAGGTAAATGAATAGAAGAAGGAAAAGAGTACTAATTACTAAAGCTAGGCTCAGTAGGCTGGCTGTCTTTCTTTCTGTTTCCTGTAGAGCTTCGGTTTAGAGTATTCCCCAGTTCCCTCCTGCCTGGCTTCTGTTATAGGTTAAAGTGAACAGCTCCTGAGTGAGGGGAAGGGAACATAAAAACAAAAATCATTCAAATCAACACCTGCCATGGAGCACATTGCCCCACCCTCTCATTTCTCTTTACCCTTAAATAGTCTAAAAAGATATCTCTACACTGCAATTAAAAACTTGTCTGGCCCAGGCCAGCTGACTTGGGCTTGCAGGTCTCAGGCTAAGGGGCTGTTTAATTGCAGTGTCAATGTTGGGGCTCAGGCTAGAGCCTGAGCCCAAATGTTAACACTGCAACTAATGGCAGGTGTTGATTTGACTGATTTGTGTTTTTATGTTCCCTTCCCCTAAGCTAAAAGTCAAATACTAAATACCTCCTCACCTACAGAGGTGGTTCTTCCTGAATATGTTGAGGCACATAGGTTAGTCAGTGACGCTTACACTGCTGTTGTGAGTACTATTCTGTGGATAAAAAGAGAATCTGCCAGCAGGGATGTCTGTTTGGTACCCTGCACCAGAGCTAAATTTGCTTTTATAAAGTTAGGATTATGTGTCACACGCTCACTTATTTCCCCTTTTGTTTCACTCAGATAAATTAGTCTGCACTTCCTCTCCTAAAACAGTTGTCAAATGTTAAACACTGTAAAACAACCCACCTGGCACTCCTGGAACATGTATTGTTCACTGGCATGTAAAATTCAAGATTCTTTATTCCCTGCACTAACTGAAAGTTAAATGTGGTCTGGTGGCTATAAATAGAGCAGAGAATGAGAACCTTAAAGACTCTGCTCAAAGATTTAATCTGGGTCAAAGACTAGTAATGAGTAAAGTATCTTGAATTTTATACTGCAGTGAATTATTGTCTTAATCGTGCCAGCATAAAAGCAAATGGATTGTTACAATACTTTATAGCTGCCATTCCCTCATGTTATCTTGAGATTTTAATTGAATATCTCTGCATTTCTCCATAGGTGGGTTTAATCATACTATTTTTTAATATTCTCTTTCTGGCATGCCAGCAGCTTGCCACTCCAATACTGCAAGGGACCATCACTGGGTGTGTCCTTCCCATATGTGAAATCCACTGCATCAGGAGTCAGGCTGGCTTTCGGATTTTAGCAAGGCAGGGGAGTGGGAAGGGTGCAGGCAAGATAGATGTTGTGGGAACTCATGTTTCCTTGATTTCTCCCCTCATCAAGCTCTTCTTTCCTTTCTTCCACTTTCTTCCCTCTTCAGCTTTCATCTCCCCACACTCACATCACCTTCCTGATGGAAACAAGCCTATTATTCACTAAGCAACCCAGTCGTTTTTTTAGCTAGTCAGTAGGCAGTGCACTGATTGGCACTGGTCGTAAGGTGACCAGATGTCCTGATTTTATAGGGACAGTCCCAATTTTTGGGTCTTTTTCTTCTATAGGCTCCTATTACCCTCCACCCCCCGTCCCGATTTTTCACACTTGCTGTCACCCTAACTGGTCAGTCCTACCCACAGTTTTCTGGCTACTACTAGTCAAAGCTAACAGAGCACACTCAGACACCAGCAGACCTGATTTAATGTCATATCAAAGTCCTCCTTGGCCAAAATTTCATAAATCGCCAAAGGCAGCTGTTGGAGCAGCGGAGCCACTGGACAAATGAATAGCATGCCTCATACTGGGGCAATGCTTGGAATGGAGCAGCTGGTTTTGAGAAGGTATGTGAAGTAATGCTTTTCACATGTGCCTTCAATATAGAATTTTTGTGCTATAAATCCCTGAAGTTTGCCAGACTTTGGATGCTATTGTATGAAAGTCTGCTCTTTGGGACACACCCAAGGTTGGAATCCATACTCTAGTTACATACTTTCTAATTTTTATTAGAAGTAACATTTATCTTAGCAACACAAACCAATATCAAAAGTGATACACTTGGGAGCCTAATGGCTTGTCTACATTACCCCCACTGGATCAACGGGCAGCGATCGGTCCAGCGGGGGTCGATTTATCACATCTAGGCTAGATGAGATAAATCAACCGCCAAGTGCTCTCTCGTCGAATCCTGTACTCCACCAGGGCGAGATACGCAGACAGAGTCGACAGGACAACTTCAGCTGTCGACTTACTGCAGTGAAGACATCGTTATTCACATAGCTGAAATTTTGTAACTTAGATTGACCTCCCCCCAGCACCCCAGTGCAGACCAGGCCTTAATCTTTCTGACTTTCAATGACACTTAGGCCCCTAAGTGTCTGTCACTTTTGAAAATGAGAATTATGCTTCTGAGGGTATGTCTACACAAGAGCTGGAAGGTGCAAATTCAGTTGAGCCAGCATGCTAGAAATTAGTGTAGCCCTTGCAGTGCTAACAGCAGGAGGAGCTAGCTACTCTGAGTATGAGTCCATCCAAGGCCATAGGTACATACTTGGTCAGAGCTAGTGCAGGTGTGTCTCCTCAAGTCAGAGTATACACTTCAAGGTTTAGAGTTACCTAGACTCTGCTGAAAACCATAGCTTCTTGGGCAGGAAGGTCCACAGGTGAGTGGATTCATTGCTCCCAAACAGCAGCTACCTTGAGGTAATAGACTGCAGAGGTCCCAAGAGGACAGTTAGGGTGTTTCATGTCAGTAATTTCGCTCTAAAAGAGGCCCTAAAGACTCATTGATCTCCAGTGGGATCCTTAGGATTGCCTTGGTCAAACATCCACTTTAAAAATGTCCCTAAAATGGAGATTTGCTTGTATATGGAAGATTGCAGTAGCTCCAAAGCAACCACTATGGTAACTTAGGTAAATACTGGATATCTCTAAATAAAAAAAAAAAGAGAGAGAGAGAGAGAGAGAGAAAGAGAAGAGTTTTTTCCTCTACCACACCTGTCATCCTTTTTCTCTTTAATACAAAATGAAAAGAGAGAGTCCTTCACAAAGATGCAAAGTTCACATATCATTAAGGCTTTCTTTTACATATGTAAATTCCAACATTTTCCTTTCGTAATTTTTGAGCATTTAAAATCAGAACGTTAACATCACATTGGCATTCATTTTTATGTTTTAGTTGTACTGCTTTGGGGAACAGATACTTGGCCAGTGTCTCTCCTTGATTTAAATTATAGGGGAGAGGAACCCTCCTGATTTACTTATTGTCAGGTTTATTTCCTGGGATACCATGAGGAACTTCTGACTCTAGCAGATGAAATTTATGACAACATAAATAATTTAAATTCTGTAAGCAGCTGGGTTAGGCTCAAGAGCTCTGAAAAAACGTTTTTAATATAGTTACCAGAATGCAAAGAGTCTGTGCTATAAGCAGAGTCCCAGGATTAGAGCTGGATGAAATTTTTTGGAATGACCTTTTTAATTAAAATACGCAGGTATGGGTTAACCAAAAAATTCACAAATTCTTGTTAAAATCAATTAATTGTTTCAGTCAAAACAAAAAATGAAAATATTTTGGAAATGTCAAAATAAACTCTTTTGTCATTATCAGAATGGAACATTTCAGTGTTGGGGCTAGATTTATTCACCATTTACAAAATTGGCGCTAGTGGTCGTGTCAGTGCCCTCTCCATTCCCTGTAGTTATGCCCTCATGTGAGATATGGGAGAATCAGGTTCAAACCCCTACTCTGCAGCCGGCACTGGAGCCTGGGCATCAATCTTCCCGTGTGAGCACCTGAACCACTGGGTTATAGAGTCATTCTCTTTCTCTGGCCGAATGAATATTTTATACAAAGTGGAACAGTAGAGCTAGAGAGAGACCCACTCCAGAATAGCTTAGTGGTTAAGTCACTCACTTGGGAGAGGGAAGGTCTGAGTTTCAAATATTTGTTCCAGAGGGGGGATTTCAACCTGGATCTCCCCCATGCCTGGGAAGTGCCCTAGCTACCAGGATACTGGGTATAAGGGCACCCCCAGAGATGACCTGTGCCTGCCAATAGTGGGGGGACGGAAGAAGGGCAGCCAGTTTCAGCAGGGTTATTGAGCATGCTCAGTACAAGCCAAAGCGCAAATGAGGGGGCACGTAACCACCCATGCGTTGCCTCTGCCCCCCTCATCTCCAGTTTTGTGAATCTAGCCCTTCATTTCCTTTTATTAAAAATACCCAAACAAAACATTTCATTTGACATGAAATAACTTTTTTTCACCTTTTTTGATTCACTGAGGATTCTGAAAATTTTAAGTTTTGGTTCAAACATAAACTGATATTTTTTTCAATTTTTTTAGACCAGCGGGTAACTGAAAAATCAGTTACTCACATAGCTCTACTCAGGACTTTTTTTAATCAGCACTCTTTGTCTTCTGTAAAAGATTAATAATTACACCCCCAGGAAGAAACTGTGCTTCATTCCCCTCTCTTCCCCCCAACTTTAAAAGAAAATAGTGCATATTACATCACCATTGAATTGCAAAAGCTTGTACAGCACATTATAAAATGTTGTTTTTGGTTTTTAGATACGTTGTTAATCTATGGATCATTAGTGTATTGTTAATAGGTATGTTAGACTGGCCCTAAGTATATGATTGTGTGTTATGTTTGTCATGCCTAGCCAGGAGGTTTCCCTAGCAACCCAATTTCAACATTTTTCAGTGCTCTCCGTTTTGATGTTCTCTCTTCTGATCATTACAGATATCTCTCCTATTTTAGGAACACCGTGTGACATAGTCTGCGCCCCAGAGCGGCCCCCTTCTGCTCGCCATCGCATAGATTAGCTCCCTCATCCGGTGTACCCTCTCTTGGTAGTGCCTCTCCTGTCTTTGTCTCCACTTGTAGACCCACCCCAGTTCAGGAACCGCAGTATCCTTTTTATGACTTAGCCCTCCAGCCATGTCACTGTCCTTATTTTTCCCCTTCCGGGAGGGGAAGCATCTCCCAGTTTTTTAGTTCAGCCACTTCCCCAGTGGTGAGTGGGGAGGATTCAGGCCCACCCACTATTCGGGTCCTGGCCCAGGGACCCTATAGATAGAAGCCTCCTGCTTAATTGCTCTGGGAATACTGCTTCAATTCCCTGAGCCACTTTCCCGCAGTCCAAGCACCTTCTTTACCTTCTTCTCAGGGCCTACAGCTAGCATGTCCCGGCAGCCAGCCAGGAGCTCCTACTTGCTCCCCTGGTCCTTGACAGCAACTGTTCTGCTCAAAGTGCTACCTTCCTGCAGCCCTCTGGGAATACAGTCCTTTCTCCTTGGGCTCCCTGCGGCAACTCAATGTCTCAGGCCCTGCATTTCCCTTTATGTAAGCCCACTGGGCGCTGATTGGCTGCTTTTAACCCCATCCTTTCTGGTGTGGGGTGAACACCCCATCCCACATAGGAATTGCCATACTGACTCAGTGCTGTGACCCATCAAGTCTCTGACAGTGGTCAGTATCAAAAGCTTCAGAGAAAGGTGCAAGAACCCCACAGCTGGCAGATGTGGGATAATATGCTTCCATAAAGGTCTCTTAATTTACATTACATTTATCAACATTCCCTTTCATTCTTTATCATGTTGCCTATTCACCTATCATGGTGAAGTCCCTTTGAAATTCCTCTGTCTTCTCTGGATATGGCTAATCTAAAAAACTTTGTCCTCTGCACATTTTGCTACCTCGCTGTTTCTTCCTCCCCTTGCCTTTTTTAGTTCATTAATAAATATATTAAACACCACCATACCTAATACAGAACCTGAAGGCACCCCACTGTTGATCTTTTGCCAGGATGGAAATTGACCATTTATTCATACTCTTTGTTTTCTGTCTTAGGCAGTTTTTGAGTCATAACAATATTTTGTCTTTCACCCGTGACTTCTTACTTTCTTAAATAGCTTCTTGTGAAGGACCTTGCCTGGAGTACCTCAGACCTTGTACACAATGGGGTTTTGACTTTATTTTTGCCATTGGTGGCCACCTATGAGTATAGCTGCACTAATGCAACTGCCTAGTGTAGACAAGGCCTGAGACACATGTAGGACAGACACCTGTAGTCACCAGAACACAGATCATTAAAACTGGGCAAACTAAAATCTATTGAAGTTTGAGGTACCAAGAAGACCAAATCCAAAACGTAGGCATTCCACTGGTGGAGTTTTCCCCTGTTTGAAACTGGGGTAAGTCTCACTAGTGCAAATAGTGGATGTGCGTGTCTACACTGGAGTTTGCAACACTGCTGCACTCCTAATGACTGGCAACCAGTGGCTTTAAGCAAAACAGGTATCTGGTATAGACAAGGCCTTAGCTGATATTTGAAAGCCTTATGCCCACATTTTCAAAAGAAAACATGCACTCTGGGGTGTGTGAAAGTGTATATGGGGAGAAGTTGTTCCTTTGTGACTATGCACTTCTTTGCATACTTTGAAAATGTGGGAAACTGTGCAAAATTATATAAATATATAATAGCTATCTTCTGTTTCATGGGTCATTAAAATAAGAAAAGGAGCGGTTGGATAATTATTTTTCTCTCTCAATTTGTTCCGGAAAACAGGCTCAACAGCAGTCCTTATTGATGTCGCCGCTATCAAGTGAAGCATCCTGTTCTCTCTCCTCCTTGGAAAGCACCATGAAGTCACAAGATTCCTCATCTTCCTTGCTAGCCAAAATGGCTCATCCAGAGAGACAGTCTTGGCTTGACATAGTTAACACGGAAGAGGTTGATCAACCTTTATCCTTCTGTGTCCAGATTCATGCTGATGATCATCCAATGGCAGACTGTAGTGAAATGGCAGAAAGTCGGCTTCTCAAATCTGATAATGGATCTCAGAACTCTTTGTTAAGTGAAAACACAACTTCATCAGACAGCAGCAGGGATCACCTAACTGTGCCAGAAGATTTGATAGGAACGAAGACACTGTCCAAAGGTGAGCATATTGGAGAGGCATCTCTCTGCAGAACTATACAACTTGAATTCTGCATTTTCCTCTCTCTCTTTAATTTTTCTCTGAATAACTTGCCAGTGGACTGTGATTGATGAGAGAATGTACAGTGCATTGAGTATATAAACTTCTGTCATGGCTGGGTTGTGGGCAGCCAGATCTAGTGGTCAGAGCTAGTGTCCACAGTCACGAGACAGGAGTCAAGAGTCAGGCCAGGTCAGGATACCGGGAGATTAGATGAAGGAGACAAACCTGAGATCAGAACCACAAGTCAGATGCCAGGAGTCAAGCTGAGTTGGAATGCCAGGATGTCAAGCTGGGTTAGTGGGAATGGGAAGCGCACAGCCCAGAGCAGGGTGGATCTCAGTTGTTCAGACACCTTCCTGTTCCTGCTGCTGGCTTAAGTCAGGCCAGTGGGACTCCGTCAATAGGACCTCAGGGGTGGAGCACAGGGGCTGGGCTTCATGAGTCCTGGGTAAGCAGTTGTCAGCAGGCTGCCAAGGGGAGGGTTGGAGCGTGGTTGCTCCTGTGAACCCTGTGGGCCAAGGTCCAAGGCCTGTGACATCATCCCCTCTCCTAGGGGTGCCCTCTGGGAGACATGGGTCTAGGTTTCTCAGGGTGGCTCCTATGGAAGACCTAAACCAGGGCAGGAGCATGAATTGTCTCAGCTGGCTCTCAAGTGCATTCCTCTGGGCCATAACCTTCCTAGTCAATCAGGTACCCCATCTTACACTGCTTGACTTTGGAATCGAGGACTTTGTGGACAATATATTCCTCCTGATCTTGTTCTTGTACTGGTAGGAGTGACTGGAATCTCTGAGGAAATGTGTTCTCAGTGTAGGGTTTTATGAGTGAGAGATGGAATACAAAGTGAACTCAAGGGATTGAGGGAGTTGGAGCTCAAAGATGACCAGATTGATTTGTCACCAAATCTGGTATGGGCCAATGAACCAGTGGTCTAGTTTCTGATACAGTCTTCTTGTCTGTTTGTAGAAATTCATAGCTTTTGTCCTATAGAGTAGGTAGAGCCTTATTGCTTATGCTGGTCCATGTGCCTTTTGTAGTCCTCCTTCATCTCTTCTTGGATGTGATACATGTGTTGTACTAGGTCCAACGCCAATGATGGGGGGTGAGGATGTTGATAGTTGTGGGTGAAGTCAGGGGTGGTACCCATAGTTGACAAAGAAGGGGCTGTGACCTATGTTTGCATGGTCTGCATTATTATACAAGAACTCTGCATATGGTGATAGGGTAGACCAGTCATCCTGGTGATGGTTGGTGTAGCATCATAGGTATTCTTCTAGGATCTGGTTGATTCTTCCATTTGGCCATTTGACTGAGGATAGTAGACAGAGGACAGGTGCACATTGACCCCTAATAGACATAGGGCCTAGTGCCAGAAGCAGGAAGTGAACTGGAGCCACTGGTCAGAGGTGACGTGATCTGGGAGTCCATTCAGATAGACTGCATTGTGGCTGGTTTCCCCTGCAAAGGGTAAACCGAAGCAGGAAATGAAGTGGGCCATTTTGGAAAAGCAATCCACCATTTAAGGAAGGAGATCACTGACTTCTGATAGTTTTACCACAAAGTCCAAGGAAATGGCCTCTCAGGGCTGAGATGGAGTATCCAGAGGTCAGAGGAGTCAAGCTGGGGGAGTGGGAGTGGGAAGCACTGGGCCCTATGTCTATTAAGGGTCAATGTGCACCTGTCCTCTGTCTACCATCCTCAGTCAAATGGCCAAATGGAAAGAATCAACCAGGTCCTATAACAAGACCTATGATGCTACACCAGCCATCACCAGAATGACTGGTCTATCCTATCACCATATGCAGAGTCCTTGTATAATAATGCAGACCATGCAGCAAAGATCCCTATTGTGGCAGTAAGCAACAAAGATCTACATACGGGGCCACTAGAAGTACTGGATGTTAATTGTTGTGTTTTCTGTCACCCCAAGTGTCCTTCCTGGGTGGAGTCTTGGCACAGTTGAAGAACAACCACTCTTTCAGGTCGAGGGGGAACATAGATGTGGTCCCTGACAAACATGATCCCCTCCTGGATGTTATGTGTTTCTTGGTCAGTAATGGCCATCTCATCTGGTGGACCTCCAGAGGCAGAGTGGATGAGCATCAGCAGGTCCTGGCAGTGGGTCACATGAAGTAAATTATTGGACTTCAGAATGTGGGCTGGTTCTGGACTACGGCCTTGTGAGTTAGAGCCTCACAAGTGTCAGCCTTGCTGTTTCTAGTTCCAGGGAGGTAGGCCAAGGTAAAGTTGAACTGGGAAAAGAATAGGGCCCACGGGAGTTGTTGGTCTATGGCCTTGGCCCTGCACTGTACTTGAGGTTCTCAAGCTCAGTAAATACATACACTGTAAATACATGGACCCCTTCCAAGTAGTGACACCACTGTTCAAAGGCAGTGTTAATTGCCAAGAATTCTTTGTCCAAGATCTCAGTTTTGCCCAGGCAGCGTAAGCTTCCTTAAACAGTAGGTGATGGGGTATAGTAATTGCTTGGTTCCATGACTCTGGGAGAGGACTGCCGCAATTGCTCAGAGGTTGCTATTCAAATTTTTGTAGATGTACCTTTTTTGCTTAGTATACATTACTGTCAAAGGTTTTTTCCCTACTTTGAACTTTAGCGTCCAAAAAGTGGGGACCTGCATGATCACTTTTAAGCTTAATTACTAGCTTAAATTTGGTACACTGCCACCAGCCAAAAATATAGTGTTTTGGCACACTTCCTGTTCCCCCAAAACTTTCCCTGGGGAACCCAAGACCCAAACCTCTTGGGTCTTAAAACAAGGAGCAATAAACCAGCTCCCCTCCTTTCCCCCCTAGACTTTCCCCTCCCTGGGTTGCCTTGGGAAGCTACACAGATCCAAACTCCTTGGATCTTAAAACAAAGAGGAATTAACCATTCCCTTCCTTTCCCCCCCACCAATCCCTGGTGAGTTAAGACTCAATCCCTTGGATTCCAAAACAAGGAAAAATCAATCAGGTTCTTAAAAAGAAAGCTTTAAAAAGAAAGAAAAGGTAAAATTATCTCTGTAAATCAGTGGAAATGCTTAAGGTACTCAGATCATATAGCCAAGAGACTCCCCCCGCCAGCCTGAGATTCAACTACAGCAAACAGAGTAAAATCCTTCCAGCAAAAGACACATTTCAAGTAGAAAACAAACATAAGACTAATCTGCCTTGCCTGGCTATACTACAATTTTAACATAAAACTGATTCAGAAGATTGGAACACTGGTATGTCTGTCCTTCTTAGTTCAAGAGCGGAAAAAACGAACAACACAAACAAAGAGTTCCCTCCACCAAGATTTGAAAGTATCTTGTCCCACTATTGGTCCTCTGGTCAGGTGTCAGCCAGGTTCACTGAGCTTCTTAACCCTTTACAGGTAAAAGAGACATTAACCTTTAACCATCTGTTTATGACAACTACTGTGATATAATCAGTTGTTTTGACAATTACTTGTATTACTAAGATTTAGGGTATACAGTAACGTTGTAGCCATGTTGGTCCCAGGATATTAAAGAGACAAAGTGGGTGAGGAAATATCTTTTATTGGATCAGCTTGTCTCTTTTACCAACAAAAGTTGGTCCAATAAAAGAAATTACCTCACCCACCTTGTCTCTAAGATTTAGCATGATAATGGATAGGTACAAGAATATATAATAAACTAGGAATACAATTTTTCAGAAGCAGA
This sequence comes from Chelonoidis abingdonii, assembly GCF_003597395.2. NCBI lineage: Eukaryota > Metazoa > Chordata > Testudines > Testudinidae > Chelonoidis > Chelonoidis abingdonii. Next base: position 121,736,822 of record NC_133771.1, on the reverse strand, counting down.
TCTTACTAAGATAGCACAATACCAACCACTAAAAACAATGAAGAAAATCTGTGAACCTTTTGGTATAATTGTCTTATGAGGTTATAAAGGTCCCATTGGTACACTGGTTTAAAATGGCTGAACGTATTTTGGAGAAAAGTAATGTTTCCTCCTCCTGCATTGTCTAACTGGCAGCTGTCAAAAAAGGCAGAGTGCTTGTAAACTGATCCCCAGCTATTGATGTTCTGTGATGGAACTCCAGAAATAGATAACTTCAACAGAGTAGTCACTATGGAAACTGAATAACCTCTGTGTTTGCTTGTGTGCATCATAACCCACTACCGAGTAATCCAATTACATACTGTACACGTCTTTCTCTCCTTTATTTGGTTTAAAGTGGGAGTGGTGGTGAAGGGGAGGGTAGTGGTGGTGAGTGAAAGCTTTTTATTGTAGCAGATTTGTGGTGGGGGGAGAGTGAAGTCTCAGTGGCAGATAAATTTCATGGTGTTTCAGCCAAGAGATTTGAGAAAATCAGGGATTCAGCTTGAGATGAGCATATTGGAAAGAATATAATGCTGGTTCTGAGGTTTATCAAGCAGGACCTCCAGATAGCTAATAGGGATGTGTCTGAATCCTGGTGAAAATACTCTCTTCAGAGCAAGCAACAACAGAATGAAAGGATTGTTTTAATCAGTGAAACAAATATACCATGGTTTGAAGATTTGTTAATGCAACGAATATTGGTTCTTCCCTGTACATGTACAGCATGCCTGCTCTTACATACCTCTCTGCCTCTGAGATAGGATGTAAGGGGCAAGGTCCCAGCTTATATTGCTGCTTCTTGAAGGCTCAATACTCCTATTGCCTAATGGCCTGAACCATTGTAACCAGAACAGTTATAGAGTTGAAATATTCTGGCTTTGAAACATCCAGCTCCGTGCACACGCCTTCCTTTTCACTCTTGAGGGGAGAGAAATAACCTGCCACACAATCTACTTTGAGGCCCTTTGGCAAAGGGAAGTACCAGGGTGGAATTTCTATCATGATGTCATATAGGACCTAGGTGAAAGGTTGCCAGAACTGATGATTTTTTTTGGTTATCAACAGCCAGGAAAAAGGATCTACATAGGGAAAATCCTGACCTACGGGGAGGGAGGAGTATCTCTGACTTAGTAGGAAGGGCAATGCAGGAAAGAAGGGGCCTAGTGGGTAAAGGGTTCCGTAACCCAAAATGAGACCTTCCAATTGCAAATCCCAACATCAGGTTAGTTGTATAAACACTGTTTCTTTGTCTTCAGCTGAGTTTAGCCTGATGTTTTGCCATTTGCTATTAGGCTTGTGTGCGCCAGGGATGACTATATATGTGAAGAGAAAACTGAGATAAAAACAGATTTAAACAGTTACTTTAAACCTGGGAGAATGTTCAAAACTAAACAAGCAATTTTGCTGATATACTGGCAAGAGAAAAAGAAACACAGCAACACCAGTTTAAAAAAAAATGTTCTGCTGCAAAGAAAACCAACTGCATAATAGTGAGTTGACAAGAATAGGAACAAGCAACAGTAAATTATGAAATACAATCCCAGCTACACCAGCAGAGTCCCTACTATGTGATACACCTGTGGAGATAGAATTCAGTAGACCCAAAAACATACACTGGATCATAGTAAATATCGTGATTAAGAAGTAACATTACATGGACACAGGAAAACAGAAATGAAACAAACCCATTCTCACTTTTTAAAATGGCTATGTCCTTAAGAGAAGCAAAGGATTCAGTTAAATGTTCACACTTGAGTTATTATTCAAACAGAAATGCTGAACATTTTGAGACTTGCACAGCACTTTTAAATATTATTAGTAGTATTAAATCCACTGCTTTGTATTTTGAGGAAGGTTCAGATATTGTAAAGATGAGTGTGGTACAAAACCTTAGATAAGAGGGAAGACGGAGGGGACTATTTTCTGTAGAGAGATGTAACAGGTTTCTTACCCTGAAATAGGAAGTTGATTCCATCATCTGCTTTTTATAGAAATTAATATTGCAGGATTGTTGCCTGCTGCACATAAGACAAAGGAATCAAAACTCTGTCTGGCATAAAGAAACAGAGAAGTAAACACCAGTCTGTTAAGAATATAAACAAGTATCTGACTACGTGCTCTGTGTCCAGGGGTTTCTCTTACCTTCTCCCTGGCAGCAAGATACACTCAATAACCAATCCCTGTAATTTTTATTTATTTTGGGAACTGTTGGAACAAATTGCCTGATTATGACCATCACCACAAATAACAACAACAAAGAAAGAAAGAAAGGAAGCAGAAGATATTGAAACATTGCTACAAGAGAATGAGAACATTTATTTATATTTATATAGGTTTCTTCTACAACAGCAATAACATCCTTCTTCCTGAGGATTTATGGCCAGCTAAGGTTAATGGCCTAAAGCTTAAGGCAAGAAATTCTTCCGGCGAATGTTTCTCATGCTGGTTATTCTGTTGTTTCATTTTAGCTGGTAATGTTTGATGATCTGTCACATGCTCATAATTAGAGATGATGCGGAACTGGTGCCTGTTCTTCAAATTCCTTAAACTTTGGCAGGGGTGGCTCTGTGGGAAGGAATTTGTTAATGAGATCTGTTGAACAGTTCCTAGTTTTCAGAGTTGACATTCTCTTCCCTTGGTTTAACCTATCTCTGCTAATAATGCCATGGGCCAGATTCTCTAGTATGCCTTGACCACCTTTTCCTGCTCTGACTGTATAAAGGGGTAAGATTCTGACTGTAGCTAACCAACAGAGTTCTCTTGGTGGAGTTCTGCTTCAGGAGAGAATCTGGTGCTGCATGTGGAAGGTAGCCCTGTAGGTGGACGTGGCTAACCTTAGCTTTATTTTGATGATAATTCTGATAGATGTAGAAAAGGATCAACCTTTTAAAGTGAAGATTTACCTATACATTTTTCAGAACCTTGCAAATGAGCTTTTAACTGTGCAGCTCCTTATCGGGTCTCAGTTCTTTAGAAATTGATTCAGTTCTGAAACCAAAGTACAAGTGGGGTAAATGGCCTGGTATTTAATGTTTGTAATGACATGTCTTTCCTGTTTCTTCTGTCTCTCCCTTTCACAGCGCTGAGTTTTGCAGCTCTGCATTCACTGGGACTAGTATGTTTACCTTGTGCTCGTAAGTCAATTATTTCCCAGTTTCTTTTGTCTGTGGCTTTGAGGGAGCTGTAATTAACTTCCCAGGGACATCATCAAAATCTTGAAACAGGACTTTTTAAAAAAAAAAATGAACAATAAGATTTTGAGTCTCCCTGGTTCTCTCTTAACCACAGGTTCCATGTCTTCTATTACCATAAAAAACAGACAGTGGAATCCCACAGACATAACTGGGAAAGGAGATGAGATATGAGAGAGAGAAAGGGAGCCATAAGATAGAGGTGCAGAGTTCTTTTTTGCATGTCTCCCTCTGATCTCTTTTCTCTTCTGTGAACCTTGACACCAAAATATTTGGTACAGTCAGAAGTTGGGGCATTGTGATAGCCACAAGCAAGGCTGGATTAACTCTCCTGTGGGCCTGAGGCTATTAGATTTTGTGGGGCCCTGTCTGAGGGGATGCAGGCTCTGGGAGGGAGTTTGGGTGTGGGCTCTGGGTGGGGGTTCTAGGCTGGGGCAGGAGGTGGGGGTTCAGGAGGGCACCAGGGGTCACCCCTTACCTCGGATGGCTCCTGAAGGCAACCAGCACACCCCTCAGGCAGTGGCTCCTAGGAGGGCGGGGTACAGGGGGTCTCTGCGGCATGTCATTGCCCTCAGGCACCACCCTCACAGCTCCCATTGGACACAGTTCCTAGGCAATGGGAGCTGTGGAGTTGGTGCTTGGGGGGGGGGGGGGACAGTGTGCAGAGACACCCTCCCTCCATGTCCCGGGGCTGCAGGAACATGCCGGCCCCTTCCAGGAGCGGCGTGGAGTGAGGGCAGGCAGGAACTGGTGGCAACTGGGGCCCCGGGCTCTTTTAAATCACCCAGGCCTTGGGGCAATTGTCCCCCTCCCCTGTCGGCGGGCCTGTTGCCTTAGCCTGAGGCCCTGGGCTGCAGCCCCTAAAGCCCTTGCGTTAATCCAGCCCTGGCCAGAAGCAATAGCTGTGCGCAGCAGAGGAGAATGAGGATGCAGCAGATAGATTACTTGGTTTGTCTATCTGACATTATTGTCAAGATGTGTGATCTGGTATTTAGGGGAATGGAGAACAAGTAGTTGAGTGTCTCGGTTCTGTTCCCTTTTCTGCCACTTCCTCCCTCTGTAGCAATGGGCAAGTCACAATCTCTTTCAGCCTTAATTTACTCACCTATGTAGCAGACATAATGCCTTCAGAAGTGTTGTGAGACTTAACATACCAGTGTTTGTAAACTGCTGGCAGATCCTTGCTTGAAAGATGCTGTAAAACTGATCAGTGTGGTATGATCATCAGTAACCTCCTACAATTTAGAAGCCTGTAGCTAATGATGCCAGACAAATGGAAGAGTACATAACAGCTGTATTTCTTCTCTATTAATTTTCACTATTTCACTTTATTCCCAGTCCCTCTGCAGTTCCTGGGAGAAAAATGAGCATTCACTTCTGAACTGAAAAATTTGCATGAGATAAAGAAGTGCTGCAGTTGCATTTATATGGCTTAACTTGCATGGTTTAGAGAGAATACACATATTCTGAAGGGCAGGGGTAGAGAAAATACTAATTTGTGATGAGTTATGAAATAAGTTGCTAGAAATGCATAACAACTTGACCTGAATTTGGTTAGATGAACCAGTTGGAAGGATGAAGATCAGAGAGGTTCTAGAGAAAGCTCACCTACCCAAACTCTTCAGCACCTTGCTGCTACAGTAGAACCTCAAGGTTACGAACACCAGAGTTACAAACTGACGGGTCCACCACACACCTCATTTGGAATCAGACATACACAATCAGGCAGCAGCAAAGACAAGAAAAAAAAAAAGGCAAATACAATATTGTCTTAAATGTAAACTACTTAAAAAAATAAAGGGAAAGTTTAAAAAAAAAATTTGCCAAGGTAAGGCAAGTCAAAGTAAGGAAACCATTTCTGTGCTTGTTTCTTTCAAATTAAGATGGTTAAAAGCAGTATTTTTCTTCTGCATAGTAAAGTTTCAAAGCTGTACTAAGTCAATGTTCAGTTGTAAACTTTTGAAAGAACAACCATAACAATTTGTTCAGAGCTATGAATATTTCGGTGTTACAAACAACCTCCATTCCTGAGGTGTTCATAATTCTGAGGTTCTACTGTACATCTTCAGAACAAATCTCCTTTGGGTGTCCCAATATAGACGACCTATTGGTTTTTCACTCAGATGTGGGAGACTGAGTGATATGTACTTTCTGTATATCCTTTCGCTATCTGACCCAAAGTAAACATATTGCAGTGATACAATAATACACCCTAAGGTTGCTCAAGTTTTATATGAACTATTGAATTCACTGGGCCCTAAAACATCTGTTCACAAAGTTCATGAGAATTGGCTTCCTTGTGAGATTTCTTATGCTTCCTGCTTCTGTTTGGAATAGAAATACTGAGTTGCTCTTGTTATATTCTGTATCAGTACTCTGTTCCCAGTCATGGATGGACCAGAAGCACTAAGCTGAAAGATAGAAAATAAGTTGTGACTACATCACATCATTTGAACCAGAGTCACCAACTTTCAGATTTCCCCAGAGGCGCTCAACTCTCACTCCACCCCTTCCCCGAATGCCCCACCCTCACTCCGCCTCTTCTGTCCCTGCTCCTCTGCCTCCCACCCCAACACCTCCTGCCTGCTGCTGAACAGCTGATCAGCAGGGCCCACTTGTAGGTGCTTAGCACCTACTATTTTTTTTTCCGTGGGTGCTCCAGCCGCAGAGCATCCATGGAGTCAGCGCCTATGATTTGAACCTCAGAAAAAGTTCAGTTCCAAGTCAATTGCTTACTTCATCACAACCATCCAACCTTAATTTTTTCCCTAATAATTTTACGGAAACAAAACTACAATTAGTGTCATCTTGTTTTCTGACATGATAAAATGCATGAGAAACACTTCAAAGTTGATAAGCACTGTCCAAGTGCTAAGTATTTTTTATTATCACTAATTGTTTATTGGACTTGTTGAAACACCTAATTGACACATTAAAATGAGGCATTTCAAAGGCATGGACCACATCCAAAAAGTGAATGTCTTGTGGACAACTCCTTTGCTATTTATAGCCACCTGGATCACTTCTCACATTTGCAGTTGCATAGCATTGAATATGAAGCATCGAGTAAAACCTTAATCACCACAAAGCATTGGGCTTTGCTTCTGGGGAAGGGATCCTTAAAAGGTGAGCAGCTGAGGTCAGAACCACAAGCCAGGCAGGAGTCAAATCTGAAATCTTCTGATCTATAGACAGGCATGTTATCTATTGATAACTACAGGATTTGTATACAAAAGAGAAATATTAGGAAAGTATTTACTTAATTATTTTTAACTGTTCCGGTGGCAACTCTTCTCCTTGGTTACAGCTCCTAGTTGATGAGCAACTGGAAACAAAGAACATCATGTGACCAATCCACAAGTGCTCCACATACCATGGTCAACAGAGCCCTATTTTAAACCATTTTCTAAAATTCCATTTAGATTCTACACTGTTGCTACTTTTATTCACCTGAGCGAAACTGCTTCATATTTTAACGTTCTATGTAAAATCTACTGACTCTGACCCATCTTTTTTGGAAAATCTTTAATTCTGCAGTTTTGAAAGGCTTTGGAAGTGGAATTCAAAATTCTGGTCTAGGATAACCAGATAGCAAGTATGAAAAATTGGGATGGGGGGGGGGGGCTAATAGGCACTTATATAAGACAAAGCCCTGAATATCAGGATTGTCCCTATAAAATTGAGAAATCTGGTCACACTATTCTGCCTGTCCTTTGAAGTCCTAGTCACTTGGGAGCTACTGTATGGAGAGACTTGGGAGCTGCTATGTGGAGTTTTTGGCCATAAGGAAATCCTCCCTTCTTGTATAATAAGGTTTAAATTGAGAAAATAGGTAGGTAGGTTGAGAACACAAGTTATTGGGCTCAGTGGAATGGTAAATGAATGACGTTTAATAGCCTGTGAGATTTAGGAGGTTAGACTAGATGATCTAATGGTCCTTTCTGGCCTTAACCACTCTGAATTGATGCAGTGATTTAATAAATGTGAATTTTCATCAGCTCATTGTCATATAGGCTCTGAGATAAATAGCTGGTTTTGGCCTTCGACCATGTCAGTGTTTTAGTAGCAAGTTGAGAATCTTTCCAATTGGATTGTTTTGTGGAGGTAATGGAAAGAGGAATTGATCAAAAAGAGTTTGAAAATTGTCTAGTTGACCTAGGAATTAGTGCTCTGTGTTGCCACATAGAATACCCAGATGATTATTAATTATTATTATTATTATTATCATTATGTTATTATATTTGGTTAAGAATAGTCATTTTGCTCTGAGATGTCAGCATGCAGAAATCAGAAGAGGTGTGTTCTTGGATGGCATGTCTCATGCTCCTCAGTGGCCCCTGTAGTGCATTGGTGGTCATTATTGAGTAGCTCCAAAAGAAAGTCTTGTGTAAGAACATAAGAGAGGCCATACTGGGTCAGATCCATCCCCTGTTGCCCATTCCCAGCTCCTAGCAGTCAGAGGTTTAGGGACACTCAGAGCATGGTGTTGCTTCCCAACCAGTCCTGGCTAATAGCCATTGATGGACCTATCCTCCATGAAATTATCTAGTTCTTTTTTGAACCGTACTCCCTAATTGGTGCGTTTTGGGCTGTGGCATGAAGCTAATAAAATAAAACTCATTTCTTTTTTGTCTCCTGAGTTACTTATACACCTGATAATTGTTACCTTCACTCTGAAATTGAATGGCACATTTACAATCCCAAAGCCAATCCTGTCATGAGCAGAAATCAACTTTTGAAACAAATGCAGCTGCTTCTTCCAAAGTAAACAGTGTGAGCCAGCAATTTTCAGGAAATATTACTGCCGTGTATTATACCTAGCACGTGCATTTTTTTTTTCTGTTTCCTGTAGCTTGTTAAATATACAGCAGTTGCTTCCCTGCCCCGCCCCCCCCGGAAAAATTGTATCAAAGCCATAAGCTATATTTAGTTTCAGTCAAGGGACAGTCAGTCTGTTTATATTTGCAAAGTAATATCAAAATTCCTGATAACCCACACACACCTTGAGCAGTGAAAACACAAATATGTGTAAAGCATCATAAAACTAAAGTTTTCTCACTATAGCTAAAGGGTTTTAAAAAGCATTGTGGGGAGGGGGAAAGACAGCAACATTTTCTAGACCATGGGAAAGATCTTTTATACTACAACATTTTGTGCCTGAGCCACTGCCCATTGAAGTCAGTGGAAAGATTCCCATTCACTTCCGTGGATACAGGATGAAACCTTTAGACATTATGGTCATGGGTGCTATAGGAAAACCTTACAAAGATATTCTTAGGATCAAATCTTGGCTCTTTCCTCACATAGAACATTAGGTTGGAAGGGACCTCAGGAGGTCATCTAGTCGAACCCCCTGCTCAAAGCAGGACCAGTCCCCAGATTTTTGCCCCAGTTCCCCAAGTGGCCCCTTCAAGGATTGAACTCACAACCCTGGGTTTAGCAGGCCAGTGCTCAAACCACTGAGCTATGCCTCCCCCGCCCCCCAATGAAGACATGATATAGACTATCAGGGTACGAAGGGACCTCAGGAGATCATTTAGTCCAACCTCCTGCTCAAAGTAGGGCCAATCCCTGGACAGATTTTTGCTCCAGTTCCCTCAATAGCCCCCTCAAGGATTGAGCTCATAACCCTAGGCTTAGCAGACCAATGCTCAAACCACTGAGCTATCCCTCCCCGCAACTTAGCCTACTCTATGATTCTTTGATCTCCCTCAGTGCTGCTCTCTAATGGCAAGTGTCACTTGAGAACCTGTACGACATAGGCATATAAAAGAAGCTTGTGACACAGCGGTGGTTTCCATTTACCTTTTCCTTAGAATATTTACTGTGGAGAGCCAAGAAGATGGATCACTCTGGGCAGTATTAATTAATCCTTTTCTTGGAGAGGTTAGGGCAGTCATAATGTGAAGTCTCTTTTGTATAAAGGAGAGAGAGTGTGTGTGTGTGTGTGTGTGTTGGGGGGAGTTTGTGAGGGAAGTGGGTCGGGACCTGTTCCTTCAGACAAGAAAGAAGTTTGGCTAGTGGATGAAAGGAAAGGATTAATTTTTCACTTTTGTTAATTTACTTCCCAGTTTATACTATTCTGATACAACAAAATTCGTTGGCAAACATAAGGGGATGGCCATTTAAAAAAAAAAAAAGCAGTGAATAAAGTTGATGTTATACCACTTGCCGCTAAAAGGACCATTCAATGAAAGAATAACAATAACTCAGGCCTTTTTCTGAGAGTTATTGTGGGCTAGAGAGCCTAAACTGTGTGGCTTGTAGTATGAAACTTGATGACCAAAATCTACTGGCCGTGCTCAAACCGCGGCGCAAACATGAGTCCTACCAGTCAAGTTCCCATACTGAAAATGCCCTTTTTACTTAGGGCTGTCAAGTGCAAAAAATTAATCGAGGATTAATTTCCCATGTTAAAAAATTATCATGCATTAATCATGTGATTAAAATTAGTTGTGATTAATCACTTTTAAACATAACTGAGAATCCTATTATTAATACCTTTGTGGGTTGTTTCAATTTTATCAAATATGGACTTGATCTTCACTCTATAACAACGGATAAAAGTGCTTCAGTGCTCCTTACTATTATTTTTTTACTAATATGTGCACGTTAAAATAAAGATGTATTCTTTCATTCTCTTTATACAAGTCTGTAGTGTAATCTTCTTGTTTACATGAAAGTTGAAACTTCCCAATGTAGAGTTATGTAAAAAAAAAGCTGGCATTTCAAAATCAACACATGTAAACTTCTCAGGCTATAAGATCACCTGTCTACTCTTGTTCAAGCCCAATTGCTCGACGAAAGCTTTATTTACATTCAGGAGATAAAGCTGCTGGTTCTTGGTTGTACAATCTCCCTGGAAGTGAGAACAGGATCTCGCTGCACTGTGTTGGTGCATCTGCTGCAAGATTTTACGGAAGCAATGAGTAAAGTCTCATATGTCCTTATGCTCTCAAACCTCTTCCAACGAGGACATGGTCATGTTTGATGATGGAGTTTTCTCTAGTATATCACAGCAGTACAGACCCAAGCACATATTCGTTTCAGGCATCTGGTCAGATGTCACCAACGAGAAGTCTGATTTTCTTTTTTGGTGGTTCGTTTTCCTGTGTTTCTTCGTATTTGGTGTTGCTCTGCTTTAAGACTTCTGAAAACATGTCCATCGCTCGTCCCTCTTCAGATTTGCCGCCACTTTCAGTTCTTAATTTGGGTCAAGTGCAGTGTATCTTTAGAAACTCCACATAGGTCGTACCCTTCCTAGCGTTTTTATCAAATCTGCAATATGAAAGTGTTCTTAAAATGAACACCTGCTGGTTATCATCAAGACTGCTTAGTAACTATATATTGCAGAATGCGAGATAAAACACCAGCAGCAGGAAGACCTTACAGTTTTCCCCCAGCGAGTTCAGTCAAATTACAATTATGCATTTTTTTTTAACAGCGTCATCAACATGTGAAGCTTGTCTCTGAATGGTGGCCACAGCCTAAGGAGTACAGTTTAGCTATCTGGCATGTAAATACTTTCAATGGCTCACTATGTTCTCACTTTAGTGATATTGAATAAGGAATCAGGGCAAGCATTATATCCAGTAATATATAAAAACTTGTTGTCTTCTTAGCGATTGTCTGCCACAAGAGTAAGACTGCAGTGGGACTTGTAGGCATTAGTTTTGTAATAGGACTTGGTTTTTGAGTGCAGTTATTGTAACAAATTTGTAAATTGTGCTCCTTTCAAATAAAGAGATTGCACTACAATACTATGTCGAGGATGAAGTGGAAAAATACTATTTCTTTCATCATTTTTATAGCACAAATATTTGTAATAAAAATAATATGAAGTGAGCACTGTACACTTTGTATTCTGTGTTGTAACTGAAATAAATACATCTGAAAACATAGAAAAACATCCAAAATATTTAATAAATTTCAATTGGTATTCTATTGTTTAACTGTGCGATTTAAAACTGTGATTAATCATGATTAATTTTTTAATTACGATTAATTTTTTTGAGTTAATTGCGTGAGTTAACTGTGATTAAATGACAGTCCTGCTTTTTACTAACCTTTAGTCATCTAAACCCGGCACATATTAGTTGTTGAGCCTTCATATTAAAGAGTGTCTTTAAAAATTTGCCTTTTATCCAGGGCTGCTTTTGTCCTATCTTTCTGCTTAATTCCCAGCTGTTCTCTCCTTCTCCCAAAGGTCCCCATCTAGAAGAGATGGTGCTGCAACTAGAAAGCTGTCAGACTGAAAAGAATAATTGAAACAGTCTTAAACAAGGATTCATTGTGAAAGTTCAAAGAGGAATTCTGTGCCACAGTCAGTGTATGAAATTTGGCAACTATATGTAATGTAACCATATGTTCTAGTTGTTTATACATAGTCCCAGCATCTCAGAAGCTTCTTTCGTGACTCCTGAAATGTCCTGTTTTTTATTCCCTCAATCAAAATATTTTTGCTTGTGTGTTTAAAAACTACAAAATGTTAGTTCAAGATATACTGCTGTACCAAACAGAATTTGCTCTGTGTTTTGTAGGAACACAGAGACCAGTGGAACATGTTTTCAAAGTGATGAACAGTGTTTGGAGTGAAGGGAAAAGCTGAATGAGACTATCAAAGCTTCTTTTTGCTCAAAGTGAATGTTGTTAGCACTTGTTCAGAGTTACATACTAAAGACATTCAGAATACAAAATAGCCCTTCACTTCAAGAAATAGACTTGTCACTGTTGAGACAGAAGCTGGAAGTATCAATATCAGCACATACTTTTTTTTGTCATATGTATGTTACTGAAAAATTGTCATCTGTTTTTATTTTGAAAATATAGTCACTTTAAGTTTGTTAAAATCCTATTAATTGAATCCAGAATCATTGTAACTTGCTGTCATAATAATTTATTATTATTCTTTTCTTTATAGAACAGGCAAAATGCTCCGAAGATGAAATGGAGCGACTTTACAAGTCATTAGAACAAGCAAGTTTGTCTCCTATTGGGGACCGTCGACCTTCAACCAAAAAAGAGCTCAGAAAGTCCTTCGCCAAACGGAGCAAAAACCCCTCCATGAATGAGAAACTCCACCAAATCCGAATGCTGAATAGCACTTTAAAGGTGAGGTGTTACGAGGGGTAAAGTTCCAGCCTAAAAAGAGGAAAAACTTTGAATTGAAAAAGAAACAATTCTAAACTTCACTCAAATCTCAAAGTGAATGTTGTTCAGTTAAGTCTTTGAAATAATGTTTCATTTTCTCCTGCCTCTATGTTTTGTGGCTGTATTTGAAAGTGGAAGCAATAGTTTGGTTCTTGCTGTAGTTCCAGCCTGATTGGAGAAGGTGTCAGGAATTTATAAGAGATCATATTTTAGTCAGTTGTAAAATTCACACTTTCAATGGGTGTATGGTGAGTGCACTGAATGGGGCAGCCTCAAAGGAGAGAGAGCAGAAAAAGTACACTGATGGTATTGGACGAATGATCCTTAGCCAAGAAAGTTTTCCTAAGGGATTACTGCAGAGTGCACAGGATGTGCTAAAGCTATTTTAAGGGCCTCCTGGAACTAAAATAGTTTTAATAACACAGGCATCCTGCTTTCTTGTTAGAATCTTACCACGGGCAGAGGATGAGAGGGTTTCTTAGACCATTCCCTGGAGGGTCTGAGAAATAGACTGTGATGCTCTGATGGATAGGAATCACTTGGACCTCATTTATGTCTCATGGAATTTCTAGTCCTGTTTCTGGGTGCTACTGGAAGAGAGAGAGAGAGAGAAAAAAAAAACTTATTAATATAAAATTAAACTGTAAATAGAGATTTGAATGAACATTAAAAAAAATTGCCTTCCCCATCCTCTTGCTTGTCACTAGAAGTAAGAAACAAGAATCTTACCTCAAATGTTTTTACTTAGCTTTAAGTCATGTCTACTTTGGAGAAATTTATAAAGAGATTTCTCACTGGTACTAATGCCAAATCAGCTGTTCTGAGACGGATAATAATCCATTCTTCTATAGCATCTGCTGTCTGAGGATCTCCTAATTAATGAAGTAAGCCCCCCCACACACTTGTAAGATAGATAAATAGTATCCACATTTTACAGATGAGGAAACCGAGAGACAGAAAAACATTACACAGCTTTTCCAGTGTAATGTGTGTCACCAGTAAAGGAAAGAACAGAACCACTTAGTGCCAGGTGGACTGGTAGCTCACATGTTAGTGTTAAATCTTCAGACTGGGATAATGGTGAGTTGGGGATAAAAGCTTCAGTGCTATTAGAGTTTTTAGAGTTATTTCCTAAAGGGATTCACATCGCTCTGGGAAAAGAAATAAGTAAATTATGGACCTGACAGTGGATAGCACTCTTTATAACTTCAGACTTTTTCTTGTTTTGATCTAACACTAATTGAGTATGGAAAGGTCATTTTCTTGGTTGCTTTTCTTAATGCAGAAAATATGAGTTCTGCTGTAATCAAACCAGGAGCTTGGAGTGTCGACAAAATAAATATGGCATTAGAGAATTTCACATGGAGACAAATAGAATTCTTTAAGCAATGATGTTTACATTAGCTAGTGCGAAAGGCACATTCTAATAGTAAGGAAAATGCCAAACTGTGCATCAGTAGAAAAGTATGCTTTTAAAGTAATTTCTTTTTAATATTCTATGAAGCAGGACATAATTAACCCTGCATGATCTATTGGAAATACAGAACTTAGGGGAGTCTTACATCGGATCCATATTTGCTGTGCTTTGACTAAACCTTTATGTGGTTAAAGCAGAGTGATTTATGAACATACTGAGGCTGACTGGGATTCTTAGTTTGGACTTGCTACTCTACATCTCTAGCAATGAATCATTGCTGCTGCCACAGTATATCATTAGCAAAACATACTTCGGATGGCTAGGAAAAGAGGGAAGCTGTGTGCAGAGTGTTTCACATGCTAAATGAATGGGGGAAATTAGTCTTTTCTCCAGAGATATGGAAGAAAGATTTACAAAATAAGAAAATTTCCCCATTGGGGGAAAAAAGTCCCCTCTTCTACATTATCAGCACCTGTCTGTATTTCTCTGTCCTGTGCCTTTTGCTGTCCTCTTATAAACGTTGCCAGCTAGACATAGGGTTGAACCTGAGTAATCTGCCCTTTTTAATAAGCTGCCCTGCTCCAGTTGGTTCAAGAAGCACAGATCACAGAGGTCAGGCCTTCCGGGAAAACTGTTGAGGCTATGGGTCAGGACCACTTTTGTTCATAATTCTTGGGGTCAAGAAAGCTCTGGGCCCACTGGGGCAGCTCCAGGCACCAGCACGCCAAGCACGTGCTTGGGGTGGCAGGCCACGAGGGGGCGCTCTGCTGGTCGCTGCGAGGGCAACAGGAAGGTTGCCTTCGGCGGCGTGCCTGTGGAGGGTCCACTGGTCCCGCAGCTTCAGCGGACCTCCCACAGGCGTGCCGCCGAATCCGCAGGACCAGGGACCTCCTGCACGCAAGTCACTGAGGGGAGCCTGCCTGCCGTGCTTGGGGCGGCAAAATACCTTGAGCCGCCCCTGGGGCCCACTTACCTGCTTTTATTTCCCCCTTACTCTCTATCTCATCCTTCTAGCTCTGATCTGGAAACCTTCTCTGTCTTACTTTTGCCTCTCTTCTGTAATGACCCTTGCCTGAGGCTGATGAGTGGTGCTTCACATAGGCCAATGGAGGGATCCGCTGCCTCACATACATTGTTTGTTTTTATTATTTTTTTCTATCCAGAATGGGTGTTTGCTTATCCCTTCTTATTATAATGCTAGAATTCCATCTCGTGCAGAGGCCTGCTCCGAGCATATGCCAGAGAGAAGTGGCCACTTTTGCAGTTAATTTGTCTCAACTGAGGCTTCTTCCCGGAGCTGGCATAGTTAAATGATGGTTGGTGGAGAACCATTTCAGTTCAGATCCCTTTGTCCTAGCTCTAGAATTACTAAGAACGTTTTGTTGAAGTCTACGTGTCCATAGTTGAAATCCAGGATAGTAAGATACTATAGACCTGGAAAAGAAAAATTGAGCTCTGCAATAGAGAACATAAGAGCGGCCATACTGGGTCAGACCAAAGATCCATCTAGCCCAGTATCCTGTCTTCTGCCAGTGGCCAATGCCAGGTGCCCCAGAGGGAATGAACAGAGCAAGTAATCATCAAGTGATCCATCTCCTGTCACTCATTCCCAGCTTCTGGCAAACAGAGGCTAGGAGCACCATCCCTATACTTTGAGGTGTTTATTCTCCATGTACTGATGTCTCTGCTCACATCCTCTGTGAGAGGTGAAGCTGAGATCTCTGGGCCTAAAAATGTGAGCCTCTACATACTGAGCTAAAGGAACTGGGTGCATTAACTTAAAAGTAGTAGCAGCCTTGTAAACCTCCCTATGTGGTCTAGCCACTAGAGTGGGATGGCTAGCTACCCTCTGTGAGTATGGATCACATCTAAATTGAATATGTCTAGGACTTAAAGTAGGGTATTTACAATGTGGGAAGAGTGTTTTTCTGGAAGGTCAAAAACTGTGTTTGAATTGCAGTAATTGCTGCTGCTGCTACCAGTTTTTTTAAATTTTAGCATTTTTGTAAAATGATGTGAAAAGTGATCAGTTCTTCATGTAACTCTTCCCTTGAGCTTTTGTGAAAAATCTGGGATATTTTAAATACTCAGGTATAAACAGAACCGTAATTTTAATTGGAAGAAACTTTTGCCATGGAGTATGTTTTAAAATTCCCATACTCAAAAAGGGAATCACATTGCCAAGATGAGCAATTTGCCATCTTTATGTTCATACAGTTTTTATTAAGGGAAATACGGTATACAGTTTGTATGAAAATATATATATTTAGTAACCTTCTTGATTTCCTACTAGTGTAAAGAGCATGACCTGGCCATGATTAACCAATTGCTGGAGGATCCTGAGTTGACAGCAAGGAAGTATAGAGAATGGAAGAATATAAACACAATGTTGATCCAGGAGATCTATCAGCAGCAGGATGCCCTGGCTGTGCTGGAAGGGAATAGCAAGGAGCCATAGATGAATCTACCACTTTTCTTTAACTGAAAACGCTATCTGAGGACAGTGGAACCTGCAGTACATGACAGGATTCCTCCCTGTCCCTCTTTACCTACAGATGCTTTAAGCTACTACAGTTTCAGGTTTTGTTTTTTCCAAGTGCTTATCTCTTCCCTTTTAAAAGGAAAACAACCCATTCACCAAAGCATTATTTCCTTTCTCCAAACTCATTTCATGCCAGTAAAATGGAACCTAAAAATTAAAAAAAAATGCCTTCTCTGGGTACACGTCTGAGGCAAACATTATCTGAAGCAGAGAGGAAATGGATTGACGTCCAAGAATGGCTGATCTTTCGTCAGAGGTAAACCAAGCACACACAGACCTGAAAGTCATAGAGGAATGTACATATTGTAGATACTAGACCTTCAGGGTCATTTTATTCATGTAACCTGTTGATGAAAGGAACTTCTTAAAAGCTATGAAAATGCTAACAAGATACAATCCTCTCTCCTACCACTTGTCTCTTCGAGATAACTACAAATAAGAACTTTTATCTGTACTTACACTTGTTTTGACTACATTACCATTTAAATGGTGGCAACTCAGATAATTATTATGCATAAATCTGAATTTTAAATAATTTTCAAGGCACCCAGTCAATGGACACCATAAACATTTCCTAATTTTGTATGGACAAGATCAAGATGCTGTTTTCCTACATCATCTGGAGAGGGTCCCTTAATGTGTGTTGGTGACAAATAAATTTGTTCTGCAATGCGAAAACTCTGGGTATGTCTACGCTACGGGATTATTCCAATTTTACATAAACCGGTTTTGTAAAACAGACTGTATAAAGTTCAGTGCACACGGCCACACTAAGCACATTAATTCGGCAGTGTGCGTCCATGTACCGAGGCTAGCGTCGAGTTCTGGAGCATTGCACTGTGGGTAGCTATCCCCCCCCCTGCTTTCATGTTAAAGAAACTGCTTTCTGTCAATTACTAGTGGCAGGTCCCTGAGCTATCATAGCAGCTGGGGAAGGCTTCGCATCATCACCTCTATCAAGGTTGGATCTCAACAAAAAAGTCAGCAATGTTAGTTAAATTGTGTCTTCAATCCCCGCATTCTTATATCTAATTGGGCAGCACCATTTCATTCACATTGATCTAAGATGGGATAGAAATAGGCATCTTCGTATCTGCGAGACACGTAATGCGGAGGATCTGGAAACTGGGAGCAGGCTGGATCTGGAGGGATATGATTAATAGAATGATCATCCGATGGCTAAGAGCTGCAGAATAAAGGCATTCCTGTCCTACATAGCCATCTCCCACAGAGATTGCTGGATGGCATCTAAGACGTCTAATTAATGATGTCTTCAACAAATAGACCAATCATGGCTGTTAGATCCAAAAAACAACCACCATACCGGAGCAGGAGGCAAGAAATGTAAAGAGAGATTAAAGCCACCTAAAGAACGGCGTAAAACCAGAGAGTGGACAGTGTGTCCTATTCCTATTTGTGATTGACAAAAATGAAAGTATCAATAGTAACCACTGCACACTTTTACATAAACACTAAAAGCAGGAGGACAATAGAAACACTTGACTTTTTATACCTAGCGAGTTTAATTGGAGATTGATGTCACTAATATGAAAAAATTCTTTCCCACAAGAACCGAATTGAAGTCACATGAGGGGGCATTTCAAAGGAATCATCTTACACAACAAGACCGTGTCTGGTACTCAAAGAAGCTGCATAGGTACAAAGTCCAGGTATGCAGTAATCATGAATGGCTTTTTCTTCGACTTTGAGACATAAAGCGGATTTTTGGACCGGTGGGTTGGGAAAAAAGTGAACAGGGGGTCGACTGATGAAGTCTCAGTGTTTACCTAGGCCACACCGAGCAGAATAATTTCAGCTATCACCAGCACTATTAGATGAGGACAGTTACCATGTGGAGTCTTACACCTCTTCTGTACAATAATATTCAACCTGCTCGGAAGACGGGCCAGTCACATTATCTTTAACCATTTCTAATAGTCTAGCCCATGAAAAAATAAAAAAAAAAAACCGGGTGTGTGACACGCCTCTAATGAAGATAACACAGCTATCTGGGTCCTTCTCACGCGTCCACACCAGCAAGCTGTCCCTCACCATGTACGTTTCAATAACATTTTCTATTATCATAAAATGGTTTTTCAAGCAGGAAGGTCTGTGTTCGTTTAGCTCTGTACTCCTAGGGTTGATATCACACATCAAAGACCAACTAACTGCACCGCTTGACAAATGCGATGGAAGTAACATCAAAAAAATAAAAAACGATTACCCAGACAGAGGGCCAGCACGACAATTTCTCTTTTAATATATATTCCTAAGTTGTTGATGTGCAATCCTAGCTGTTTAAATAACGTATAAATGGTAGGTTCAACGACGGACTTGACAGCCAAATGATCTACCCCTCAGCGGACTACCCTGCATCACGCGATCATGATTCGGTGATCACCAGAAACTTCTGGAATTGGTAAGGCAAGATCCACACTTCACCACTTACCAAACATTAAGAACTGGACCCAGACCGGGACAAAGCTGGGGAACGCGCGTGGACATTGCTGACGTGTTGCTTGACACTGAAACGAGACGACTAGTCCATGAGTCCGTCCCGTACGATACGCGCAGTAACATTCGCACGCTATCGCTAAATTGAACATTTTCCCATATCACATCGTCTTAGTACTCTAACTTTATTACAACGCAACTAAACAGTTATGTGTAATTATGCAATATATAAATGATCCTACTACAGGAAGAGCAACCTTTCCAGAAGTGTGAAGTACTGATTCCTTCATTATTCACAACTTTTAATTATTTTTTACGTGCCAGTAAACATTTAACCATTTAAAGGGCTCTTCATAAGGTCCTATAAAAAAAAACTATTGTTTAATTAAAGGTAAAGTTTAGTTAAAACTGGATAAGACTCCGTTAACATAAATTAAAATGCCAGGTCCCCAACCAGATGGCCAGGACCAGGAGGCTTCGAGTGCTGGAGCACCGAGTCGAAAAGGACGGTGGGGCGGCCGCCAGGGATAGAGACGGTGAAAGGGCATAGGACGCCCACCTCAGATACTCTAGACTGATTATCTACTTGAATATAGTACAACTAGAGGCCGCGACCATGGGAAAGGAGGGACGGCAGGCACGAGGGCAGACGCGGGGAGGCTTCATTGTAAAGACAAAAGGGGAGATGCTGGGAGAGAGGGGGGACTGGGGGAGAGCACCGGAAAAAAAGAAACCCTCCCCCGGACACAGAGCAGGCCGAGGCGTGAGCGGGGCGGCCAGGAACGCGGGACAATGATCTAGCACTGTGCTGTGGACGCGGGTCAAGAGCCTGGAGAGTGTTTCCAATATGCTTGTGGCATTTGTTTCCTAGATTCTCTCTGTAACGGAGCTCTGATAGATACAATACTTTGTCTCCTCCACGCATGCAGGCGCTAATCAGACTCTAGTCCATACTTATTCAACATCATCGAGATGCGACAAATCTAATGGGATATTACACCGAAGACAACCCATAAAACGGTACAGAACATCCTCAGGGAGCGAGAATCACATTGCATAACGCCAGAGGTTTGGCATTAAAACCATATTAATGGGTAAGCAAATATAATCGTACTACTATTTCCTGTACATTCCTCCAACGGCATGCTGGATGCCATGCTCCGCGCTGAGGCGCCCGGGGCGCCTTCCGTATTTTTTTATGGTTATTTTTGGATTTTGGGGCTGGCATCGCCACCCGTGCTGATCAGAACTCCATGCTGGGCAAACAGGAAATTAAATTCAAAAGTTTTGGGCTGGCCCGGGGTGCCCACTCGCTTCTTCCTACTAATCCGTGCAATTTACTCTCTACCTGGCCAGTGCATCTGAGTTCAGATTGCTTTCCAGAGCAGTCACAATGGTGCACTGTGGGATACCGCCTGGAGGCCAATACCGTCGATTTGCGGCCATACTAACCCTAATCCGACATGGCAATACCGATTTCAGTGCTACTCCCCTCATTAGGGAAGAGTATAGAAATCGGTTTAAAGAGCCCTTTATATCGATATAAAGGGCTTCGTTGTGTGGACGGGTGCAGGGTTAAATTGGTTTAACGCTGCTAAATTTGGTTTAAACGCATAGTGTAGACCAGGCCTGTATCTCATCAAGTTTCAACTTTTCTTATGGAATGTAGGACTCAGTAAAGGACAATTTTCTGCTTACATATTTTTGACAGTAGTGAATATGTAAAGTACAAGTTTATCTTGAATTCATAGTCATAATAGTAGACCTTATATAGCATTTTTAATCAGTAGAACACAAAATGCTTTACAAATGAGGTCAGTATATTATCCCTATTTTACAGATGGGGAAACTGAGGCACAGGATGGCAGTGACTTGCCTGATGACACTCAGCAGGCAGTGGTGGAGCTGGGCAGATCCAAACATATAAAACATAGTTGCTTATATATATATTTAATATGTGTCACTTTATCGCTTATGTGAATGTGTGACCATGTACTGTATATATTTTTATTTATATATTTATGTTCTGTACATTTCCTACTGTAAAAAGGGCCACATGTTATAGATGAGATTGTTTATCTGTTGATTTCAAGAGAAATGCCTGCTCAGTCTTCATACCCAAATATAATTAATATAAATTTATATTATTCATATCATTCCAAAGTTATGGACGCATTTTTAAGCTTTATTTTAACTACCTTGCTTCTACTTTTTGATCTCAATGTGAGATTTGTTTGAAAATTTCACTGTGTATTCTAAGGTAGGAAAATATTTTACTGTAAAATTTCATAACCACAGGTGGCATAGTTATGATTAACATACTAGTTAATAAACAATGTAAGTGTTGTTTTTTTTTCCTGCGAAGTGGCATAATTTTCAGCCTTAGGTTTCTCAGCACAGGATATGCATTTGAACTCCTCATTGGGCCATGTGCAGTATAGTTTGATTTGCACATTTCAGTATATATGACTTTCTAAAGCCACTGAGTTTTAAGAAATAATCCTCCTTATTAAATGGATCCCCATCACAGGAACTAGCATTTTAAGATATACACCCAAATACTCTGGTGTGAAGGAGATGCACTCCAGTTAGCCAGTGTGTAAAAATGTTCTCAGAAGTTTTTGGACTCATCTAGCTTTAAACAGAATACACTGTAAATACCCAAAATCAGATATATGCAGATATTGACCTACCTGAATGCACAGTGTGGGTTACTAGAATTTTGATTATGAAAACAAATATTAACCATCTTCACTGGAACAGATTGGCTCTCCTCCACTTGCCTAGCAATTAGTTTTAATTGCTTGGAAATATTTCATTACTAAGCAATTACTGTTTTAAGATCTAAACACTTAGCTATGTCCGAGAACATCCCAGAGATGTTGGATCACTAGAGATGGGTTGGATGTGGGGATTGAATGCAGGAGGAAGCCAGGAAGAAATGAGGCTCTGAGCTCTGATGTATGGGCACTTTTGGCAGCTGGTAAGTCTACTAAAGTTTGATTGAAGGGAGCCCTGCCTAGGTGGACTGTATAAGTTCCCAAGAAGCAGTTTTTCCCTTCTGCAGATATTAGCGGGAGGAGAAGAGTGAACTGAGGGATGGGGAGGCATAGAAGGTGGTTGGGTGCTGTGGCTCGGATGCAGGGTTGGATTTGGGATACCAGCACTGCCTCCAGACTGGAACTAGGGAGTGGGACTGGTTGTTGAATCAGCATTAGTATTGGACTATGGAGAGCTAGAGAACAAGGACTGGCTGGGAACTGGAACTGGATGGTAAGAACTATTATAGGAATCAGAGAAAGAAACTGAAACCATCCCTGGGCACAGCTGTTAAAAACAAAACCACAAAATCTTTTAACTAAACCTCCTAAACTATGGAAACCACAGGCTAAGTGACAAAAATAGATCTGACACCAGCCTTTCCCATCCAGATCATTCTCTTGAATTGCACTTAGCAACCTTAACTGTAACATGATGAAGGCTTGTTTTATGTCTCTGCGTGTGTGTATAGATTCTCTTGTTTTAAGCAACAATACTGAAGGTTTATTATTTTTTTTTGCCAGTTGCACACTGACATTATGCAGCCAAAGCTGTAAAATACTTTAGTAACTTAAAGAACATTCTGTTTAGGATAAATCAAGAAAATATTGACTTACGAAAGTAAGGAATTCCTCATTATGTTTTTAGACTTCAAGCATATTTTTTTCAGTTGTTCCTAGTGAACAAGAAAATTCAGATTTTTTAGTGCTATTTATTATCCTTGTAAGACTTCTTGCCTTAAAGCTAATCATATGTTATTTTGTAAACAAAAAATTAGGCTAAACCAATATTTTCACTCACACTTGGAATATTTCCTCTTGTTTCTTAAAAAAAATCAATTGTCAAGATTTTAGACAATAAGAACATTTTTTTTTAAAAAAAGCCTTAAAGTAAACCATATAACTAAACTTTGAAGGGACAGATCTTCACCTGTAGGCATAGAGTGCTTGGTGCAGCGCCCTTCGGACTTCCTGATTCTGGGGCTGCTCTGTACCAGGCCACAGTCTCAAGAGCCTTTCACCTTCATCAGCTGCTAGTGGCCCCAAGAGTCTATATGGCAGCCAAGTTTATGGAAGCTCCAAATAATACAACTTGCCCCTAGCCACATCCTCTACGCTTACAGTCAGAGTAGGTGGTGTGGGAGCCATATAGGAGCTCTGCACTTCTCAAGGATATATCTGTCCAGGAAAGTCTCTTTAGGGGCTGAGTTTAGGGCTGCTTTCCACTGGGAAAGTGATACCAAACTGCTGGACCTCACTTTAGGAACTTGGCCAAAGCCTTGGAAAAATATAAAGATAATGCAGAAATTTGTTGCACATTTTATATGCGTGTGTGTGTGTGTGTATAATATATATATAAAAAAAAAATTCCCCTCTCACCCCTATGGGTGGTATGTGTCTTCCTCAACCTCGGGTCCTCTACCAGAGGCCTGGGAGTTTGAGGGTTCTGCGCAGTATCTTAGCTGTTCTACACTGCACTTTCTGGAAGGAAGGAGAAGTTCATGGAATGTTGTTCCTGGATCTGTTTGGAAGCCACCTAACCAGCTTAGGAGTCACAGCCCCGAGTGCTCCTACCACACTTGAGACACTTTGGCCTTCACTTTCCACATCCTCTCTAGTTCCTCTTCAGGCCCTGGTACTTCTCCAGCTTCTCATATTCCTTCTTCTGATGTTGCTGTCACTTGGCACTGCTATATCTATCACCACCACTGTCTTCTGGTCCTGTCTATTACACGATGTCTGGTTGATTGGCCAGTACCTGCCTGTCCATCTGATCTGGAAGTCCACAGATATCTTAGCCCTGCTATTCTCCACAACCTTTCTGTGGATCTCCATTGGTCTTGGGAGGTCTAGACCTACGCTGTGCAGATGTTCCTGTACACACATGCAACCACTTGGTTGTGCCGTCAGTGTTATGCTGTTCCTGCCTGCATCTTACATCCCGCCACTATGTGTTGAACTGTCTCTGAGGCCTCTCTGCACAGTTGCACCTTGGGTCCTCTCTAGTGTGGTAGACCCCTGCTTCAATGGATCTGGTGCCGCAGTGCCTGTTCCTTGTGCTGCTATGATCAGTGCCTCAGTGCTGTCTTTAGTCCAGCTCTCTTCCAGCCACTGGTAGGATTTCCAATGTCAGCCACCATCAGCTATCTGTCGATGGTACATCCCATGCAGGGTCTTGTCTTGCCATGGCACTTCTTCTGCTTGGTCTTCTCTCCATGTCTGCTGCTGCCTCAGGCATTCTCAGCAAGCTCATCTTTGGGGCATCTTACTGATGTACTCCTGAATGTTCCGGGTTTCATCAGGACAGTGGCTTTGACGCTCACCAAGCCCCGCCGCCTTCTTTCTGGCTGGTATACAGTCTCTGGGTGTTGGAACTTGGGGTGGAAACTCCATGCATTGTGAGGAGCTTCGGGTCTTCACATCGGCAGTTCTTCCTCTTTGGCCAGCTCACTATACCGGCAGGTATCTGATGACCGGAGGGCGTATCTGTTGGTGGCGTGGATCTTGTTCTTCCACTGAGCTGGCTCTCAGGACCTGTCTTATCCTTTGGTGATATTGGATGTTGCTGTCTTCTTGCCTTCTCATTGTCTGGATAGCGAGGATAGCGTAGTGGTTAAGAGCGCACTTGATACGGGAGACCGCCCTTTGAAACGAGAGACTGGGGTTCAAATCCTGGTGGGTACCAACTTTCCAGTAGGGGTCCTGGCAAAGACCCCAAACACTTCACCCTACCTCAAATTGAGAGTGACACGAACTAAGGAGAGTCATGGCCGGCTCGGACGTCGCCGGATTAACAAGGTCCGCGTCAGATGTTGAGGAACCAGGCAATCTGACGATAAGTGGGCTACTGGAACAAACCATTCATGGACGAGACAAGAAACTGGAATTAATGGAATGCACTACAACAGTAGACCTAATGAGGGGATATATTATATATAGACAGAGACAGAGAGTGTATTGCCTAACTTTTCAATTTGGTTTTGTCACAGTGTTGCTCGTTAGCTGAATAAATAATTTCACCCAACCTCTGATACGTGCTTTGGTTATATAATTTTCATACTGATCCCTCCTAGTCTTAGGCCAGTACACTACGGGATAATATCAAATTAGCTAAATCGGTTTTATAAAATGATATTATAAATTCGATTTCATGCGCCACACTAGGCACAGTAATTCGGCATTGTGCGTCCATGGTCCGAGGCTAATGTTGATTTCTGAAGCGTTGCATTGTGTAGCTCTCTGTAGCTATCCATAGTTCCTCAGTCTCCCCGCTCCTTGGAATTCTGGGTTGAATCATTATTGTCGTGGGTGGTCGGTAAAATGTCGTCAGTCATTCTCTTCTTCTGGAAATCATCAGCTGACAATCCTTCGCACGCGTTTTTCCCTGGATTCCCTGGCAGACGCCATAGCACGGCAAACCATGGAGCCCGTTTCAGCTTTTTTTTTTCGGCACCGTATGTATACTGGATGCCGCGGACAGAGAGGCGATACTCCAGCGCGTACACA
This sequence comes from Chelonoidis abingdonii, assembly GCF_003597395.2. NCBI lineage: Eukaryota > Metazoa > Chordata > Testudines > Testudinidae > Chelonoidis > Chelonoidis abingdonii. The sequence goes on along the minus strand of NC_133771.1, from coordinate 121,711,502 downwards.
GCAGCTATTCACTTTTGCTTTTGCAATGATAGCAAGATGTTACTGGTCATTTGTACCATCTACTGCCGGAGAAAACTGGCAATGAGATGACGGTTATCTTTCTCCTCTGTACTGTCGCTGCTATCATGACTGCCCCTGGCTTAAATCAGCTGGGGGCGCAATGCAAAAGCAAATTGGGATTGACTCACTTGGGACTGAGTCAATCCCCCTTATGGTTTTCTAAAATAGAGTCAGTCCTGCCTAGAATAGGGAAGTGTATTAGAGGACCGTGTATCAGAGCACAGTGTCTGGTCAGTACACGGGGTGCCCTGCAACACCGCCGTTGCTTCCCCTCCCCCCAACCTTCTGGGATACGTGACAGTGTCCTGACCATTTGGTGTCATGAAGTATAAGAATCAGGAATAGAAACTGGAGTGTTGTGACATAAATGAGGGGGGCAGGCTCCCGGCATGATATGTCACGGCAGGACATTAAACGTGTGGGGAAGGAGCCCAGCATGCTGCTGCTATGACAGTCCAGGCAGTACAGAATCTTTTCTTTACAAGGAAAGGGAGGGGCTGAAGCCCCAGTTGCTATGATGAAGCTGGTTTTAGCCGTTCTGTCCTATTACTGAAGGTAACCAGCAATGTTTGGGCCTCGTTGTCAAACATGTTAGATATTCATGAGGACGGTTACTAGTCCTATTTGCACCATCTACCACCGGGGAGGGGAGAGGGAGAGGAGCGGATATGCTCTTCACTGCTGCAGCATCGCGTTCACCAGCAGCATTCAGCACACATAGGGTGACACTGAAAGTAGTCAAGAAATGATTTCTTTCCTTTGCTTCACGTGGTATGGGGGGGAAGAAGATTGAGGAGCTGTCCTGAACCACGCCAGACACTGTTTGACCTAAAGACATTGGGAGCTCAGCCAAGAATGCAAATACTTTTCAGAGACTGCTGTGGACTGTGGGATAGCTGGAGTCCTCAGTCCCTTCCCCTCCATGAGTGTCATATGATCTCTGGCTTCCTGTTACACTTGTCACGCAGGCTGTTGTATCTTGGAGATTTTTTTCAACGCTTTGCATTTTGTGTTCTGTAACGGAGCTCTGATACAACAGATTTGTCTCCCATACAGCGATCATCTAAGTCTATCCGTATGTCCTGCTGGAGCTCTTTTTGATTGAGACTGCATCGCCACCGTGCTGATCAAGCTCACGCTGGGCAAACAGGAATGTATATCAAAGTTCGCGGGGCTTTTCTGTTTACCTGCCCACTGCATCCGGTTCAGATTGCTGTCCAAGAGCGTCCAGTGATGCACTGTGGAATACCGCCAGAGGCCAAATAAACTCCAATTTCCGTCCACACTAACGTAATCCGATATGTTATAATCAGAATTTAGCAGCTACTCCTCTCGTCGGGGTGGAGTACAGAAATCGATTTAAAGAGCCCTTTATATCGATATAAAGGGCGTTGTAGTGTGGACGGGTACAGCATTAAATCGATTTAATGCTCTTTAAATCGATTTAAACGCGTAGTGTAGACCAGGCCTTAAACTCTACTGATGACATAACATTTTATTGTCAGTACATTTTGTTTAGCTTGACAGCCAAAATTACCTCCCAAAGTGCATGAGATGAACTTGAAATTAAATCGGCTGGATAATATCAGCATAGGGTTAGATACAAGTCCCATCCACCACATTAGTCCCATGCAAGCCCTCAAAATAATGTTAAGTGGGACATAAGTCGTGGCTAGGCCTTGTATTGGCCCTCTGCATAGGAGTGGATTTTACCTGTGGAGAACCCTTGTGTACGTGTTTTCAGGAGTAAAACAAACAATGTAAATATAAATGATTAGCATACATCTGAGAGTGAGAATTAAATTGTTGGCTTTATAGCAGTATAGACTCCAATGAAGAAAGAGACAGTTATTTTATCTACCAGTTATCATCTCATGGCTGACTTATCTGTGTATATTTTTTTTTTTACCTGTAACATGTTTTTTTTTTTTTAAACTAGCTGCAGTGATTTCACCAGAGAGTGGACTGAAATGTTGTCACTGCTCCAGGACTGAATGACAACAGTCTTTTGCCGCAGACAAATATCATTTTGTGGGGGGAGGGAATCTGACCATTTTGGGGGAAAGGAAACATTTTTTGTGGCAGATTATTGAAGTGTGTATGTGTGTGTGTGGTAATGGAGCTGATTTAAATCTACTCAGAGTTTTGCAATTAATCCTGATTAGAGAAGGTATGAGCAGAGTGCAGGTAAATCATTCAGATGTGGAAGATAAATATAGTTTATTTTATGGGTATCATGTCTACATATATAGGCATGGGTGTGTATATAATACTGTATATTTGGTATACCAACTTATTTTTTGATAAAATCCATCTCTTGAAATGTCAAGGATTTCCACAGGAGAAGTCTCCATGCACTGTATGGGAAGATTTTGTGTGGCTCAAGAGTGACCGATTGCAATGGCAGCATATGTCATTTGTGAAAAAAACTAAACCCTAATAACAGCAAATGGAGTGGTTTTCATTATCTTGCATCATTTCCAGCAAAACCTCTAGAAGGTGGAAAAATCCAGGTGTCTGATGCCTGGATGTAATTCCCCAAATGAGAACTACATGATTAGATGTGAAAATGAAAAGATGTGGAAGTAAAGAGGGATCTCTGCCCATGTGTTTGGCATTACATGAAATAATTACTTAGCCCATTTGTGGTATCCTCATGTTCAGAGGTACCAGCTTGGGGATTAATCTCTGGGGTCCAAGTGAAATTTAAACCTGTTGTTGGTGTTAAACAATCAACCAATAAATGAAGGCCAAATTTCAGTCATTTAGGGCTTGGTCTTGCAAACTGCTGATTTCCCATTTGCTTAACTTTAAACACCTCCACTGCCCACACGCTCAAGTACTTTTCTGAATCAGGGCCAGAGTGATCAGCAGCAGCAGTGATGAGCTCTCCGACCCTTGCAAATTTGGAGTAACTTCATTGGTTGAAATAGATTTACACTGTGCAAATGAGAGCACAGCTTGGCCCAGTGATTCATATTGTCTTACTCTCAGGCCAGGTCTACACGACGCGTGAAAATCGATTTTAGATACACAATTTCAGCTACAAGAATAGCGTAGCTGAAATCGATTATCTAAAATCGATCTACTCACCCGTCTTCACCTCCGTTGGTTTTGGTGGAGTTCCGGAATCGATGTAAGCGCGCTCAGGGATCGATATATCGCATCTAGATGAGACGCGATATATCGATCCCCGAGCAATCGATTGTAACGCGCCGATACGGTGCGTCATATAGATGTGGCCTCAGAGTGAATGCATGCATACACAGGTGTGTATGTGTAGATGTGTGTATATCTGTATAATATATAGCGATGCAACAATGTCCTTGGATTGACAAACGCAGTACAATTGGTTTTAATAGGGTCATGTAGCCTGAAATTGTTTTGGAATACTGCCCTGTTAACTGGTGAATAGATTTTTGAACTATTGACTTTTCCACAATTAGCGGAGGGTGGGTCACATCACTCTTCCTTAAAACAGAACAGAGAATTCTCAGCACAGGGTAACTTTAATGTAGCCAATATCACAGGCAAAAAACTCCTGCGTCTGAGAGAGTAAAATTACTGTACCTATAAGTGCAGCAATCAGAACTCATCTCCTGCCTCTTCAAATGGTTTTGAGGCCTCCCAGACCTGAAGGAAATGGAAAGCATGGAGAATATGAAGTGAAGATAGAATCAGAATAAAAGGACATATTTTTCATTAAGGGATAACATTCCAATCTTCTTAGCTGATAAATAACTCTACTGTCTGATGCTGAAATAATTGCAGCAAAAACAGCTCAAAAAGCTTAAATCTCTCAGTCAGAATGAGAGGAGATACTGGAGGGGATGAATCCTATGTGAACAGACGTACACAAGTAGTGTATGTAACTGTTAATCACATCAGTACAAGAGAGCACTGAGCACCATGTTCTCTGCGCAGTGGTATCTGCAGTCAGTTGTGTTTGTATAAAAGGTTTGGGGCATGAATTGGGCATGGTAGCATAACTCTAAAGTGCAAAGTATACAGGGAATTATGCATCGGGTCCTAAATGGGTGGCATTATGTTACCTCGATCATGTGTATTGTGCACATATTGTTCAGGAGAACTTAGTTAGAAATGTTTTAGAATTAAGTGTGTGTGTGTGTGTGTGAGAGAGAGAAAAAATAAAAAGCTTCATTATTATTCCTTTGTCTGTAAGGTCCATCTCTACATTAGTACAGGAAGTCCAGCTGTCCAGGCCTTGGAGTGATTGGCAAAGTAGAACTTAACCGCTTTAGCCACTTCTAAAATCCATTTTGAATGGCTTTTCTGTAAATCAAGGATTTGTCTCTATTTCAGTGTTCCAGAGCTCATGAGCTACTAGGACTAGATGTGAATGCTGTAATCCACTGAAATGGGGGAAAATCCCACAGCTCCATTTCTAGCTGTAATTATTTCATCAGAGAGTGGACTGAATAGCTGTCACTGGTCCAGGACTGAATGGCAACAGCCATGTGCCTCAGACAAATGTCATTTTTGGGGGAGAAATCCTACCATTGGGGGAGGGGGAGAGGAGGAAACATTTTTGTGGCAGTATGTTGAAGTGTTTGTGTGTGGGGTAATGGAGCTAATTTAAATCTACTCAGAGTTTTGCAATTAATGCTGGAGAAGTTAATGGGCAGAGTGCAGGTAAATCAATGTGGAAGATAAATGCAGTTTATCACATGGGTATCATGTCTACATATATGGGCATGGATGTGTGTATAATACTGTGTATTTGGTATACCAACTGCTTTTTTTGATAAAATCCATCTCTAAATGTAAGGCACTTCCAAATGAGGAGTCTCCCTGCACTGTATGGGAAGATTTTTTTTTGTGGCTCAACTGTGATGGGTTGCAATGGCAGCGTGTGTCATTTATGAGAAAAGCTAAACTCTAATAACAGGAAATGGAGTGGTTTTCTTCTAGTGGTAGGGCCAAAGTGGTATTTCCTGTTTTATGTGGGACATATTCAAAGAACATACACTTTAAAATGTCAGTCATGATTTCCTTGAACTCTCAGCAAGTTCCGCAGTTTACTCTTCTTGCTTTCTTTTTTACATTGGCCCAGCCTTTAAACAGAAGGGGCTACTATTAGAGTGAAATTCCCCTTCTGCAGAGGGACGCTACCAAGTTGACGTGCCACTAATATCCCACATAGAACCTATTTTGAGGAGTTAAGTGAACTCCTCTTTGTGGACCATCTGCACAGGGGGTAAATTTTCTCTAAGACAGGAGTTTTGCATTAGTCGATTGGTCAAGAACTTAGGAAACATCTGAGTGCTTATGCTCACTTTGTCCCAGATATTGTGTGGCCTTGAACAGGTTACTGTAGCTGCTCTCACAAGTTATCCTTCCTGGCTCACTTCCCCCCTTCTCTAAAATGAAGATATAAATATTTATCTACTTCATATGGTGATGTGAAGATTGATTAATACCCAGTCTTGCAGACACTTACACAGGTGAGTAACTTTACCCATGAGAAGTCAATGGAATGATTCAGATGAATAAAGTTACACACATGCATAATAATAATAGACCTGAAAGCGCTTTACCAAGAAGGGCAGTATTATTATCCTCTTTTTACATACAGGGAAACTAAGGCACAGAGTAATGAAGTGACTTGTCCAAGGTAACCCAGTAGACCACTGGCAGAGTCAGGAACAGAGCCCAGATCTTCTGAGCCCCAGTCCAGTTAATTAGGTTAACATTTGTTCAATATTTTAAAATTTAAAGTGCTATAAGTGTGCTCAGTACTATTTTTTTTGCATCTTGGTGCATGCATGTAACTCCTAACTTTAGGGGACATGACATACATGTAGCCCAGAGGAAATAGCCTCCTACATTGGTACTTCTGCGTTAAACACGCAAGACAGAATTCTTAACTCAGACGTTTTTTTTCCCAAATTGGTTTTCAAAAAACAAACAAACCAACCTAACATGGCTGCTTTGTGGTAACATAAAAACAGCTTGTTCTTAAGACAGGCAAATTTACCTGGGGATTATTATTTCAAAGCCTGTTTATTTTAGAATCAGGAAGCTTCTGTGAATGGCTATTTTGAAAAATGCCTTGCAGTCTGATAGAGAACGTACCTTTTGGACGGCCTGGCTGAAACAGTCCCTTTAACTGGCAGCTGTACCTGTACCTTCATGCCAAATGAACACCCTTGAAAGACATGTGACATGTTTATATTTTCATATATGTAGCACAGCCAGGCAGCTCTTTTTACTAAAATAAAATAATGAAGGGGATGGGAGTTGCATAAGGGAAATTTCACTTCATTTTAGAAAGGCAACACATGCAGCTGCATAGGAAATAGGCTTCGTCCAGATGCCTGTTATCAGACACTGTTATGAAGCAAACTTAAGTCTTTTCCATTTCCTCCTTTCTCGTCGAGTTTTCAGGTTCCGCTGTCCTTTGGTGGCATAAAGGGTAACTGCTCATCAGCTTCTTTTGGTAAGAATGTAAACGAAGGGAACTCTTTTTGATCTGTGCATGTACCTTATCTGTAAGTAAAAGATTTAAATATATGGGAGACTGTGCGCTACATATACATAAAGCGTGTGTGTATGTGTATATCATTCTGTATATATCCCAATAATTTATGGTTTTGGGGCAAGATCCTCAGCCTATGTTCCTTTCTTACATCTGAGTAAAACAAAGGAAAAGCAGTTGACCATTTAGCAGTTTGGGCTAAAACTACCTTTTTATTGCTTTTGGGAAAAGGCAGTTTTATGATAGCTTTATGAAATAGTGGGGTTTTTTTAATTAAGAAAACTAGTACACATGCACAGCCTGCTGGCTTTTAGTGAAATTGCAAGTGAACTAATGCAATGAGCTCATTCATAGGACTTAATGATTTGTTTTCCTTTTTATATCTTTATATTTTCCCATCTGTGTTTTTATTGCATCACTCAGAGTCTTGGCATTATACACAAAAACCACTGTCACATCTGTAGGTACTTGAACTTGAGCGCTGAAACCTAATTGTAGTAACTGTGTACGTCAGTTGGCCAACTCACTTTCCCTGGCAAAACAACAACCCCAAAACATGTTATGCAGGCTGTATGTCAGTTATGCTTCTGCTACGTGCCACATAAATGGCTAAGTTAGGCCCTGATCCTGCGAGGAGTCCAGGCAGGCAGATTCTTTGCTCACATGGAACCTCCGTAGACCTCTGTATTGGAGCACTCTAGGTGGAGCTGTTTTTGGGATCAGGCTGTTATCATTCCACAACCCTGATTCAGGTACATCCATTATCTGCAGTGGCTTTTACAAGAAGTTGGTGCCTAATAATTAAATGGTATAACAGTATCTATCTCCATGACAGAAGCTTGATTTTTTTAGATGCTCTATTTGGCTCTCCTTGGGTTTTTGTTGTTGTTGTTGCTTCCTTATATATATTAAGTTGGTACAAGCAAATGTAAATGCAAGGACGCTAACAAATATCTAAGCAATTCTGTATTTTAGAATCTACTAATAATTTTTAAATGGCTAGAAAAAAATATTTTTAAGTATTAGTCAGTCCTAACTAACTGTAGAAATGACATCAGAAGCTCCACAAAACACACCATTATATTATCTAACATACTTCAAGTCTAGTTAAGGTATTAACTGGTATGGAAATATATGGTCCCTCACTTATATTCTTATACATAATTATTTTCTCTCCCTTACCTATTTTGCTCATACATAGCAAATGCTATCGTGAGGGTTGCTGTGTTCTTTCTGTTATAATACATGGTTTTCTCACAATACATCAGAACTTCTCAAAACATTTGCTTTTTATTTTGAGATGCCCATGCTTTGTCTCAATCTCAATAATGATTTTTTCTGGTGAAAGTTTAAGCAAGCTGGATCCAACTGCTTTTAATTTACTGAGAGCATGGAAAAAAATATACTCTTCCCATTCTAAAAATATGCTGCATTTTTAATTCCTACAAATAGCTTAAACCACAGCTGTGATTTGAAATATGAAATTTAGAACTGACGGTGTATCCACCTTACTGCACTTAGAAAATTTGGTTAGAAATGATCGAAGTTATGAACTTGTGAAACAGGTCTGCTGAGCATGCAATGTGCCCTTCAGATATTGTGTTTATAGACTTTTCTATGGCATTCATCAAAGTAGTAGTGGAGCACCTCACAAACATCAATGAACTTATCCTTGCAAATCTCACTCTGAGGTAGGGAAATTTCCCCTTTTACATATTGGGAAACTTATGCTTAAAAAATAGAAGTGACTTCCCCAAGGTCACTCAGGAAGTCTATGGCAGAGTTAGGAATAGAATTCAGCTGTCCTGAATCATAATCCAGTGTTGTTACTACAAAACCATCTTTCCTTATGGCGCTTCAAGCACTGTTCTCTTTGCAGATCCACTGCTGCATTTTTTTAGTCTGTCTTCTTAAAGACAGTGAATTACATTCGCTCCTGCTAGCACATGGTGACACAAATTGCATGAGTGGTGAAGACAATGTTGCCACTGCTATCCACTCTTGGGGGGTTCTACTGAAGGAGAGCAGCATTCAACCCTGCAATGGGGGGATTGTGCCAACAGAAACCATATACAATGTTGCACATAACTAGAAAAAATGTGCGTTACTTTGTTTGTCCACCTGTGTGGCCTTTGTTTGCTATTTCACCTTGAGGCCAATTGTCAGTTGATATTGTCTCTGTATTATTATTCAGCCTAGAAATTCTCCTGCTTGCATGATGACAAGCAAAGGGAATTCAAATTCAATCATCCTGTGATTTGAACCGCATTTTCTTATACTGTAAAATGCTGAATTGCATTGCTAATACTTTTGGCTGGGAGCAGCAACTCTAGAATGCTCACATCCCATCTCTGCAGACACAACTCAGAGCCTCCGAGCGTGACACAAATGATGGCTTGCTGTGACTTTGAGACCCACATAGCTTGCTTACCAAGGAAACATGGTTTCCTCAGTCTTCAGGAAATTAGATGGGCATTGAGGATATAGCAAGGAATGGCTTGTAAAACAACACTGTCCATGTAAGAACAAGGGTATGAAGTAGAACTGACTGACTGGCGCACACACTTAGTTTAGCCTCTCTCCTTTCTCAAGAAACATCAGTGAGCTGTGTGTGATTTCCTTGAATTTGTTGTTGCAGTTTAACCAAAGAGACGTATTTATTTTCTGTGCTGCTGGGTGGATTGATCACAAACATTTGACTGGGAGTATGTTATTTGAAACTCTAGTAGTCAGCATGAAGGATCAAGCTGAGCTTCATGTTACATCACCTTAATGTTTCCTTTCTTCTGAGCTTGTTACCTATCAGCTCTGTGCTCTTGGGGAACCAGGGCACAGTACCCAGCCTGACTCACGAAAGACCATATGAGAACACAAGTGACACAAGCAATTCTTTGAAAGAATTACAGACATCCCTCCCCCAGAAGAGTAATGCTAATAAATAAGCATACCCCAAAGTAAGGGGCAAATCTGGTAACAAGCTGGCCAAGAAGGTTAGCAGTAATCCGAATATAGAGATAAGGTGTTAAATCCTGAGCACCACCCCTCTCCCACTGAAGTCAATAGGAGTTTTGCCATTGATTTCAGTGGGGCTAGGATTTCGTGAAAACCTCTAATTTTTAAAGTTGGCCTGGGATGTAGGAGTCTTGTGCATGGTATGACATTGCACAATATATGATTTTATAAATATATGCTAGTGAGTGAATATAATGTAACTGGAATATGCTTCATGCAAAAGGTCTTTTGTAAGATATCATTACAAATTTTATAATCTACTGAGTGTGGTCATCCTATTTGTATAAATGTACCCCACTCTTGTATCTGAAACTAGAAAATATGAAATATAACTCTGTGGGCCTATTGTAATTATGCAAAGTGTGGGCCATTAATGGTGGTCTGGAATCTTGATGGCTCCCGTCAGCCAGGACAATTGACTGTGGATGGCTCTGTTTGCAGGCAAGCCTTCCTGTGAGTCAGGCTGGGAGAAATGAAGGCTTGAAGTCTTAGTGACATGTGATCATGTCACCTGAACTGGAATCCATCTTTAACCTGGTGTCGTTCCATTGAGAAGGAGGCGGTGGGAACCCAGAGAGGGAGAGAGGATTCCAGCCTTATGCAAAAGATATATAAAGGGGTGGAACAGGACGAAGCAGAGAGGAGAGCCATCAAGAAGAATCCCCTAGCTACCACCTGAGCTGGAACAAGAGCTGTACCAGGGGAAAGAATTGTGCCCAGGCCTGGAAGGTGTCTAGTCTGCAGAAACAACATAGCTTTGCATGTTTTGTTTTATTTTATTTTGCTTGGTGAATTACTTTGTTTGGTCTGTTACTACTTGGAACCACTTAAATCCTACTTTCTTTATTTAATAAAATCACTTTTTACTTATTAACTTAGAGTATGTATTAATACCTGGGGGAGAAAACAACTGTGCATATCTCTCTATCAGTGTTATAGAGGGTGAACAATTTGAGTTTACCCTGCATAAGCTTTATACAGGGTAAAATGGATTTATTTGGGTTTAGACCCCACTGGGAGTTTGGCATCTGAGTGTTAAAGGCAGGAACGCTTCTGTGAGCTGCTTTCGGGTAAGCCGACAGCTGTTAGGGGATGCAATTCAGACCTGGGTCTGGGTTTGCAGCAGGCTAGCGAGTCTGGCTCAAACCAGGCAGGGCACTGAAGTCCTAAGCTGGTAGGGTAGGAAAGCAGGGGCAGTAGTAGTCTTGGCACATCAGTTGGCAGCTCCCAAGGGGGGTTCAGTGATCCAACCCATCACACATACGATGGGGAACTGCTTCACTATAACTGTTTTGTATTTTTAAAGATGATTTTATGTAATAGAATAAAAATAATGTGCATAGCCACAGTCAGTTACCATTCCCTAGAGAGTGCAGGCCCACCAATGCTGCTGAAGGGGATGTCCATTAAAGACTGAAGGTCAGACTCCTGGCTGGTGTAGATCTATTGACTTCAACTGAGCTATGCAAAATTGCACCAGGTGTGAAATTAGCCCTCCACATCCACCACTGCAGACAGCTGTGGTTATCTCTAGGAATCTCCTGGGAGGACACCAGACTGAAGGCTGATTGATACCTGCAGAGAGAGTGTCTAGTGGCGCCACTGGCTGTACTGCCATTAGGATGTATCGCCAGGGCTGAATATAGCAGTTTGAACGGTTTCAAGATTTTGTTGAAAAGCAAAAATTTTCCAGTTTTGGGTTGTTTTGGAAAACGCAACTGTTGCTGACCAAACTGAGAATGTTTCATTTTTAAAAAGTTGTTGGTATAGAAAATAGAATACTTTTCTTGATCATTGCTAATACCAAGTTAGCTTTTTGCCTCTAACCTGTTCTACTTTTGGTTTTTAACCATAATGGTAATGAAGGTGGGGATTATTACAGTGCTTGTCTATGTGTATAGTCTGTGGGAGTTGTCACGCTGTCTGGAGTGGTTCACAACTGAGAGTGCTGACTTCAGGGCAAACTGTTAAGAAGCAGGGCACACACCCCGAACTGATGGTGTGTTTTATTATTAGATTTCACGAACTCGGTGATAAATGTGAACTCCTAAAGCACTATCACAGTCTTACCATAGAATCACAGACAGTCCCTTTGGGCATTCCAGTCTATTCTTGCCACCCAAGCAAGTCAAACCTAGTGAGAGTTGACTACTATGCACCAAAGATCACAAAATATTCTGGTTGTTCCCAGTCCCAAGAGACCAGTCGCTTACCTCAAGTCAATTTGTACTTGGGATCTGTCACCAAAGACAATGCTTGTAGCCAGTCCTACAGTAAGCTAACTATAGATTTATTAACTAGGAAAAAAGAAATGAGAGTTATTTACAGGTTAAAGCAGGCAAACATATATGCACAAATAAGTTACAGTCTACAGTTCCAAAAGGTGACACAGCTGTGGAAGTCAGTCAGCACTGAATGTTTTTTAGGGCTAACCCAGGTTGACCCTGGGGATCTCTGCTTCTGTTTCAGAGCTCTGGCCATTAGTCTAAACAGCAAAAGAGAGATGAAAAATTTTCTTAACAGCTATTTTTATTTTTTCTTCCATAATTCAACTGGATGGGACAAGCCCTTTTCCACAGCCTCTTCATGAGTGTAAAGGGGCAATTAAAGTCTTTGTATTGTAATATCCCTCAGTTTTGTTAGGCCTTCTTGATGGCTGGGAGAAGATCCATCCTGATTGATTCACAGTTCTAGCAAAAACGTTTTTTTACAGTTATAAAGCAGAAACATAAATATTACTTACTAGTATGTGATAAAAATATAATGTGAGATTAATACATGCAGCAACTTCCAAGCATTTCATAAAGTCTAAACCCTAAACCCATTGTTATAAGTGCAATATCCATCTTAATCATACTAACATGCAGAGTTTCCAGCAATGAATTTGTCAGTGCTGGGCTGAGGCCTAAAGCCCTGGCAAGAACTGGGACCTGGTTTCCTCCATTTCAGATATGTCTCTCTTTTGAAACCTGACCTGTCTGTGCCTACCCTGGGACTCTGTGGCAGGGCCACCCAAAGGGGAGGGCAAGTGAGGCAATTTGCCCCGGGCCCCGCAGGGGCCCCCATGAGAATATAGTATTCTATAGTATTGCAACATTTTTATGGAAGGGGCCCCCAAAATTGCTTTGCCCTAGGCCCCCTGAATCCTCAGGGCAGCCCTGCTCTGTGGAGTGTATAGATAGTTCTCTCCCCGCCACCCCACTAGCACAAGAGAGGCAGGACAGTAACATGCATCTTTGTTGGATAGATGCTGCACAGATGATAGAACTATCCTTAAAATGTTATTTTTAACTTAACAGGCAGCTTTGTGCACTCGACCAGCTGTGCTGCTGATGGAGGCAGGACTGGGATAAAAGTTTATGGGATGCTTTGTGAGAGTAGAAACAGATGGAGCGGGAGGCTTTAGAGTCTGTCAATGAGTTTGGCTGTGGGGAAGAAAGAGTAATAGAATGGCTTTTAAGAACATGAAGGTGTGGGACTGAGCAAATGTGTGTGGAGACCTGGTTAGGTTAAAAGAAAAAAAAAAAAAAGAGCCCTGAATGGCCTTGAAGAAGGATGACTTGGATTTGCTTCATTATTTGAATGTTTTAATGTTCTCCCAGCTGACTCCTGTCAAACACAGGGAGCTTGAAAGCTTTCTCAGTGCAGGGTGAGGGGCAGATTGCAGCTGTAGATAATCTGTGACTTTTGCTCTCTTTGTGTGTTTATATTGCAAATTGGTGTTTGTGAGGCTGGTCTCTAATCAGTGATATTTATTCTAGGTAAAGTTTATCAGGCAGGAACACAGTTTGAGGCTGGTAGATTTTCCAGATGGGAATGTTTCTGCGATTTGGAGCTATGGATAGGATCAGTTCAGTCACTTTCTACATCCATGGCCGCTTGAGTGTTTGGCTGAAATCTCCAACTGTGGGACATGTGCTTCCTTCTGCTGTATGATGCCGATAGGAGCAAAATCATAGAAAACCTACTGGAGCAGGGACCTGGGGCTCTATCGACATTAACATCCTGCTGCCTTATAATCTAACTGTTGCAGAGGGCTTGTCTACGTTTAAAATGCAGCATTGGTGCAGCTACACCAATGCAGCTGTGCTGTTGTAATGCTTTAATGAAGATGCTCTAAGCCGACGGGAGAGAGCATCTCCTGTTGGATTAGTTGATCCACCTCTGAGAGAGGCAGTAGCTAAGTCAGCAGGAGGAGCTCTCCTCCCAACAGAGTATTGTCTACACCAGCATTTAGTTTGGTATAACTACGTCACTCACCCCCCGAGCCATGTTGTTATACTGAAGTTATTCTGTAGTGTGGACCGGGGCAGAAATTTGGTAGCAGCTGAGGAGCCACTGCATGGCAGTAGGTTGGGAGAAGAGTTTGGAGGAGCTGCACAACAAAGCATATTGATCTCATCCCAGAGCAATCAAGCTTATGGTACAGCCAAAGTCCTGTAACTAACTCCCCCCACTGCCGTCTCGTTTATTTACACATATACTGTGAAAGAGATCTGCAAGTGATGGGAAGGCTGGCTTAAAGGATAGGATACTGAACTGGGATTCAGGAGACCTGGGTTAAATCTCCAGCTCAGCCATAAACTACTTGTGTGACCTTGGTCAAGTCTTGCAATCTATCCAGTGTCTCAATTCTCCGACTGTGAAATGGAGATAATACTTGCCTGTCTCACAGGGTTCCAGTGAACATAAAAATCCATTAGTAATTGTGGGGTGTTCAAATGCTACAGTGGTGAGGATTTTATAAGCACCTAAACCAGTCCTATTCAACATAGTCATAAAAGATCTTGAAAAAGGGGTAAACAGTGAGGTTGCAAACTTTGCAGATGATACAAAATTACTAAAAATAGTTAAGACCTAGGCAGATTGGGAATAGCTACCAAGGGATCTCTCAAAACTGGGTGACTGGGCAACAAAATGACAGATGAAATTCAGTGTTGATAAATGTAAAGTAATGCACATTGGAAAACATAATCCCAACTATACATATAAAATGATGGGTCTAAATTAGCTGTTACCACTCAAGAAAGAGAGAGAGACATCTTGGAATCATCACGGATAATTCTCTGAAAACATTGCTCAATTTTCAGCGACAGTCAAAAAAAAAAAAAAAAAAAAAAAATAAAATAACAGAATGTTGGGAATCTTGAGAGAAGATTGCATCATTCATAAATCCATTGGTATGGCCCACATCCTTGAATTGTGTGCAGATGTGGTTGCCCCATCTTATAAAAACTTATTGAAATTGGAAAAGCTTCAACAAGGCAACAAAAATGATTAGGGGTATTTGGATAGCTTCCCTTATGCGGAGAGATTAATAGAATTGGGACTTTTCAGCTGAAAAAGAGATGGCTTATAGTGGAGATATTGATTGATCCCTGTAAATCATGACTGGGTGTAGAGAAGGTAGATAAGGAAGTGTTTTAAGTACGTCCTCATAACACAAGAACTAGGGTCACAAACTGAATTTATCAACTCAGGTTTAAACCATAAAAGGAAATATTTCTTCACACAACGCAAAACCCCAGGTCAACCTGTGGAACTCTTTATCACGAGGATGTTGGAGAAGGCACAAGACTATAACAAGATTAAAAAAAAACAACTAAGATAAATTAATGGAGGATAGCGTCCATCAATGGCTATTAGCCAGGATGGGCAGGAATCGGTGTCCCTAGCCTCGTTTTGCCAGAAGCTGGAACATCGAGTGACAGGGGGAGGGTCCCTTTGATTACTTGTTCTGTTCATTCCCTCTGGGGCACCTGGCACTGGCCACTGTTGGAAGACAGGATCCTGGGCTAGATGGACCTTTGGTCTGACCCAGTATGCCATTCTTATGTTCTTTGAAGCTACTAGACAGACGGGGCAGAGAGGGATAGCAACGTACATTTGTCAGATCTTGGGGATGGGCACGTAAGCAGCTCCTTTTGTGGGTCACTCCCTCTGCCTGATTAGTCTACCACATGCTGTGTCTACCAGAGGGCATGTTGTGGTGGAACAGAGTGAGAGAACATGTCAAGGAGATTTCCTGTTTAGACTCCCTCTTGTGCATTGTTGTACGGGACAAAGAGGATTTATTGGGGAGCCAGCTGAGCCCAAATCCTGGGCTTTCTGGGTGTAACTTTATCCACTGTCCCTATATTTATATCCACTCCATAGCTGCAAAATGTGAGATTCTTGAGCCTGATGCTGATTTTATCACTTTCACTCCACTGAGTTCAACTGAATGACATGTTGTTGTCACACATGTGAGATCAGAATCTGGCCCTGGTGTGTCTCTCTGAAAAGAATCTGACAAGAACTGGAGTTAGTCTTCAAAAATCTAATTTCTTCTGATAAATGTAAAGCTTTTGGCTTTTCTGTTGCACTAATATCAGTTTGTTAAAACCCACATTGGTCTGTTTAGGGAATTCATATAAAATATTAGCAATTATTTTCAAAAGAAACCTCACTCATTTCTCCAGCAATGACTCAGACCTAGATTAATAGTTTTCACTATTCTCTTAGTGTTTGGTAGTGTTTCAGAAGATTCTCTGGTACTACAGACGTTATAAAAGAGTGCACTACTGACTTACTTGAGTCACTGGCTTATATAACAATACTTACCTACGACTTCTAGAACTGGATCAACTGTACTCCTGGTGGGAACCGATAATTGGTTGGAAATAGCTAGTACAATGACAGATATTATAGTAACCTCTAAATCAGACAGCCAGATCAGCTCTTTAATCTTCTTGTTTCTCCCCAAAAGTTTCTAACCTGCTCCTCAATTGAAACATTTTCCTGCCCCCTCCCCAATTCTATTTCCAGTTATTAAATGTCAAGGATTTATATCAGAAGAATGGAGTGAATCAGAAACTATTTATACTGTTTTGGCTGAATGCTAATCCAAGCATGTATTTATATTTTTAGCCTAGTCCCCTGCCCAGACTAAAATTCTGAGCAGTTTTTTAAATTATCCACAAGAACAAAATATTTGCAATTTTTTCCAGTGGCCAAAGCATCATGAAACCTTACAGTTACCTTTGTAGCTCTCCTCTTCCCCAAACTTCAAGCTGCACTTGGTTCCAAGCAGACAGCCCTGAAGGTCTGGGAACTATCTAGTCCCTGCAAGTCATAGTTTTCAATGATTTGTCACATCATTTTTTGTGTGCCTTTGTTTTATAGTTTCACCTTTCTGAAGTTGCAATGAGGGATTGAACTGAGCTACTGCTTTTAAAATTACATGTATTTGTTGATATCCCCATATAGTAGTTGATTGGTAAGAACATAAGAACGGCCGTACCGGGTCAGACCAAAGGTCCATCTAGCCCAGTATCTGTCTACAGACAGTGGCCAATGCCAGGTGCCCCAGAGGGAGTGAACCTTTAACGCAGGGCAGCATAAAAAGGTTAAATTGCAATTGTTTTTTGATCCCTCCCTTCCCTCCTTCCTGCCCTCCCCCACCCATCCTCTGATGGAACAGAGGCTAGGGACACCATTTCTTACCCATTCCTGGCTAATACCATTTATGACTTATCCCAATGAAATTTATCCAGTTTCTTAAACATGTTATAGCCCCACCTCACACCTCCTCAGGGTAATGAGTTCCACAATGACGGGCTGCTGTGTAAGAACACTTTCCTTTATATGTTTAGTAAACTGCTACCATTAATTTCATTGGTGCGCCGCCATCGTCTGTAATTAATGGAATAAGAAATAAATTTCCTTACCACTTCTCCATACACCTCAGTAGTTTATATACCACATTAATCCCTCTAGTCTCCTCTTCCCTAAGCTGAAGAGGCTTACATCTCTAAATCCTTTCCTCGTGGTAGGACCCTCTCCTAACCCTCAATTCATAGTGCCTTGCTTCTGAACCTTTACTGACAGATAATATCGTTTTTGAGTGAGGAGACCAACATCTTAACAGATTTGAGATGTGGGCGTACTCATGGATATATAAGCGCAATAAGATTTATCTCTCTTTTCTCACCCCTTTTTAATGATTACTACTGCCCCTTGTTTTGCTTTTTTGACTGCCTCGCCACTGGGACATCTTCAGAGAACTATCCTACAATGATTTCCAAGATCTTCCTATTCGTTGTAGCTAAATTAGCCCTCCATGCATATGTATGTAAGTTGGCGTTATTTGTTCCAATGTGCAATTTACTTTTAATTATCCAATTAAATTTCATTTGCCATTATTTGTCATCACTTATTTTGTGAGATCTTTTGAAGTTCTCTGTCACAATGGCTTTGGTCTTAACTCACTTGAGCAGTTAGTATCATCTGCAACATTTGCAACCATCTTACTGTTTACCCTTTCCTCTTCCTGCCCAAGAAAAAACTCATTTTGAATAAATTGCATAGGCTGGTCCTGACTGACCCTTGGGACTCACCACTAGTTATCCTCTTCCATTCTGAGATTTACATTATTTCCTACCTTGTTCCCTGTCTTAACGCAGTTTCTCATCAATTCATGACAGGACCTTCCTTTTATCCAATACAGCTTAATTTAGGTAAGAGCCTTGGTGAGGGACTTGCAAAGCTTTTGGAATCTAAGTACACTATGTCCACTGTCCCCCTTGTCACTGTTTGTTGACCGCCTCAAAGGACTCTAATAGATTAGTAAACACGATTTCCCTTTACGAAATCATGTTGACTATGCTTCAAAATTGTTTTCCTACGTGCTCTGACAATTTTCTTACTATTGTTTCTGACTAATTTGCCGGTACTTGACGTTAGACTTATCGTCTGTAATTGCCGGGTCACCTGCTAGAGCCTTTTTAAATATTGGTGTTACATTAGCTAACTTCCAGTCATTGGGTACCGAAGCCGATTTAAAGGACAGGTTACAAACCTTAGTTAATAGTTCCGCAACTTCACATTTGAGCTCTTTCAGAACTCTTGGGTGAATGCCATCTGGTCCCGGTGACTTGTTAATGTTGAGTTTATCAATTAATTCCAAAACCACCTCTAGTGACACTGTCACCTACAAAAGCCAGCTCAGGTTTGGGAATCTCCCTAACATCCTCAGCCGTGAAGACTGAAGCCAAGAATCCATTTAGTTTCTCTGCCATGACTTTATCGTCTTTAAGCGCTCCTTTTGTATTTTGATTGTCAAGGGGCCCCACTGGTTATTTAGCAGGCTAAATGGAATAGCATTTTTGTCAGCCAGGATAACTGTCACCCGTGATCTTCACATTGATGTAAAACCACTTTTCCTTTCTTGTTTCTCACCTTTCCTTAGAGGCATATGTTGCCTTCATACTATACAGGTAACTCCCATTGTTAACAACGGGACCTTTGCACAAAGAATAGGGATAGAATGATGACCTTTAATATTTTGGTGTGTGCACAGAATGTGACGAGAAGTTATTCCTCTAGGTACCAATTAGAGTGCTTCTGCTATTGCATTGCACTCCAAGGAAGTTCAGATGATACACCATATTATTGGATACGATTGTAAGTAACCCAGAATCTCTTAGCATTTAATGGAGTCCTATGAATATACAGGTTTCTCACTTTCTTTTGAGCATTTATTCACTCTAATTGACAGTGTTCCTAGAGAAATGCACAAAGTGTTCTGGTTTAATTATTTTTCTTCATTTGTAAACCTCAGTGTATCTCATATGCAAGAACATTCCAATACAGAAGAACATGTTTGTATATTCTGGCACCACACATAAAAAAAGCAATACAGTACAATATAATCTGGAGCTTTATAAATGACTAGATACATAATAAAAACAAAGGATCTTAGAGAGATACTGATTCATCATGATGTTGATCAGGTGATCCTCCTGTACAGCAATGACTTGTATTAACTTCTGATCTGCTGCAACTTTGCATGTGCCTTTTTTACTTTTTGCCTGCCATGTCAACTTAGGCCACCATATCCAGAAGCCAGTCAAAGGTAACAGAAGGCCAACTGTAAGCGATAACTTGTGATGGATCAGTGTGTGTACAATGACATTATCTCTTGGTAATGCAGAAGACAGTGTGTCACTGCTGGAGGAGCAATTTGAATGGTGGGCCACCTAGTGGTGGTGATAATTATATATGGTCTCCATGTCTGCAAGCAGCTCATTGTCACATCACTGCACATCATATGTATATTTTTCTTATTAAAAAATAGTAGTGCTTTACCTAGAAGAGAAGATTAAGAGGTGACTTGATCATAGTCTACAAGTACCTATATGAGGACGAGAATTTAATGGCAGAGAGCTCTTTGATCTAGAAAAAAAGTATTACAAGATCTAATGTTTGGAAGCTAGACAAATTCAGTCTAGCAATAAATCACAGATTTTACACTGTGAGGGTAATTAACCATTGGATCAGATTGCCTAGGGACATGATGGGTTCTCCATTACTGGAAGTCTTTAGGGATATCTTTCTAAGGCCTTGTCTACACGGCAGAAGTAAATCGAAGTTATCTAAATCGAATTTATAAAACCGAATTTATAAATTCGAATTAGAGCGTCCACACCATGAATCTCAAATCGAAGTTGTGCGTCCATGGCCCATGTCTTACTTCGATTTCAGGAGCAGTGCACTGTGGGTAGCTGTGACACAGCTATCCCATAGTTCCCACTTCCTGGTTTTCAGCCCAGTGCCTGCTGGGACCAAAAACATTGTCCCGGGTGCTGCTGGGTACAGCCTCACCCCCCCCTTTGTGAAAGCAGCAGCCAACCATTCCGCGCCGTTTTTCCTGGGTGAAGAGAGCAAACGCCATAGCACAGCAAGCATGGACCCTGCTGAGACCATGGACCCTGCTGAGACCATGGACCCTGATGAGACCAGTAATGCAATCGTGCAAGTTTTAAACAGCTCGCGCACTCTCGTGCTGTCTATGCTGAGCCATGACCTGAAAATTCAGGAGGAGAGGGGGAGGAGGAGGTGGAGGAGGAGGGACAGGAGGAGGACTTGGAGTTTGAGGAGGCAGCTGCGCACCGACAGGAGCGATGTTAATGATGGTGATGATGACGACATAGAGAGTGATCTCTCCCTAACCGCAGGACCCAGCATTTTGGAGCTACTGCTGGTAATGGGTCAGCTTCTGCCCATTGAACGCCGATTTTGGGCACGGGAAACAAGCACAGACTGGTGGGACCGCATAGTTTTGCAGGTGTGGGACGATTCCCAGTGGCTGCATAACTTTCGCATGCGTAAGAGCACTTTCTTTGAACTTTGTGACTTGCTTTCCCCTGCCCTGAAACGCCATAATACTAACATGAGAGCAGCTCTCACTGTGGAGAAGCGAGTGGCAATAGCCCTCTGGAAGCTTGCAACTCCAGACAGCTACCGGTCAGTCGCGAATCAATTTGGAGTGGGAAAATCTACCGTGGGGGCTGCTGTGATGCAAGTAGCCAAAGCAATCGTTAGGCTGCTGCTACGAAAGTTTGTGACTCTGGGAAACGTGCAGGTCATAGTGGATGGCTTTGCTGCAATGGGATTCCCTAACTGTGGAGGGGCCATAGATGGAACCCATATCCCTATCTTGGCCCCAGAGCACCAGGGCGCCGAGTACGTGAACCGCAAGGGGTACTTTTCCATGGTGCTGCAAGCACTGGTGGATCACAAGGGACGTTTCACCAGCATCCACGTGGGATGGCCAGGAAGGGTTCATGACGCGCGCGTCTTCAGAAACAGTACTCTCTTTAAACGACTGCATCAAGGAAATTACTTCCCAGACCAGAAAATAACAGTGGGCGATGTTGAGATGCCTGTCGTTATCCTGGGTGACCCAGCCTACCCCTTGATGCCGTGGCTCATGAAGCCATACACAGGCAGCCTGGACAGTGCTCAGGAGCTGTTCAACTACAGGCTGAGCAAGTGCAGGATGGTGGTAGAGTGTGCATTTGGGCGTTTAAAGGGGCGCTTTCGATCATTACTCACTCGCTCAGACCTCAGCCCAAAGAATGTCCCCGTAGCTATTGCTGCTTGCTGTGTGCTCCACAATCTCTGTGAGAGTAAGGGGGATACCTTTATGGCGGGGTGGGAGGCTGAGGCTAATCGCCTGGCCGCTGACTACGAGCAGCCAGACACCAGGGCGATTAGAAGAGCACACCAGGAGGCGGTGCGCATCAGAGAAGCCCTGAAAATGTGTTTTGTCGCGGGCCAGGGTATGGTGTGATTGCAGTGCTTCTTTGCCCTTGATGAACACTCCCGCCTCTATTGACTCCCTGTAAGCAACCCACCGTCCCCCTTTACTTACAGCTTGCTGCAGGACTTTCAAAATCAACCCCCCACCCTTTCATTACATGTGGCTGAAGGAAAGAAAGCCAGTATGTTTTAAAAATCATTTAATCTTTATTAAAACTCATTTGTTATTGCTTTAAAAACATGCGTTCATTTTTAAAGGATCATTCCCTGTAATAAAAGCACCCTCCCCCCTTTGGATGTATGTCTGATTAGAAAGGAACTATATTCAGAGGCACAGATTTATCTAGGTATCCCTGAAAGCTGTGCTTTGGGAGGAGGATCACAGGTAAGGAAAAGCCCATGAAATACATTTCAGCTTCATTACAGCCTTTTGGTTGGGCTCTCCATGGGGGTGGAGTGTGCTGGTGCAGGAAGCCTTCCCCCACGCGTTCTAACACGTCTGCGTGAGGGAGATATGGAACCTGGGGAGCTTGGAGGGTGATTAAACATGGACTGCAGTGGCACTCTGTAACCCCGCTGCTGTTCCTGAACAATCAACATGCGTCTGAGGATATCAGTGTGATCACGCAGCAGCTCCAGCGTTCCATCACGCCAGCGCCTATCTTCCTCCCTGCTCCTCTGATCTTCCTGCCTGTCTTCCTTGCGCCACCTCTCTTCTACCTGCCGGTCTTCCTCTCGCCACCTCTCATCTCGAGCGTCTCTCCTGTCCTCCCGGTCACTGGCATCTTTCTTGTATTTTGCTATCAGTTCCTTCAAATCACTATGATGAGCTGTGTTACTGTGGCTGACTTCCATGACTTCGGAAAACATTTCGTCTCTCGTTCTCTTTTTCCTCTGTCTCTTGGGTAGCCTGGCAGATGGGGTAGTGAGTAAAGAACACTGCACAGCTGTATGGTGGAGGTAAGAGAGAGAAGTATGTAAAAAGATACATTTCTTAGAACAATGATTCCACTCACTCACACAGCACAAAACTATGCACCTTACGCAGGACATGTGATTTCACTCCAAGGTCACATTTTTCATCTTTTAATACTGGGAGACTCTGTCCCTGGGCTCAGAGCACAGTACAGATGCAGCTTGCTGGTACTGCCATTATAAATTTGCTTCCAAGCAGCCATGGTAAGTCTTTATGTTTGTCTCACCCCTCCCTGCTAAAGCATCATCGTAGCACAACTCCCCTCCACCCAGCTACATGGAGTGGCATTACAGTAGCATAATGGCCATGTTTGCTCTCCTAATTACAAATAAATTACTTATTTCAACCAGGTCACAATGAACGATAGAACTCTGGTGAGAGTTACAGCAGAAGAGGCAGAGCGAATGTTTCATGCCTGTGATCAGAGTCCTGGCGCTTATGCATCTATGCTTTGTGAAGCAATGATTCCAAATTACGTCATGCATGCCTGGAGGGGCAAAGCATCTTTCATTGGAGGACCGGCTAAGGCAGCATTGCCCCGAAATTTACTGAAAAGGCTCTTTGATTTCCTGCAATATCAATTCATGGAGATTTCTTGGGAGGATTTTCATTGCATCCCCAGACATGTTAAGGAACTTTTCATGTAACTGTAATGGCTAAAAAGAAATGACAACGCATGCTTAAAAATTGATAATTAAAAAACGCTAGTTTTTAAATATGACTGATCTAAACATTTACTCACCGCTGGTCCCTTCCATGGCTTCACTTTCTGTGATAGTGGCTTGATTAGCCTGTTGCAAGGTTAAATCTTGGGTCAGAAACAACTCCTGGCTGCTGTTGGTAATTGAGAGCTGTGTGCTATCAGCAATGTCTCCCTCATGTACCTCTTCCTGATCTTCCCCCTCTGCAGAATCCTCAGCCACAGTTGAAACTGAAATCAGGTCATCTGAATCCACGATTAAGGATGGGCGACTGGTAGCCAAGCCCCCAAAAATTGCATGTAGCTCTGCATAGAACCTGCATGTTTTAGGAGCAACTCCAGAGATCCCAAAGCTCTTCTGTGGTCCATGCTGGAGCTCTTTTTCTATTCTCAGGAGACTGCATTTTTAAAGGTGCAGCGTGATTAACTGCTGCTCAGAGCCCCACGGTGGACAAACAGGAAACTGATTCAAACCTCCACGGGTCTTTTCCTGTTTACCTGGCCAGTGCATAGGAGTTTTGAGTGCTGTCCAGAGTGGTCAGTGGTGATCTGTGGGATAGCTCCTGGAGCCCATTAACTTCGATTTCCGTCCACACTGCACTAAATTCGAATTAGTAAATTCGATTTTAGGGTTACTCCTGTGGTTTAGTAGGAGTACTAAAATCGATTTAAATAGCCCTTTAATTCGAATTAGAGGGCTGCGTCATGTGGATGGGTGCTCCATAAATTCGAATTAAAGCCGTTTAATTCGAATTTAAGGCCTCGTGTAGACATGGCCTAAAAGATATAATATAGCTCAAACAGACCATACAGGCTTGTGAGGGTCTATGGCTTGGATTATCATAAAAACATAGGGCTGCAAGCAACCTTGAGATATCATCAAGTCCAACTCCCTGAGTTGAGGCAAGACCAAGTAAACCTAGGCCATCCCAACAGGTATTTGTCCAACCTGTTGTTAAAAACATTCAATGGTGGGGATTCCACAACCTCCCCTGGAAGCCTGTTCCGGAGCTTATTTACTCTTTTAATTAGAATGCTTCTTCTAATATGTAACCTATCTCAGCATGTGTGTATGGTTGCAGTTGAGTGTGTCCCTAGCTGTATGTCTTCTGGTTAAGTGCAGTCTGAAGCCTGATGACGGGCTTGACAGGCTGCATAGCAGTACAGTGTAAAGGGAACCCAGGCTGGTGCATCAGGTGGGCTCAGTGGTACCCCAGTTCCAAGTGGCACCCTGGGGGAAACCCATCACAACAATGTTTCTTAGCCTATATATTGGGGTCCAGCAAGTGTTTCACTCTTACAAACTTTTTTCATTCTAAAAAATATAAAGCCCGAAACTATCAAACACACTATCACTGTCAATTTTTCCTAAGGTGAGACTCTTTCATCTATCAACCAAAAGGGGGGAAAAAAGAATGCATACTTAGTCCAAGCAGATGAAAAGTGTCACACCATAAATAAAAATAACACACAGAGAGAGAGAGAGACAGGGAGGAGGAGGAGGCAGCTTAGGAGAGAGAAATTTATCACCAGTTTTTCAATTAAAGGAGGAGACATTTTATTTAAGTATAGTCCCACAAATCTTAGGTAACCAGACTTATTGCTATGTAATAAGCAATAGTTTTTCTTTTAAAAGGCAGAAAAAGGATCAATTTCACAAAATTAATTAATTTAATCCTGAACTGTGAAGGCTGTCTAATGACTCTCAGCAGTACATTAATGTAAGCAACTCATCAGTATGTTACCTGCATCCACTCAGCGGCTGTCTCTTCTAGTTCCCAAATACAGGGCCTAATCTCCGGACCTAGCCTAAGCTGTAGGAGCTCATGCTTTTAGCTTTTGAGGTTCCCTCATTTATTCCTGATGTCAACTAAGATGTCGGTGGTCTCACTAGCATTGGCTGAGTGAGGGGCCTGACTTTAACAGAATACTCATTTAAAAAAAAAAAAGAAAGAAAAAAAAGAATGAGCTACTTCCTGCAGAGAGGGGACAAATTGTGACTGTCTTAAAAAAATTCAGAATTGACTTCAGGAAAAGCCAGATGTGTGATTAGATGGGACTGATTCTAGATGTGGTCAGTTTTGTCATCCAGACAAGATACAAAATGGAAGGTAAAAGGATGTTAAGTCGGACTGCTCTTCATAGTATGTTATAAAACACAAAATGGCTGTCAAAAGGTCACTGCCTACATCTGACTGCAGAATGTCTCTCTTGTTTCGCAGTTCATTCCAATATGCTCACAAGTTTCTTTGGAGTAAATGTCCAATAAATAATCATTGTTTATAATCAAGTTGCAGATGAAAAGTGCTATAGCAGTGCTAATTATTAACAGAACACGCTGTGATGTTACACTAGGGTGACCAGATGTCCCAATTTGATATTGGGGCTTTTTCTTATATAGGCTCCCGTTAGCCGCTCCCCCATTCCGATTTGTCACACTTGCTGTCTGGTCACCCTATGTTACACCCCATATTCTTCATGGAAATATGGTTATGATATGGATATGACATAACTGAAATGTACTTTGTGCAAGATGGCACATGTAAGGTATCATTGGAAAGGTTATGATTTACTGAAAGTGTTTATCTAATTTGTATGCATTTATCATTTTTGTATCTGAAGCCTGGAATATTGACCCTGTCTCTGTATTTCAAATGTGCTATGTAGGATGAGGCCAAACAATGTTGGGGACTTATTGAAGAAATGCACACTAGCATAATGATCATCCCTGGAACTGTGTTCAATAGAAACCTCTCACAGATAGCTCTGCACAATGGGAACTGTTTGACCCAGATCACAGCAAAAAAGCTTTCCAGCAAGTGTCGGGAAGACATACAAGAGGGACAATGAGAACATGAGGGGTCCTCACTCTCCCTACAACAACACACCTAAAAACACCCAAGGAACAAAGACTGAACTGTGGGAAGTGATGGTCCCAAGCTAAGATCTTTAGCCTGTGTATAAAACCTGGAAAGCCAAGGCAACTTGTGCCTTAAGAATCTACCAGCTTTTTATCACTCCAGGTGAGAGATTGTTAATTTATATCCTACCTATCTAGTGTGTTAAACTCAGTTTGCAGGTTTTGTTTATTTACTAAGGTAATCTGCTTTGTTCTATTTGCTATCCCTTTAGCTATTCAAAATCTACCTTTTGTAGTTAATAAACTTATTTTGTTTATTATTAAACCCAGTTTATTTAATTTCTAATGAGGAGGAGGAAGAAGCCATGCACATCTCTCTTCACATTGAGGAAGAGGGCAGATTTTTATGAGCTTGCACTGTGCAGATTTTTCTGTAGTGCAAGCCAGTATTATTTTGGGTTTGTCTCCCAAGGGGTGTGCATGTAAGTGCTAGGGGAGTTCTCTCACACAGAGCTGACTTCAGTCTGTGGCTGCAGCTGGGTAGGGCCCTACCTGTATGTGTGTGCTGCAAGAGGCCAGAGTGCCTAATTCAGCAAAACAGAGCAGGAACCCAGGCCGGTGAAGCAGGAGAGGCTCAGTGAAATCCCAGTACATGAGGTGGCATCCCAGAAGGGGGGTCCAACCCATCACACACATACACACACAATATCCCCTGATGCACAGAAATCTGAAACCTCTGGTTCAACAGGCACCAGAATAATCCATTAACCTTTGCATGAATGGTGAAGGGCAGGAACATTATGAAATTTAAATGCAAAGGTCCAACCATTAACAACCAGTTAATGGAAACCTCAGAGAATTAGCACGTTCAGGCAATTTATTTTTAATCACTGCTCTTTACTCAAATCCCATGATATTTTCCCTTTAGCGTGACCCTCTCAGCCTGAGTCCTGATTAAGAATAAACTACTTGGTTAGAAATTCACAGAGCCATGAGCACGGGTGTGTACCCGGCGTGGTTCACCCCAGTCACTGATACCTGTCCATTTTGTGGCATGAAGGAGACTGTGGCGCATGTCTATCTGGAATGTACCACATTGAAGCCCATTTTTCAGCTCCTCCAGAACCTCTTGTTGAGGTTCTAGCTGCACTTTTCCCCACACCTCTTCATATACACACACCCTGTCTGTGGCTCCATGAAGTCGTGAGACTTCCTCGTCAACCACCTCCTGGCGCTGGCCAAAGTTGCCATCTACAATACTGGGAGAAGGATCCTGGAGGGGAGGTGCTCTGTGATTGTCGGGCCTATTCTGTTCCTTCCTTGTCTCACGCAGCTGGGCGGAGGTCCTCTGGGCAGTGTCCGCTGACTCCCTACACAGCTTTGAGAAGTGGATGCTATCTGGGGTGCTCTGCTCAGTATCCCCCTCTGGAGCCCTGCTTTTGAACTTATGACCCCCCACTCATGACCTGTTGTTCCTTAGTTGTCCCTAGTATTAAGTTGAATCCTGGGTCTAGTGGATCCTCCCCTATGGTTTGGGGAGCGGCCTTTAGAGGCGGGCAGGCTTGTGCCTGCCTGCCTCCTGGAATTCAATAAGGCAAGCAGGAGAAGGCTGGGCTTGAGTTAAACTGTGTGGACAGCAGCAAAATCTGGATGTTTCTAGTTTCACCTCTCCTTTTCCCCTGCCCCCAGATCCTGACAGTTTCTAAAATAGCTCCTAACGTGTTCCTTCAGTTGAGTGCTTCACAACATCATAGAGAACTCTGGTTTCTGAGAAACCATTCTCTGAGCTCCAGGTTTATGAAACCTACAGTGCTCACCATAGTCTCTATGCTATCTCTGCTTTCATCATTATGCAAGAAGAGCTGAAAGGAGACTGACACGTTTGAGGGTTCCCAGTATTTTGTTGACATTATCTTCCGCTGTTATATTTTCCTCTCACTGGAGTCACAGCAGTCCCCATCCAAAGGTCTATAAGTTTCCTCCCATGCCACAGTCTTGTGGTTCTTCCAGAAGTCTGACATCTACAGAAGTGTTTGTGTTTTTCTTTTTGTACCTTTCTCAAGCTTCTTTTGATTGTTTTATTTTCCAACCACCAGTAATTTTGATAGACAGCAATCGATGAGCTATAAATATCAATAATAAGGAAAGATAAGTGTTAAAATTAAATGGTAGTCTTTTAAAGCACCAACCCCAATTTTAATATTAAAAGAAAAGTGCTGTGTTTTCAGCGGTATGGGTGAATTTCCTTTATCTTCACCATACAATATGTGGCCTTACTTTCCCAGATTGGGTGTATTCCTAGATTAACAAAGCAAGAAAGGCAGAATGCATGGATGAAATCTGAAAAATATATTCCAAGTCATATGGATAGCACATGGATTTTGCTTAGAATATGAAGGGATTCCTTCAAATACTGCTGATACTTCATGGAAAATCATCTGGAAAAGTGAGTCTGCCCTTTTATCTTATTTCACATTTTCTGTACTTTTCTGTGCTTCTTTTACTTTTTTCCAAGGACACTGACATAAAAGCAGGAGGGTTATTTCTGAAAAATCCTTGTGCTCTGCTGAGCTTCACCTAAACCTCTCCCTTCCCTGAAGTTAAACTCTTCTGTTTGTAGTATCATATTCATGTCCATAGGAATATAATAAGTACTGTGATCATTCCTTTATAATTCTGAGCTGTACAGTGATTCTGACTGGCAACCAGTT
This sequence comes from Chelonoidis abingdonii, assembly GCF_003597395.2. Classification (NCBI taxonomy): domain Eukaryota; kingdom Metazoa; phylum Chordata; order Testudines; family Testudinidae; genus Chelonoidis; species Chelonoidis abingdonii. The sequence continues at coordinate 121,682,600 of NC_133771.1, read as the reverse complement.
GTGATGTTAGAGAGGACTGTCAACTGATTGGGAATGAACAGCAGCAGATGAACACTTAAATACACTTCTTCATACAAATGTTCTTAAATAAAGAGCCAAGAGAAAATACATAGAAACAATTATATCTGAACAAGATACTGCATTAAAATAACATTAAAGTTGTAAAAACAGGCTCAAAGGTTAGGAAGTGCTAGAATGAAGAGGGAGATAAAATTCAAGTGGTAAATTGCAATAAATTTACTTCACTCATCTTTGCCCATGACTCCAGAGCCCTGGGCTTATTCTAACTATTCAAAACCCTGAGCTGCTTCAAACAGCTACCATTTAAAAAAAAAAAAATCAACAGTCAGAGAAATGCTTTTGCCTCCCACCAAAAATTTCCAAGATACTCACATGAGGTTTGAAATTGGGGCAATGGAATTACTCTATATGTTGGGGTATCCACTCCCTCCTACAAGCCTGAAGAGATGAAAAAGGCCGATTAATTTTATAGGCTGCATCTGGAAGTCATGAGGCCTAATAGCTGATGAAGCCCAGCTGCAGGAGGAGCTGGGATAAACTTATAAAAAGAGAAAGTTGTGGGTAAGAGACAGCTGGTCTGGGCTTGGGGTTGCCAGCTTTCTAATGGCACAAAACAATACTCCCACCCCTTCTCTGAGGCCCCATCCCCCACTCAATCCATTCTCCCCTCCCTTTCACCTGGCTGAGGCAGGGGACTGGAGTGTGGGAGGGGGTATGGGCTCTGGACTGGGGGGTGTGGGTTCTGGGGTGTGGCCAGAAATGAGGGGTTTGAGGTTCAGGAGGGTGCTGTGGGCTGAGATCAAGGGGTTTGGAGAGTGATCAGGACTGGGGCAGGGGTGCAGACTTCACGTGGCACGTACCTCAAGCAGCTTCTAGAAGCAGCATCATGTCCCTGCTCTGGCTGCTAAGTGGAGGCACAGCCAGGTGTGTCTGTGGTATGCTGCCCTGTCCACAGGTACAACCCATCCCCAGCTCCCATTGGTCATGATTCCTGGCCAATGGGAGCTGCAGAGCCAACACTTGGGCTGGGGGCAGTGTGTGGAGCCCCCAAGTGCCCTTACATGCAGGAGTCAGAGTGGGGGCATGCTGCTGCTTCTAGAACCTGCGTGGAGCCATGGCAGGTAGGGAGCCTGCTTTAGCCTCGCTGTGCCACTGACTGGACTTTTTAACGGCCCAGTCATCAGTGCTGACTGGAGCCACCAGGGTCCCTTTTCGACCAGGCATTCTGGTCAAAAACTGGACATCTGGCAACCCTAAAGAGGACTCTGGGTTGGGGCAGAGGATTGTGGTGCGAGAGGGGTTTTGAGGTTCAGGGTCATGGTAGTGCTTACTGCAGCTCCCAGGAAGTGGCCACCAGGTCTCTGCAGCCCCTGGCATGTGGGCAGCCAAGGAGACTCATGCCCACAGGTGCCGCCCCCACATCTCCCATTGGTCATGGTTCCCAGCTAATGGGACCTGCTGAGCCGGCACTCAGGGTGGGGGCAGGGTGTGGAGCCTCTCTGGCCCCCCATGTGCCATGGGGTTTCAAGGACCTGGCAGCTGCTTTTGGGAGCCACACAGAGCTAGGGCAGGCAGGGAGCCTGCCTTCACTCTGGGCCCCCGCTGCATAGCTGACCAGCTTTTAATGGCCCAGTCAGCAGTACTGATTGGAGTCACCAGGGTACTTTTTTGACTGGGCATTCCGGTCAAAAACTGGACACCTGGTAACCCTAGTTGGGCTACGGAACCGTGGCTGGCTGGCTGGGATAAGCTGAGAGCTTCTGCTGGCTGAACAGAGCCGGAAATACTGGCTGAAAGAGAGAGGCTGGAAGTTATGTTGGCAAACGAGGGAGAAGAAGCAAGGGATGAGGAATGGCTTCAGAGCAGGAAGAAGCGGGGGAGGAAATAGAAATATCTGTATCTGAAAAACCGGGAGCAGGCAGGGAATGAAAAAAAAAGCAAGGAACAGGATCAACATTTTAATCAACAAATCATTAGCGGAAGATACAAGAACAGGAGATGTTAATCCCTTGAAAACAGCAGAATGGGTCAGATGAAGTATTGCAGGTCTATTAAGAGCTAAAAGAATGCAGCTTGGAGGCTTATTAGTGGAATGCACACACAAGAAACAGGCTGAGAAAACTCTTAAAGCTACAATTTTAGGGAAAAGTCAGAGTAATTTGCCAGCCACTTAAATTTATGACAGAAGCAAGAGTGGTAACATAGGGATCCACTAGGTATGACTGAGGACTAAATTAAAAGAGTATAAGTGAGGACCAAGTGCTTCTTGTTAAGTGATCTATTAGCAAAAGAGGGGAGAACACACAACATCTACAACTCTCTGAATAACATTCAAAGGTGCAGTGCTGCCTGATAGGGTTAATATAGGATATTTGCTCTTCTGAGTTAAGACACGTAGCATGGCCCCTTTGAGATGTTATAAATGTTAAAGATTTGGGCATGTGGTGGCTCTCTGTAAGGAGAAAACAAGGTGTGGGAAATGTGGAGAAGAACACTTATATGAGAACTGTATAAGAAACAACTAAAATGCAGCTGTGGTGGGGATAAGCACAGTGTGGCATACAAAAGGTGCATGGTAGCGGAACGAGCTAGAGAGATACATAAAACTATCCATAAAATAGCCTATGCAAAAGCTACCAAAAATATTCAAAGCATAATGTGGAGAAAGAGGAAAATGCTAATGAGGGAAAAGAGCTACTGGTAAAATAATATGCAGTTCAGGGCAGGAAAGATAACATAAGGAGAATAGATGAAGATATATGGCTTGTAGGTAATGAGAAATTTATGGCATTTATGATAGAAGTGATTAATTGTACTCTACAGACAGGGAAGAAGACTGAAAGAATAAAAATTATAACAAAAGCCACAGGAAAGTATTTGCATATAGCCAATCTCGTGATAGGCTGCATGCATGCAAATTTAAATGAAAGTAAAAATGTAGTTTAAGCAATGTGGTTTTAATGGTGGGTTTTTTGTTTTTGCTGGAATGCACATAGTTTAATAACACATGGACAGGAATTAAAGAAAACAGTTTTCTAAAACAGGAAAGCAAACCTGATGTGATATGAGCACAAGAAACCTAGGTAGAGAGAAAGTTACATTTGTTTAAACTGGCAGCATACGATATCCTCAGATGTGACCAAGAAATAACAGGAGGAGGGGTGTGTGTGTATATATATATAAAGGAAGGTATTCACATGGATATACAGAATACAAATTTTGAGTTCAATACTGTTGAGGTTCCTCTGCAGAATAATAGCACCTTAATACGTATCTAGGATGTTTACAATCCATGTAAAAAAACTAGACAATCTAGAACTGGAAGAGTTAGTTGAAGGTGTCAAAGGCCCATATATTATTTGTGGAGACCTTAATAGCTATAATGATTTATGGGGAAGCAAAAAAACTGATTATAATGGCAAATGCCTGGAACAGTTCATTGATGTACACAATCTGGTACAGCTCAACATTGGAGCACCTTCTAGGTTTAATTCAGTGGCTGGAACATTTTCATGTTTTAGAGCTAGGAATTGCAACAAGTGATGTAACAATTAAATGTAGCTGGGAAATCTATAAAGAAGATGGAATGAGAAGGCCTCTGCAGGAGTTCCTACCTGGAACCTTAGAAATTAAAACTGGGGACTCTTAAAGAGTAAGTGTAATTGTATAAGTAAAAATCTAGAGGAATTTCAATGATAATATAAATGGAGTTGTAGCAGCAGCCAACCTATAGGTAAGACATCAAATTGCCATAAAGATTCCAAGGTTTCAGAGTTATAGAAATAAGTTAACAGAATGAATGGAATATGAAGTAAAATCAAATTTACACCTCTCTATCATAAATGATAAAGTTGAAAGCTCTACCTAGGGTGGGGAGGGCCAAGGCTCTGAGGTGGGACCAAGCATTCCTTCTCTCAGGTGCTTGGCTAGTGGGTTTCTTTTCACATGCTTAGGGTCTAACTGATTACCATATGTGGGGACAGGAAGGAATTTCCCCCCAGGTCAGATTGGCAGTGACCTTGGGGTTTTTTGGGCTTCCTCTGCAAAGTGCAGATGCGAGTCATTTGCCAGGATTATCTGCATATATCTCACTTAATCATTTCCCTGTCTTTGTGGGGGCCAGACGCAATGGTGCTCCCCAGGCCCTTCTGTTCTCTGCCAGGGGCACATAATAGTTTAGTCTTCTGAGAGCTTAATACTTTGGTCCAATTTTTGGTTGTTGAGTTTAGTGTGAGTGGTGGTGGACTGTCACGTATAGGAGATCAGACTAGATGATCTAGTGGTCCCTTCTGGTCCTAAACCGACTTTAAGTATAAACACAGAATTTGACTCCCGGTCAGATGTTGAACCCTGCATGTTTGGATACAAAGTTCATGCTTACATCTGCAATTCCAAGTGCAGATGCCATGTGGGTTGTTTGTTAAGAACCCTCTGAATGGACAGAAGTATAGTACTACTGTCATTTATAGTAGCTGGGTACTATAGATGACCAAAAGTCTTTTAGAACTCTTTTGAGTTGGGGGAGGGGAATGTATGGAGTCAGCTTATGTAACTAGCAAATAATCGGGTATTACTTACATTATTTGGAATTTGTTATACTTTGTGTAAAAATAATTTTCCTAACTTGTATCTTGCCTGACTGACCGGGATCATATTCTGACTTAACACTATAGTCTGTGTAAGACTCTTAATTTCAGCATGGTTGCATGCGGTGCAAGTCCAGGCAGAGTTTGGACCATATGTTTTGTTTTTATAATAAAACATAAGACATTTCCATTGTTGTACAAAGAACACTGATTCTCTTCGAAGGCAGCTGGATAGTTAAGGACTTGATCCTTCAAGGTGAGTCTAAGAAGGGGCACTTCTGAAAATCAGGGCACTTACTTACATTCCCAAATATTCATTTTGGAGCCAACTTTAAGCACTCATTTTTACTTTTCTCAACTGAATTGTGTTGAGGACATGTGACAGAATACTAGTGTGCCAGAAGTGTGACACTTGTATCCAAAAAGGCCTATCCATATACAAATATCAAGGAACTTGATTACACCATGTTTGATCCCTAACGAGGTAGTTAAATAGTTCCAGTTTTGTAGTATAGACTGGATCTTAACCTTGTTTCATAACTAAGCTAAAAGCTTGGACATTGAGACAAGTCTTTAGACATTTTTGCTGAATGGATGCCATTTGGAATACAGGTTTCAGAGTAGCAGCCATTTGAGGAGAGACAATGAATTAATGGACACAAATCTGATATCAGGAATCATAACACTCAAAAACCAGTAGGAGAACACTTTAACCTGTCTGGTCATTCAATGGCAGACCTGTAGGTGGCAATTTTGCAACAGAAAAGCTTCAAAAACAGACTCCAATGAGAAACTGCTGAGCTGGAATTGATATACAAACTAGATACAATCAATTTAGGCTTGAATAGGGACTGGGAATGGCTGAGCCATTACAAACATTGAATCTATCTCCCCTTGTAAGTATTCTCACTCTTCTTATCAAACTGTCTGTACTGGGCAATCTTGATTATCACTTCAAAAGTTTTTTTATAATAAATTAATTGGCCTCTCAGAGTTGGTAAGACAACTCCCACCTTTTCATGTTCTCTGTATGTGTATATATATCTCCTCAATATATGTTCCATTCTATGCATCCGAAGAATTGGGCTGTAGCCCACGAAAGCTTATGCTCAAATAAATTTGTTAGTCTCTAAGGTGCCACAAGTACTCCTGTTCTTATTTGGCATACAGTACATTGTGCATGAATGAAAAGCACAACTATTTTTTATTAATGCATTACAACTAAAAGTCATACTAAATTGTGACTTATTTTAAATTATTGCTAAAAATGAAGGAAAAGCATTTTTCTAATGCTTTGCTACAATGTCTGCTAATAGGTATTCACACTGAATAATGACGAATGTACTTAAGTTAATTACTGAATTGTAGGAAGCCACATTTTTTAAATATTTCACTATCCACGAAGAGTGAAATTACTGTACTTGTGAACATTATTCCATTCCCAGACCAAAAGAAATTGGGGTTTTAAATAATTAAGCACTTTGAGTGGAAAACTAATGAGTGCAGGAAGCCATGGCTTCTGTTTTTAATTAATATATTGCTCTTCTGGCTTATCACTAAGGGCTTTAAGAAGTTGTTGCTCTTTATATTTCACTTCGAGTTTCTTAAACTCCATTAAATGGACTATTGCAGAATAGTGACATTGTTACTGTTGGTCAGTAACCAAGCAGTCTTAAGATTATTCAGTTTTCCTTCCTGGTACAGATAACGTGTGAGATGCTTCTACTTTTTGCTGTTAGCCAAGGAATAATACAATATACTAGCAAAGTGTGCATCATATTCCCCTCTAGAAGCTCACCCATCACTGCAACCAGATCAAAGGCTTACTCCTGGAAATCTGTGTTGTAATGATGACCCATGTGAGAGTTTCATAGTTTTGTGTCACTGCAAGAGGTGGCTTCCCTGGATTAAATCCTGTGGCAGCATGAGACAGCTTTCAATAGAAAGAGGAAAAAATGGGTTCCATTTTATGTATTCTACTGTCGCAGATGCATAGGGTCAGATACTCAGCTGAGAGAAATTGATGTAGCTTCATTGACTTTTGTAGTGCTACCCTGATTTATACCAGATGGGTGGTTGGCTGTCAATCTGTATTACACTATTCATGACAGAAACAAACATGTTCACACTAAAATATTAGAATTTTAGATGCACTTTAATTACGAGAGAGAGAGAGAGAAGGTTTTATTTTACAATGCACGTAAATTCATGTAAGTACTTTTTGTCTCATGGATAACTTCACCATTTAATTATATACAGCAAATACCAAACAGTGGCTACAAAATACCGTATTACCACAAATTATCTACATGAATAGTTGTTTTTGATACCAGAGAGCAGGTTACATGGCAATTGCTTCTGTACAGCCTTTCTTTTGTACATTTTAAAGTGCTTTAGCAGCCAAGAGAAAATGGAAATACAGACTCCAATTTTATTACATTGGTTAGAAAAGCATAAATGTTACAGGTTTGGTTTTAAAAAATTAATTTACTTGCAAAATGTAACTTTACTGTTTTTCTTTTTAAAAAGGCCTAAAGTGTGTTCTGTATTTGCTAAAGCTCTTCACAGATTTAATAATAATGATTTACATTTTATATAGCTCCTTTCATCCTGAAGGATCCCAGAGTGCTATACAAAAAATGAGTACTTGGATGAGTCTGAGATGTTGCTGATTGCACAGTTGAAAGAGTTCAAAGAGAATGTATACACACACTGTGCTAGCTTTGAAAGGATTAACAATGTACATATAGTCACAATGGAATTTACAGAAAAAGCTGCGGTCCCTTTATTGTTCCATTTTACAAGCAACAACAACCCAGAGGACCTTCAAACCTTCCCAACAGTTATTCCCACTTTCTCCTTTGTTCAGGAAGAAGTATGTATTATTTTTATTATGAAAATATTTTTGTATGTTAAAAGTGGAAGAGGAAGTTAAGGTTTGGGTTTTTGAAGTGAGCATTGAAAAAAGTGAGTAGTTTTCCATTAAAATGCTAAAAGGGTCATACTTTTTTGAGAAAGTTATCTGTGTCACACGGGTAGCTTTGATCTTCTTTGTTACTGTAGCTAACTTAGTGATGATTTTTCTTATAAAAAAACATATGTATTGTAACTGATGCAATAAACCACCATTATAAAGCACATTTCTAGCTGAAACTGTTCCAAAATATCCCTAGGTGTGTTGTATGCAATTCTGCTTCCATTTATTAGAAAATCACCTCCATTAAGCAGCCTATGTTTGCTCATCCCTTGAGTTTTTGCTTCCAACCTAATGCTACTGTAACCATTCAGAGCAAAACTTGGGCCATCTGACCTCAGTAATGTCCAGTAGCCCCCTTTTAGATAAATGTGTATATTCTGGATGAATATGTATATTTTTGTACACTGGAGCATAGTAAACCTCCATTTCATCTGACTCTGCCTGCTATTAGGTTTCATGTTCCTGTAACGTGCAATGCAGAGTTGCCATAGTGGCAAATCACTTTGATGGATCTTAAAGCAAGCACTTTCCTTTAGGGGGGAAAAAGTGTGTCCTACACATTCCCCACAAACACACCTTGGCACTGGTGTTGTGATTGCTTTGAGGGCTATGCAGCAGGAGACACTCTCATGGCAGTGGTGTGGCTTCAGCTTCCAGAAGTTCCAACTGAAAGGAAAGAAATTGTAAATACCATGAGTACTTCATTGATATCCCCTCCCAGGAGTTTCTTGTAAATGTTTATTTGGGTGAATTTACTCAGCATTTGCTCCTACTATCTCACTGTGCAAAGCTGAAGGCAAGAATTTCCTTTCAGTTTACATCATGAAGGTAAAGGAAACTACCACAAAAATAGTGGTTTTAACTTCCTGAGAAGATCTTTAAAGAGAAATATGCACATTCCTAGTTGACCTGACTCTGATTTCAACAGAAGTGTAGTTCTTCCACTTAAAACCTCTTGCTGGTTCTCAGTAACATAAGGTGGCAACAGTTGTGTTCATTAATTTTTTTACCCACATATTTGAATGGGTGGGTAAAAAATATGTGGGTAAAAAATTTGATTTTACCCACATATTCAGCTGGTCTGAATCAAATAGTGAGTTATGTTGATCTACACCAGCTGAGGATCCAGCCCAATATGTTTACAACAGGGGAATTAAAACAGAGAAACGTCTACTCCATGTCATACTCTATGTTACCATGTTTAAACTAGAATACATTATGTGTCAAGCACATAATGATGGCAGTTTTCTTTCTATACTGAGAATCCTATGTGAATTTCATTAGTACAGAACAACTTTGGTCCTTTCAATGCACTTTTTGCAGTCTTTGCTGAAAAATTAGTGTTCTCTGAGATACATGAGCATCTTCTTTTAAGATTTTTGCTTCCTATTGTGCCAAATACAATCAGTTATCACTCTGCTAAGTTAAGAGTTTTAACTTTTTTAAAGTTCCTCTGTAATAGTCCAAAAGTTCAGTTTGAGATGAAAAGATGGGAACTAAACCCTCGCCCACAAAGCCCCCAATAGCATATACATATAGTAGAAAGATGCAGTTTTCATGTGATCAGTGCTGCACCTGCACAGAAGTGCACTACCAACAATTTCAACAGCAAAACCTGCCAGTTTTTCTCTCCTTGAAAGCCATTGATCATTTCTATGCTCTGACAATGGGCTGTATTTTTCAGTGTTGTAGCAAGCTGAAATCAAGGCAAAACACCTTGCAAGTGAAGTGTTTGTTGCTCAAAAAGTAGAGCTCCTGATTAGATTTAGACCGCTTGGTAAAGCGGTTTGAAACAGGAAAGGAGAAGCTCTCCCTGCACCAGTCACAGAGGAGGAGGTGCTTCAGGGCAGCCCTGCTCACCCAAACAAAATACAGGAGAGGAACCTCTTACTTTTCTTTCAGCAAGGAGGTGTTTTCTTTAACTCCTGGTTTAAAATAAGATATGATCTGAAGTCAAATCCAAGTTGAAGTTCAGGTTTAGCAGTGTCAAAATTTCACAAGCTTTATTTCAGTTCTGTTTGCAACTCTGTGGTGGAAATTCCACTAGCAACTACTTAGTTAGAAATGGATTATAATCCTCAAATCTGAATATCCCTATGCTTTGGGTAAATGTGCATCCAAAAATGAATGTTGTGGCTTACGCCCATCTCTAAATTTTACAGATCAGATAAAGCTTTCCATTTTTCATACACTAATGAACATGTATGTTTCCTGATCATTTAGTTCATTTCATACTTTTAAAAAATAGTTTCAGCAAGTGCATGTATTTTTATAAGATAATCAGTTAGTTCCAGTCCATCTAGTGTCATTTATTCTTGATTTTCTTCATGAGTAGCAAGCCAAACAGATTGAAGAATCACATATATTAGAGAAAAAGTAATGGGCTCATTTCTAGAGCCACTCCATGTACAACAGCTATTGAGCTACAGAATAGGGGCCAGTTCTAAAGATCTGTTGAATTTAGCAATAAATACACACAAAATGACACTTTTCTGCCAACAAGATTATTTAGGAGTATTCCGTTAGAAAAAAAACACTGTTTTATAGTAACTGAAGTATGCTATTATTTATAGTGTGGCTATGCCCATTCTTTAATAATATAATAATATCAGGCTCAGTTCTCCCTTAAGATATGCAAAGCACAATTTGATCCACAGCATACTTATGAGATGGCGCAAAATAATTTAATGGGAAAAAAGATGGTGGCTACTCTACCTTGCTAACACTGGGCATAATGCAAGGGTGGCATGCTCAGCTCCTGGGAGATGAAGCAACTTGTGCCACTCTTCGGTGATTTTCCCAGGATGACTGAAGGGATGGAGCTGATGGGTTCTGAAGTGTGTAATTGTTTAAACCTCCTTGGCTAAGGGAAGCTTGGCACACTTTGATTTTGTTTGTCTGTGGGGCTGTATGTAAAAGTATAAATGCACTTACAGTGATGTGCAAGTGAGGAAGGAATAAAAAGTGAAGAAGAAATGGAGGGATCCTGAGGAAATCCCTTTCCCAAAATAAAACTGCTCAATGTTAAAGTACTTTGGACTCTTCTCTGAGTGACCCAACATAGGTTTGGAGTATAAAGGAAAGGCCAGACACCCAGCTGGTGTAAATGGCATACTGGCTTTTTGTTGAATTTGATGGGACTATTCTGGTTAATATTAGCTAAGAATCTGGTCCAAAGATTTTAAAACCAGTTCTTACCCCAGTCAGGTGAACACTATCTGCAAGATTCTGTTTCCTAGGTTAAAATCTACTTGAATATTTTTCTGCACCAAGGATGCTAATGATCCTATTGTTATTGAAAAAGACCTTTTCATTATTCTTTTTTGCCAGCTGCTTATTATCTTAACAAAGATCAACTGTTAATGAATTGTGTTGATTGCTGAATTCTGAAAAGTCCAATTCATTCTGATGGATTCATTTCTAGCTAATTGATTAAGTCATCACCACAGTATCTGAGCACCTACTTCAATGAACGCAAGTGAGATCCTGCCATCTTTTCAGAACAATTCAACCAATTGTCACTTTCTGACACACAATTCTTTTGTCAAATTCCCAAGAAGCTCTAGTGTCAAGCACTTTGGGCTTAATCTTGCTGGGGTTCTGAGTGCCTTCAGTTCTCAGTTAGTGAGAGCGAAGAGCATTCAGTCAGCACTTTGTTAGGGCCCTGTCTGTTCCACTGAAAATGATATGAATTGTGTTGAGCAGTCTAAGGGCTGGTCTACACTGGGGGCGGGGGGTCGTCAATCTAAGATACGCAACTTCAGCTACGCTATTTGCGTAGCTGAAGTCGAAGTATCTTAGTTCGACTTACCTGGCCGTCCTCACGGTGGCGAGTCGACTGCCGCGGCTCCCCCATCGACGCTGCTTACTCCTCCTGCCGAGGTGAAGTACAGGTGCAGATTCACAGATCGATTTATCGCATCTAGATGAGATGCAACAAATTGATCCTCGATAGATCCATTACTACCCGCCGATCCGGAGGGTAGTATAAACGTACCCTAAGGAATTAGTATTCATACCAAAGGCCCTCTAAAGTCTTGTCTACACTAGAAAGGTTTGTTGGTATAGCTATAGTGATAGTGTTCTGTCAAACCTCTTAGTGTACTGTAGAAGCAGCGGATACTGGAAACAGAGTGCTGCTGATTAAGGGCCAGTCTACACAAAGACTCAAGTTTGCAGCAAGTTGGGGAGTGAATCTTTCCTGCACTAGCGGGTTTTGTGGCCTTTTTCTATTGTATGTGAATTATAAAGAAGACTCCGAAGATCTTGAGGTTTATTTTTCTGCTTCATTTTTTTGATCACAGGAACGTTTAATGTTTTTCTTTCCCTGTTTAGCTTGTTGTTTCCCTGGGAAGACTCAGTTGTGGAATAGAAGCTGTCAGACCTAATTAAAAGGGCATGGGTGTTGAATCACTAACAGAAGAACTTCTCATCCAGCAGTTTGACAATTGAATTAAATAGATGTCAATAAAAAAAACCCAGAAAAACAAACCCCAGCCTTTTAAACTGCTTGAATAAAACTCTCTTCCCCTCTCAGTAAATCAGGTTTGATTTCCTTGGTATATGTGATGCCATAAACCTACTAGTTCTTTAAGGCCAGACTTCACACACAAGTTGTACTGCTTTAATTAAACCAGTATAGCTGAAGTGGCACAGACACGTCCCCCCCCCAACAAATGTGGACACGGTGATACTGTCATAAACTTGGCTTGCATTGTAATAACTTATTCTTCTATGGGAAGGTGTTACAAAGCTTCTTTATACTGGCAGAACTGTGTCCACACTGGGGGTTGCACTAGTATAACTATATTGGCTAAAAATATCACATCTCCAACCAACATAGTTGTACCGGTACAAAAACTGTGTGATGACTGGGCCCAGGCTTGCATAGACTTCCAGGAAAAACAGAGCCTTTCAGAACTTCTTCATACACCATAAAGAAGCAAAAGGATTGCACAAATATATTTTCTGCCTTTGAAAGTTACCTTTAAAATGGGAGGAGGATAGGGATATCTATTTGGCTTACCACCATGCACTAGCGGTGTGAATAGAAAAGTCTATGATCCTTCATCAGTCAGTCACAGAATGTTCATAAGTTGCAAACATTCTGTAAGTAAGACCATTCAGTTTCTTTCTCTGGTGTACTCTGTATGTGTGTGCATATGCGTTCACAGCCATGCACAGCCACACACAACCCACACACACACCCTAGACCTGATCATGCAAGGTACTTTTGAGAACCCCTTACTTCCAAACTTCATTGGGTATTGTGAGAGCTTAGCTTCTCACTGGATTGGGTTGTATGTACGTGCACACCAGCTGTAAAGATAAACTAAGCTACCTTTTGATAGCTATAATTCAGTAAAGACTGTAACTTCGGAACACATGTCATCTCCAGGAGGGAGGCCTGAATCCAGAGATGACATCTCCACTGCTAGTCATACCTGATGGTTAGTCTTATCCACAGTATTGGCAGTGGAGGCATGATCACGAGTGTTTTGTCGGATGCGGGTGGAGTTTTGTTGCTCAATAGTGGAGGAAGTGGGAATGCAGAATTCTCTGAAACATCTTTTGAAGTTTTCATCTAGAAATGCATAAAGGACTGGATTAAGGCAGCTATTTGTGTATCCTAAAGCGATACAGAAGTGCCAGGAGACTGTTTGGAACGTAGTTTCTGGAATATTGATCAAGGCTTTAATGATGACATAAATGTGGATGGGAGTCCAGCAGACAATGAACACCGCCACCACTACAAGGACCATCCTTGTGATTCTCCTCAGGTTCCTATCCTTCTCTTTGGAGCCAGACAGCATTCGGACACTCTTCAGGCGTAAAATCATCAAGCCATAGCACACGGTAATGATCAGGACTGGCATGATGAAGGCAAAGATGAATACACAGATTTTCAGTAGGTTCTCCCAGTACCAAGCTGGGTGAGAGAACGTAAGTGTGCAGTCAATGGAACCTAAAGTAAAACAAAATTACAGAGAAGAGTGAACAGGTCAGTGTTTAACTTGCTTTGCTTCAGTCTCTTCCTCCCACTATCTCCCTGCCCCGCAACACTGTATAGCACTTTGATGCAATTTTATAAAATGAGTAACTGAAACAAAACAGCTTTGAATGGATGATGCATGTGTGTTTACAGCCATGCAGGTACCTTACCCCAGGCCTGTACATCTTCTGAAGAATGCAGTGTTATTGCTAGAGATTTGTGATGTTTTTGTTAGAAAGCCAAAAAAAAGGATTCTTGCTTTGTTTTTGTTTGTCAAAAAGTTCACTTAGGGTTTGCAAACAAACTTGGGCCAATTTTCAGTTTCAACATGAAATCTGATGAAATAGGGCAGTTTAAACAGTGTTTTGTCTTGAGGGTTTGGGGGTTACAAGGATAATGAGGAAGAAGGATGATTTTCCAGCTGTAGAAAGCAGCATGAAAAAGACACAAAAGCAAGAATGGGAGGAGGAGACCAAAGGGAGCAACAAGATGAGTGGGTGAAGTGACAGGAGATGAGTTGCACGCAAGGGACCTCAAAAGTCAGGAGAAGTTTGAATTTTATGCAAAATGAGACAAGACGGCTTTGGAGGAATTTGGGGCTCAGTTCTGAAAGGTGCTGACCGGCGTGCTGTCCTGATCCAGCAAAACACACAGACACATGCTTACACACACTGAAATCAATTGGACCATTGTAACAGGGCAGGTTTGCAAACAGTTTTGGATGCCTCTTTATTGTCAACACTTCTGTTTTCATTTGTTTCCTCCACCAAGCCATCATCTAAATTCCTGTTCAGCACTTCCACCTACAGTGTCCTTCAATCCTCAGCCCTGTCTCCAGGGAGGAGGAGAAGACAAAGCAATCTCACCAGCCAGCAACCTGGCTTCCCCAGGGCCCTGCTAGCCCTCTCTCCTCCCTTCGCACTTCCTTCTTTTGGTTTTTAACTATCTTTTTAGCGCATGGGATAGTTAGCCTCATAGCTCATCAGCCCACGGTCTTCTGCCCCCCAGTCAGGCACTAAATACTTTCCCCAGAGAAGCCTTAAGGGTATGTCTATGCAGGGATAAAAAAAACTGTGACTGGCCCAAGTCAACTGACTTAGGCTCACAGCTGAAAAATTGCTGTGGAGACACTGGGCTCGGGCTGGAGCCTGAGCTCTGGGACCCTGCAGCCTGAGCCTGAGTATCTACACAGCAATTTTTCAGCCCAGAGCCGGAGCCCAAGTCAGTTGGCCCAGGCCAGTCACCAGTTTTTTTTATCCCTGTGTAAAAGTATGTCAAGTGAACAGAGTGCTGGGCCAGCTGCTAGCTCCCAGCAGTCTGTCACAGTCACCTACATGCTCACAATAAGCATGTGCTTAAGTCCATCCCTAGTTACTACAGCATTTAAATTTGTGCTTAAGAGGTGTGTTGAAACAGGGTCAGAGAGGTCAGCACCTTGAAGGTTTGAGGCCTTAAAGAAGTACATGGATGCCCGAGGGAGGGAAAGGAAGATTAATTTAGTTGCTGATTGTTAGAGTAGAGAGGCAAGAGCCCAGGAGATTGGAGAGGAGGGGGTTATACCAGTCTTATTAAACATGGATAATAATATACACATTCAAAAACATAACTCACTGGCTGAAATGATCAGTAAGATGTCATCAGTCAGATCAAATGTGATAAATATTTCCACTGAATGTTGGGAGTGAAGGTGATTTTGTGAGTTTATATGAAATCCAAAATGGTAGAACTCAAGCCTTCCCATAAATATTTTTGATAGTGTTTTCTTTGCAATTTAATGTATTTAACACACATGAAATTTATTGGCAAGGCAGCTCTTCTTCTGTTATCCATGTAAAGGCAGCAGTTGCAATGCAAGATTTTCCACACTGCCCTCACACCATAAAATGGGTCTCTCCACACCTGTGGATTTTCAGATTTCTCTCTCATTTGTGTTATTGCTACACATGGAGTTCTTAATCTGCATTTCTACATGCGTGTTTAAAATATTTTAACCATGCCGACTCATGTGTTTAACTCTAAATTGTGACAATAATGGTGGCTACGTTTGTTCCAATGTGATGTTCCTTTCTTTTGTTTGCACTGGATCTACTTCTGCATTTGCTAGAATTATTATGCAGATGAGTTTTCCGCATGGCACTGGTGTTGTTCTGGGTAATATTTCCTGTTAATGTGCTCGTTAAAAAGAAATTCTGAAGTGCTATTATGCTATTATATTCTGGCATACGAGGGAAATATAATGTTTTATATTATGGTGAATGTAAATCACTAGGTAGGAGCGCTTGGTTACAAAAATAGGTTCTGTAACAAAAAAGGAATATTTTTATAAAGGAAAAGTAGGCAAAGACTGGGTTGCACTGTAGGTGTTTTATATGTCATGGGAGAACTTTATTTACAGCATTTCTGTGCATCTAATATGTACGTATGTGTGTGCGCGAGCGCACGTGCATACATACAGCGAGAACAAAACTCTTTAGTGACCTAAGCCAAAGTTCTCAAATATTTAAAGATAGAAAGTGACATACAACCCCTTCCATATATAATATACACAAACAAATTGTGCAGCTATTACCATAACGCAAGTTAACATAACACCTTACAGTTTCCATATGAGGAAAGATTAATAAGACTGGGACTTTTCAGCTTGGAAAAGAGATGGCTAAGGGGAGATATGATTGAGGTCTATAAAATCATGACTCGTATAGAGAAAGTAGATAAAGAAGTGTTGTTTATATTTCTCATAACACAAGAACAAGGGGTCACCAAATGAAATTAATAGGCGGCAGGTTTAAAACAAATAAAAGGAGATATTTCTTCACACAACGCACAGTCAACCTCTGGAACTCATTGCCAGATGATGTTGTGAAGGCCAAGACCATAACAGGGTTCAAAAAAGAACTAGATAAATTCATGGAGGATAGGTCCATCAATGGCTATTAGCCAGGATGGGCAGGAATGGTGTCCCTAGCCTCTGTTTGCCAGAAGCTGGGAATGAGTGACAGGGGATGGATCATTTGATGATTACCTGTTCCGTTCATTCCCTCTGGGGCACCTGGCACTGGTAACTGTTGGAAGACAGGGTACTGGGCTAGATGGACCTTTGGTCTGACCCAGTATGGCCGTTCTTATGTTCTTACTGCATACAATCTGAAGATATGGTTTATCACTAAGATAACTCATGCTCTTGTATCTATAATCCTATTCTTTCTATCATCCTTCCTCTCCCCTCCCTTGTCATATTTTTACTTAGACTTAATCTGCTATATGGGACTCCTGAACCCCATGAGGAGTTCCAATAAAGTCAGTGCGGGCAAATCTGTTTGCTGGATTAGACTATAAACGCTTTTGTTTGTACTAGTGGTGCACTGTACACTTTTTGATAGTTAAGGTTTGATTCAGTGCATTAAGGATCTATCCTGCATCTTTGAAACCAGTGGGAACTTTGTTACTACCTTCAGTTGGCTCAGGATCAGATCCTAGGTCAATGAGAGTCTTTCCACTGATTTCCTTGGGCTTTGGATGAGGCTCTTAATAGGTCAATAATAATTTTTCATACATGAAAACTGAAAGCATATTTTAAGAAACAAAAGCCCTTGAAAGTATGTTCCTTACTTGTCAACTATAGTTTGTGGACATCTCATGACGTGACAGGCTTCATCTACATATGTGTTCATCTGCAGTACTTGGTGTATATTTTGTATAGATAGATTTTTGATTTTTTGATGGGGCAGAGTAGATGTGGAGGATAAGACTTTATACCATAGAATCAAGTATTGTCCTTATGGAACCCTACTGGCTCCAAAGGACTTGCTTGACTATAATGGAATGCCTCAACATTCATAGGTTACAGTGAATGCTAAAGCTGGCCAACATTTTTCTGAATTGGGACGAAATATCAAAAATTTGATATTCAAAAAATAAACAGGAAAAATGTAGAGAATTTTAAAGAATTTCTCCTGCTTCCCCCACCACACCATTTTTTGACCAACTATAGTGTTGGTTGAAAATACAATTTGAAATTCAAAAGATTTTGAATTTTGAAACTATTACCATTCCCCTCGCCTCCCCAATTCACAGTTCCCATCTTATTTCCTGCATCAGATTTAGCAAATACACTGCTGCTTACATATACCCTCTCTTTAGTCAGCCAAACCACAGATCTCATTTTGTTTTCCCCCGATATGACAATCATCATAGGTCTAGAATACCAAACTATACTTCATATAGAAAGCCTTTCTATAACATTACTGAATTTGTGGCAGGTATTATTTTAAACATGTTGAAGGGGCCTGATGCTGCTTTCATTTCCACTAATTTCATACCAATGATTTCTCCTGATTTATACAGGTGTGAGGTCAGAATTGAGGCCTAAACCTCTAAAATAAAGAGAGACAGTGCTTAGGTCTTAAGAAAGAGAGTGAGCATTTAAACATTCAGTTTAACTCAGTTCCTGTTATGAAAGTCAGACTCACCGTGCCTGTATTTTGTGGTTGCCATGAACATAACCGGCAGACCTATGGTTGAAGAAAGAATCCAGTTGCAGACATTGACAATTTTGGCATTTCTGGGAGTGCGAAAATCAAGAGCCTTGACTGGATGGCAAACAGCTATGTAGCGATCCACACTCATGGTGCAGAGTGTAAAGATACTTGTGAACATATTGTAGTAGTCTATGGAAATAACAATCTTACAAAGGATTGTACCAAATGGCCATGTTCCCATCAAGTAATTCACACTTTGGAATGGCAGAGTACTTGTTGCTAGGGCATCTGCCAGGGCAAGGTTGAAAATATAGATATTGGTGGCAGTCTTCATTTTGGTGTACCTAGAAAAATCAGCAAAGTGGGTGAATGAACACAGCTATCAGTATTAAATAAAATCAATACCCGTGACTTACCTGTAGGAAGCATCTGTGAAACAACAGTATTGGCTTTGAGATTTTCAGATTCAATTTATTTAATCAAGCAACTGTCTAATGCACAGGCTTCAAATGAAATATTTTTAAACACCTCCATGAATGTTTGTAAAACAAAACGAAGCATTGCTCTAATAAGTGACAGTACAATGTAGGAGAAAATTTGCAGAAGAACTATTATGGCTGAAGCACAATTGAGACAAAAACTGATTGAACAAATATCTTTTAGTATTCACTGGGCACCACACTAGATGAAAAAAACTGCTGTATCTACTAAGTATTGAAATTGCGGGACATAAAAATGGAGACCTAAATCATATATATTGTGGTGTTGCAATGGACTAGATTCTTAGTGAAGAAGTAAACAAAGAGAAATGTCCAATATGTCTAAAAATCCAATTTTATTTTAAGAGTTTTTTGGCCTGCTAGTAATTTTAGGAAAGTTATATTTAAAACTTACAATATTAAATAACAAAATTTACTATAATTACGTTACAACAGTGGAAAATGTAAGACAATGTCATATCCTGAGCTGGTATGTTGGTCTGAGTGACTTACATAATTAGGAAAAATTGAATGAGAAGAGAACTGCTGTTAATATAAGGACTAACTCTTTAGAAGCGTAGTTAGTTTTAAATCTACCAAGTATCTTTCAATCACAGCAGAACAGGCAGGGTTTTGGGGTATTTTTTTTTGTATTTTAATTTGAGTTAGGCCTGGTCTGCACCTCAAACTTAGGTTGACCTAGCTACATTGCTTAGGGCTGTGACAAATGTTGTGCCCTATATGACATAAGTAGGCTGACCTAATCCCGTAGACACAGCTAGGTCAATGGACAGAAGGATTCTTCCAGCTAGTTCCAGTCTTTCTAGTGGGTGGATTTACAGGGATGGTAAAACCCCTTCCTTTACTGTAGCAAGTTTCTATGCTATAACTCTCCAGCAGGATCGCTGCAGCGCTATAACTGTGCTCCTGTAATACTTGTTGTATAGCTGGACCCTTAACACTGCTCTGAGTGGTGCATTAACTTCCCCTTTGTTTCATTAACCTTTGTGAACGTCCTGTAGTTTACTATTCACTAAGCCACTTGATACCGCATGAGGTCATTGAGTCTAGAAGGTTTGCAGAGGTAAAATGAAACTCTCTCTCTCAAAGTAAGTTTCAGGCTATTCTGCTCTGGAATTCTGATTGCTTCCTAGGTTGCTAAGCCCATTGTTTGTCCAGTTCTCAGTAGGTCATATGATTTTTTTTTTAAATTAAACTCCTTTGTGGTCCCACAAAATAACATATAAAGTGCCTTACCAAACAGAAAATGTCTTTACATTTTAAGGACTGATTTGTAAAAGAAACAAATTACTAAAGTTCTTTTTAGGAGGCCCTCCGGGGAAAGACGTAAAAGATGTAAAGGAAGATATTCTGTGTTTCATTCTCTTGCTTTGCTCTGTTTAGAAGTTTTACTGAACAGCAGCTGGTTGTAAGGAATTGGCAGCCACCATTAACTAGTTTAGGCAGATTTGCACACCTGAACATGGTCTCAAGAACTTCATTGAAAACTTCTGATCTAGCAGAATATCGGAAGCAGCTACTAATCTCCTAATTTTCTCATTTTATAGCACTGTGTATCTACATCCATAAGCAACCTACATTTAATGTTTTTGTTTTTTTAATAGTTTTCTTATAGTTTAAAACTAAAACAGCAAGCTGTTGGTATCATACTCATATTGCTCTTTTGGGAAATTATGATACATAATTCTGTATCTAAATTATAAACCTAAGCACAGAATGCATTCTGAAACAAAAAAGTACCCAGGCTGTGCATTCTACTGCCATTCCCCACTCTGCCAGGACAGAATGGTGAGTACTTATGTTACTCAATAAACATAAATGTGATCAAAGAGAGACATAGATTTTGTGCAAGATTCTCAGAGTACCTATACTTCTTTCCTGTGAAGAGGTATTTAGACGAAGCTGCTGGGATCCTAAGTGATACTGAAGCTGTTGTGGGAGATTCCATGTGGGAGAGATTCAGAAAAAGCCAGAGCTATCAAAACAACAGATAGGGAGGAGGGAGAAAAAATTGGCTGGTAGGTGATGGTTTGCTGGAAGGAAAGGGTTAGTATGTGCCTGAGAGCCAGTTAACCAGCCTGCTTGCACCAGAGGGTGGGCCAGGCCTAACTGGAAATAAATCTCAGCTGGGGGAGAATATAGCTTGTTGCCATAAAGAGGTGGGTGAACCCACCTGAAGGAAGAAGCCCACAGGAATGGAGGTGGGAAGTGTTCAGTGTACTCACTTTTGTATGTACGTGCTTGTGCTCTCTCTCTCTCAAGCAGCCTGAAAGAAGGCTGAGATGGAGGAAGGAGAGCAGATAAGCTACTCCAGGGGTGACAACGGTCTTGAGAAACTGTAGTCTCCATGAACCCCTGAGTGAGGGGAGGAGTGTGCCAGCTCCTGAACAGTGGGGTTGTTGAGAGAACAGGAGCCCAAGGCTTGGGGTAGGGACAAACTATAGCAGATGAAAGCTACTTGTGAGGAAGAGGTGGCTGGCTGAGCCCAACTGAGCTGAAGGTTTGGTTTTCTATTTATTTTTTGTTGGACTTTGGTAAAGGAAGCTGCACCCCTGACAGGGGTGGGGCTCTACAAAGTGGTTTGGCTGAGGGACAAGGTACCCCAAAGGATGTGGGGTGGGAACTGAGGTAGCACTGCTGCAATGCCACAGGGGAGCAAGCTGGGACAACATGCCATACCACATAAAAGGGCTTTTCTACACTTTAAATGCTGTAGCTGCACTGCTGTAGTGTTTCAGTGAAGACACTATATGTGCCAACGGGATGGATTCTCCTATCAGTGTAGGTAATCCATCTCCCTGAGTGGCGGAAGATGGATCGATGAGATTTTTCACACCTCTGAGCAATGCAGTTATACTGATCTAATTTCCTAGGGCAGACCAGGCTCAGATACTTTCATTCTTGCTGTCTTTGTATTATTCATTGTCAGTAGGGCCTTAAAAGTTCATAGACTGTTAATTATTTCATTTCATGAACTACATAAACCACTGATGGAGGATCTTACTTGATGCACTATGTAATCGTCAAATATCTAAGTGATCTGTTCTTAAACATAAAGGAAGCAGAGCCTTCATGCTTACTGAAAGTATATGGCTCTCAAGGGCCTGATCAGGTCTTAAATATCTGTCTCTACTGTACATTTTAAAGATTATATCGGGGTCGGCAACCTTCAGCACATAGCCCATCAGGGTACTATCCCGGCAAACCATGGCCACTGGGAGCTGCGGGGGAGCCGCATCTGTGGATGGTCAATGTAAACAAAATGTCTTGTAGCCCACAGCGGATTACCCTGATGGGCCGTGTGCCGAAGGTTGCTGACTCTTGGATTATATAAATGGCTTTTTTCTAAAAGATGCACTGCACTAAAAGTGATTATTTGTCCAAATAAGGGGATTATTCATATGTCCAGCATCATGTCGGTGTGCAAATAGATTACTGATGTAACTGGTTTAAAAGAATTTTAACATCATACAAATATAACAATAATTCCCTAAAATATAGATCTCCAAAGACTTCATCATAGCTGTTATGTATGTTTTCTGTCTAGGTATCAACCTGCTTGTGTGAGTATTGTGCATAGACTCTTCTGTTATCCAGTCCTACGGGCAGCTATGATGAGTTACAGTACCTTGAAGTAAGTATGTGTGTGTATGTGTATTGTAGGACATCTACATAAGTTAAAATATATGTAGTAACATTTGTAAAATAATATGATAGAGAGTGTAAATTATTAAGAATTTTAAAAGTTGGAATTTTATTTAAGGCAACTTATGAAGCCTGAAAACTATCTTTTAATTAGCTTTTGCGTTTAGGGAAAAAAAAAAAAAGCTTTGCATCAAACCTGTGAAAATTTGAACGTCAATATATGGCATATGGAATTTCAACAGCTGAAATTCTGAAAATGCTGAGGAGTTTATATCGCAATAGGCCTGTTTGTAAGCAAGGGCAGGATTTGACTTTGCAAAACATTACTTATATTTTCACAGAATTGCAATACTTCAAAAAAAAATTGAGGTTGTGAATATTTTATCTCAGTGCTGGTTTTAATACTTACCAATCAGAGAGACCACGTGCAAATTATAATATCAGCATCCATTAATAAGACTTTTTTTTTAAAAAAAAAAATCTCATCTTTATTTAATTTTGAGAGCATTGTGGCCAGACTTAGCACAAGAAAAGGTGGTGTACCTTTCTAAAGGAGCTGCAAGGTAAATTCTGCCCTCATTTAGGCTTCAGCCCAGCAGAGTATTTAAAATACTTGTTTAGCTTTGAGCACGTCAGTAGCTCCAATGACTTCCATGGGACTTCCTGTACTTAACGTTAAGCATGTGCTTTGCTGGATCACTGTCATGCTGCAGGAGAAGAATATTAATGGACACAGACATCCCAGCTCACCATGCATAAGATTCCAGACAACTGGAAATTATTTGACTAAAGCAGATGGCATGGCCCATGTGGTCTCAGTGCAGCAACAATGGGAATACACTGGTATTTTGGAACAAAATAAACGTGAATTTTAAAACTTGTTGTAATATTGATGAGACGTGAGTCATCGTTTGTCAATCTTCCTTGGCAATTTAATGCATGACTATTACTTTAAACCACTTTTATCTTCACAGTAGGCCTTCAACTATATTTGTCATGCTTTAAGTTGCATTCCCATCTCCTGCATAGCTGACACTCACTCTCTTACTGCTTATGTTAAAACTTATTCTACCAGCAATGTTGTCTCCTTTTTCAATGAAAAATGGGAACCAAACTACTATTCTCCTGGGTACCCTTAGGAAATGGATCCAAATTTCTACAGGACAGAAATGCATTCATTTTTTTTAAATTGAAACTACGGGTTGCAGGTGTTGAAGTTTCTTATTTGTAACAGGTTTGCTTCTCGAATGCCTTGCATCTTGTTTAGTTGTTTATATCTGTCCAAAAATGGGCCAGATCCTAAGCTGTCCTCCACATCATCTCAACACAAATGAAGGCAAGACGCAGCAGTGTGAAAATCGCAGCTTTCATTAAAATACACATTAGGTTTCTCATCCTCAGGATTGCACAGAAATGCTTGAAAATATAAACCCTAGAAACATTCAAAACTTAAAGCCAGAAGGCAACTAAAAATTAGCTCAAGTATCATGATTATATGACTTTTCCAGGCTTGACGCATGCATTTTGAATACTGCTCCTGCCCCACCCAACTTTGTTCCTAATGTTCCCTGGGTGTGCTTGTCACATCAGAGGGGGGTGAAGCTGGTGTAACTCCAAGCTAGAGGAATCCTCGACGGTCCTATTAGAGCAACTTTCTGGCTTTAGGGCCACCAGATTGGTACCAAGGGGCCAGAGCAGGGGCCAAGATCTGGTCTGGTGAGAGCACAGGAGCTGGAAAATAAATGAGAAATTGGCTGTGATGTCATTTTGGGAGTTTCTTTGCAGGAAGAAGGCTCTTATGAAAATGTTAGGCTGCTGCTGTGCTCACTGAAACAAGACAAACCAGCCATTAGGAAATGTGCAGGAAAGACCTGTATACAAATAACGGACATAATTCCTACAAATCTCTCTCTGCTGTGCTCGAGGACATTAAATTATCTCCCCAAACTAACACCCTCTGTGCACAAATGACTTGTTAAAACAAATGAAGACTTATTACATTCAAATGGATGCATGCATTAAACTAGTTTATGTAGTTGAGGTCTCCTTGAGTGGGCTTCAGATGATTAAAATGCATGAAATATGCCAAGCTGAACTAATTTAAATTAGCATTTATTTTCATGGCTGCTCTGATTAATCTTGTGAGAGGCCTAGATAATGTATTCCCCCTAATAAAGCAATAATTAGCAAGGACATGTTTTCTTTTGGGGCTTTTACCATTGCTAATTCATGGCACTTTTAACACAAGTGGTACAACTTACTGAAGTTGCTGTTCCTTTCCTTACTGAAAGGAACTGCAAGGAATCATTCTGTTCAGAGGTATCAGATGAGTGTTAGTGAGATATGCTTTTTATACTGACACATACAGCAAATCTTGCAGCACAATGGTGTGGTAGCAGCAGTGCTCTGTGTTATACTGTTAAAGAGATGGATTAGGAAATAGACACTTCTCCAGGCCAGCCTTGTCCCACAGCCTCGTTTTGTACCTGATGGCATGAAGATATGTGCTACATGTCCCCAAACTATAAAATAAGCACAGTATTTGTGGCCTACAGTAGGCTCAGGGCCCAGTTCTGCACGGTTCTTAGTGAGTCTTTGAGTACCAAATACTTTCAATTCTTACTGGGCTTTTAATTCTCAGAGCAAAGTCCACTTTGCATTTAGTACTGACTTCAGGGCCGGCTCTAGGTTTTTCGCCGCCCCAAGCTCCGAAAGCGCAACTGCCCAAGCAAAAAAAAACAAAAAAACCCACCATGGCCGGAATGCTGCCCCTGGAATTGTGCTGTCCCAAGCATGTGCTTGCTTTGCTGGTGCCTAGAGCTGGTAATTACTAACCTCAGCATCCCCTTAAGTATTTCATCTTTGTGCCATGATAGAAGAAAAAAATTGCATGTCTGGAGTCAAAACTGTGTGTTCCATACTCAGCTGTGTGCATGGAGAACCATATGATCCCTGAGGTATACAATCAAGTGGTGACCACACCACAGTGTTATAGGTATATTTCTTTTCCCCTTTCTTTGCATATGTACCACTTGCCAGAATAGAAGACCTGTGTCCACTAGTACAGTATATACTCAACTCAGGTATATCATTTTGTCTCAATCCTAGCTGCAGTTATATGCTGTGGCACAGTATTATCTGCAATAAAGCTTTGATATCCGACATATAGTTGGTGAGCAAGATTTATTTGTGGGGGCATTAGGCATGGCTGCAGCTCTTTGAGCCTGTTTTCAGCCTTGTACCTGATCATAAAACAGCACAACTATGTAGTGCTCAGAAATCTTTTTGCAAAGGTCTGTCCATTCTGCCGCCCCGCCCCCTTCCCCAAGCCCTCCTGTTCAGAAACTGATGTCATTAAGAGACTATTGAAAGGGAAAGTTTGAGCCCCAAAAATACGTGCTCAAGTGAGTGAGGGTAATGTCAGGTGAGGGCTGGGATGTGAGGAAACACAAAGTCTCTGTGCCAAGGAAAAGAAGTGACATGGGCTCCCTGTGTCATGGCTGCCTGGGTGTATTTGCATGCTGAAGCAACAGTTTAGAAGGAGCTCAGTATCTCTGCATTGGTGCTTGATGGGCTTTGTACAGCACTGCTGCTTTTGGGCTCTGAGAAAGTGAGACAGAAGCACCAGGGGAAGCCCTTCGAGTACCACTATAGTGGCAAAGAGACATAAGGCTTCCTTGCTCTGGGCCTCTCACACAGACATTGCCTCTGCATGCAGGCTTCTCCATTCCAACTAAACCCCTCCCCACCTTCCTAAAACTTGAACCCCTCATGCTCCATGCCTGACTCACCAGCTCCCTCAGTAGCTCCTGCCATACCCCTTACTGCCAGGACTGCTTCCCTGGGTCACCAGGGGCATGTACAGAACACAACTAGGGAGTTGGGAAGAGCTGGTTGAAATAGTATTTTGACAAAAGCTGAAAATGGACATAGCTGAGAGACCTGAGTGGTTTCATCAACTTATCCTGGCCCAGCCCAGTTAGATGATGATGATGTTAACTAGCTATGTGTCTAATTATAAGAGTTCAAAATGGTGTGTGTGTGTGTGTGTGAGAGAGAGAGAGAGAAGAATGTACTTCTAGGTTTTAGGGACTGTGGTTGTTTAGTTAGAGGAATCCAAAGAAGTGTGGTGGTGGTTATTAGGGTGGTGGATCAGGACCAATTTCAAAGGAGAGACTTAAATGTTTGTTCTGCAAAAGTTTAATAGATATGCAGCCACTTCTGGGGTGGAAGGAGGCAATTGTGTGGACTACATTGGTTAGGAGAAGGATACATTTTGAATAGGATGTTGGGCCAAACCCCTGTTCTAACAAAATGGACCATGCAATCCTTATGATCCAGGCCAAGCTGACAAGACTCTGTTTGTTGTCCATGGACTTTTGCTAGTCATAGTCAAGGAGGCACGTGTAAATGCAGGGACAATACTTTATTTCTACTTAATACTTAAAAAAATGATAAATGCTGTATGGAAGCCAGGAAAACTGCACTGATTCTTAGATAACTGCACAATATGTATAATACAGTCCAAATAGCTTTTTTGGAAATGTGGAACTTATTTGCTTTCCACTACCTGCTCTATAATTCAGCAATGAGCCATGGAACCTCACAGAAAGGAAAGAGTTGCAAAGGCATAGCGTGCAACAGAGTGATGGGAGGGTGTACCAGAACTGTGATCACACTGAACAGTTATAGTTCTTGCTGTGCTCAGCATGGAATGCAGTAATGCCACCAAATAATCCAAGTTCTGGCTTTATTGCTGGAGACAACCCCCTTCTCTCCCCACATAACTGTTAGATGATGTGCAGCTTCTCAAAGGAATTTCTGCAGAGGCATTTGAAAAGATATACAGTAGATCTGAATGTAGAATGTACTGGACCAGAGCATAGCTACTATATTGGTGTAGGTCAACTGGTTAGGTTAGGTTAGACCAGTCTTTGTCCACCCAACTCCTCCCTCCCATTTCTTTGATTTTTTATTCTGTGGATTCCCCTTCCCACAATATCCTTTCTTCACCTCATTCTTTCCCCTGGACTCTATTCCCCTTCCCCAAGGTGTCTCTTCCCCTACATTTTCTTTCTTCCTCCAAGGCTCTGCCCTCTGAGCTATTCTCCTTCCATACTAATGCTAATCCCCACCCTGTATTCACAGAACACCTGCAGGGTAGGAGAAAGAAGTAGCGTTAAAAGACTAAAAATTCCTTTGGAGAAGGCTGTGCGTTCACTTCCCTCTCTTGTGCATTCAGGGCCAATTAGCAGCTTCAGCAGCGACCCAGCTTCTGAAAAGGAGAGCATGAAAGCTGAGGTAATTGTTGGTCCCAGTTAATTTTTAGCCACCTGCCACTGCTCTTGTAGGGAATAATGTGATACCCACTTGCACGTCTCACTGAGGGTGTCTGATATTCATTTTTTTAATTAATTGTTTTAATGTGTTGGGCCTTGGGCTCAAGCTGCTCATTAATTCACTTGTCGCTTTTTTTTTTAATGGTGCCTCTCCTCCTGGCTCCCATCACTTTCTCCCAATGGAAAGACATCCCACATTTTGTCCATGATTTATTATGAATTATTTACTGGTATTAGTCCTCCTCCAGATGGAACAAAAAAGCTTTTTTCTTCTCAAAGAATGGCAGTTTATCTCCATTCAGAGAGGACATCTTATCTGCCATTTGAGGCAACATTTTTTGCTTTGACTGCAAAGAATCTAGCAGTCAGCGAGTAAGGAATTTATTTTAGCTTGAATGTGTAATTGCTGCAGAGCTTATATAATGTAATTATTTTACCACTGTTTTTATCTCCTGATTTTATTTCCTCTTTTTATTACACATATATGTATGGAAAGAGCCATGGCAGGAGCCTGCACTAAATAAAAACAATTTGATAATGTGTTCTTTCTTTATTACAATACATCTGTAAAAGAGAAAGTACTGCAAGGGGAAAAAATTCTTTATAGTTTTCTATGTTTCAGTGCAAAAATATTCTTATTGTCTTAATCCTCCTCTTTTCCCAGACTTGCAGTGAAGAGAAATTTCATTTTAAAAAGAAATTACTGTAAAGTGAATGCTCTGATACACAAACTAATAAACAGTAAGAACATTTGGAGCCATATCAACTATAGTGTAAATGGGTGAAACTTCCCTGCAGTCAAAGGAGGTAAGAATGTCAAACCACCTTTAACTCAGTCCCATTATAAGTAGGTAGATGACACAAGGTGGGTCTCCAGTAGTAGCTGTTGCTCCATACGAGCTGTGTAATACACCACTGAGAAAAGACGAATGTTGCTAATACATACAGTATATCCTCATTATCTAGCAAGGGGCCTTTCTAGGTTTTGCTTTGCCAGAAAACCACTCTCAACTTCAATTACTCACCTTCCTTCCCTCCCCCATGCTTCCAGTGAAACGTATTTTGGAGAAAAATCAGTGGTTGCATCCATGGTAACAAATGCAACATTTGCGGGAATACTCCACAGGACCTGTGTGCACACAAGCAATACTTCATGGCTGCTGGGAAATTTTTTAATTCAAAATTTATTTAACAATATTTTAACCACCAATCAAACATGGTTCAAGACAAAACACTTCCCTTTTGTCTAAAAGAACGCTTTTGCTTGTCCTAAAACAATTCAATTTTTTGACTTGTCAATTTGCCAACAATTAAAAAAAAAAAATCAGTTTGAGCCAAAATTATATCTATCTATTTTTGGAATGGCCATCAAACCAAATCAATTCATTATTTGCCCAGCTCTACTTATTCCATAATTAACTCCAGGGTTTCTTGCCTTTTCCTCTAAACCCACTAGTGTCAGCCACTGTGACATTCTGGGGATCACCCAGACCCCCAAGGCATTCTGTCACCGGCTTCCCTGTAGCCTTGAGGTGCTTTAATTCTGTGTTGCTATGGCTCAGATCCCTGATACTAGTATGCTGCCCACAAGCACCAGGTCTCACGCTGGCTTCCACCACCCTAGTTACTCCTTGCAGGGTGACACCAGCAGTATTCCAGCTCACAATCTCCTCAAATCCAGAGTTCCTCCTAACTACTGAATTGTCTCTTTTGATTTGTAACACTGAAGGCATGAAACAGCCCCCGCTTATCAGCTCACTTCAGTGCATGCATATTTCACATAATTTGTACAACAGAGACCTGCTTGGGGTAAAAATAAGTAAGTTTATGTCATAGAAAAGCCACAGATTCAAAGATGAACTAGTCAGGGAGAGCAAACACATACAAGTTACATAGAAAATAAACATAAAAGTGCAACTTTGCACTTCAGTACTAGATAAATTCCCTTTTCTAATACAAGTCACCTTTTGCCTTTAAATAGTTTCTCAGCAAGCCCCCTACCCTGAGCAAGGATCCAGCATTTCACAGATAGCTTCCCCCTTAGAGGCTGCCCCGCTAGTTTCTGGATGAAAAAACTGTTTCAAGCCTTTTAAAAAGGCTCCCTCCTCCCTTTCTCCCCTAGCATAGTGACGCATGGTTATTCAGAGAGGGGGAAATTCCCTCTGGACTTGATAGCTGAACTTGATGGCTCAGTGTCTTGCCATTAACTTTAATGGTCCACCACTGCCTTTTCGTGGGCTGGGCAAGGGTTGGGTACTTGTTGAAGCTGGTTTCCTGTAAACACCTGCCTTGGTAGGTGCCCCTCCCTGCTGTGAGGTGTAGCTGAAGTTGTAGTAGTTAGGAGCAGTTTTCTACCGATTCATAATCACAGTCTATAACATGTACCTCAAAATAACCATCAAGTTCAGAATATCACAAGCTTTCATAAAAGGCCTTACTCGAGATACTTGTGTAGTACAATAATAAAGTATGCAATCAGTTGATTCAACTGCTCAATTTGGGGGCAGGGGTAAATCTGTTCTCTCCCTGTGCTGTGTGGATCTGATTGTCACAGCCACGATCAGACAGCAAACTTGACTAGATGAATTATTGGTCTGAACTTCGATGGAAATTTCCATATGAATCATGGTCCATAAAAATAGAATTATTCTGTATTTAACAGCTAATTACTTCGAGTCGTGGGCTAAATCCTGTCCTTAGGCTCACCAGGGTAAATTCTGAGTAATCCTTCTAGAGCAAATTGATTTACTACAAATTTCCATTAGTGGAGGTAAGGGCAGAATTTGGGTCAATAATAACTCTAATTTATTAGCTGAGAACAACAAGTAGCAACGTGGAGTGACTTTGGCTTTGTAATATATGGGTCAAAACTGGTCATCACATGTGCATGCAGCTTCATGGATATAATTTGGTCCTTAGCTTTAAAGAAAATCATCAAACTCATCACTCTGAGTTGTATGTGAAGTGAATACAAATGGCTTAAATCACTTAGTATGATATTTGCAAGACAAATAACTTTAGATGATAAATGTTGATCTCATCCTGGCACTGTTATCTGACCAATTGTTATAATTAACATAGAGTTGCAGGATTTTACACAGTTGCATCTAGTGACAAAGCTAAATAAAGCTAATTAGGCAAAGTAAGACGTGGGATACAGATGTATTGTCCTGAGGTTGGTCTGAGAGGCATTGTGCTTCAGGGAAATTCCTCTGAAGCACAGTTCTTCCCAGAGTTCCTGTGTTGCATGGTGGTGGCAATTTGTATAGCATTCCTTTTATGAAATGCAACATTCTCTACACACAGTATTTGCTTCCTAGTATGATATCATAACATGTGTTGCACCAAATCATCCAAGGGTGTAGCAGAGGTTTGGTATCAGATAACCTCACAGAATTAATCTCTAAATGGTAACCAACTTTTGGTCAGTGGGAGTCTGGACTAGACTTAAATAAGACGAAATCTTATGTGGCCCATTACCAATCCCCCGGGGCACCCAATTTATCCTAAATGTGATATTTCAATGTAAAAAATGTTAATATAGATTTTGTTAATGAGGCTGAATAAAGGCAGAGAAAAGAGCATTTGAGTCATGTTCATCCTTTGTTCAAGTTCT
Source organism: Chelonoidis abingdonii (assembly GCF_003597395.2). NCBI lineage: Eukaryota > Metazoa > Chordata > Testudines > Testudinidae > Chelonoidis > Chelonoidis abingdonii. The sequence goes on along the minus strand of NC_133771.1, from coordinate 121,651,446 downwards.
AATAAAATGAATACTAAGGTAGAAATGCTTTTCATCAATTTGATTTCCTTGATCTCTAGGCGAAAAATAGCGTGATAGTCAAAGATTTACCAAGCTGTAGAGATTATACAGGCTAAATTTCAACCACAGATGGTATGCAAACACAGACACCTGTTTTCTGTAAATGTAAAGGACATGGATAAATACACTGATAGCTACGATGGTGTTCAGGTTATTTAATGTGAAATACCAGGTGGTATTTTCTCATAACTGTTCAATAACTTCATAGTAATAATGCTAGCCATATGGACTTTAATGCAACATATAACTAGGATGCATTTTTCATATCACCAGTGGGCTAACTACTAATCAGGAACTGTGATGGTTTGAGTACTCAAAACATGCACTATTTTCTTCTCAATTAATCTATTTTTGATAGAAACAAAAATGACCCTCCAACCCCCCCCCACACCTAACCCACAATCAAATACTGAAAATGTGTACCACATTAATTGCTATTTACCATTTATCTAACTTCCAAAGTGTGCTCAGCTTCTTTAAGAACACAGAAATGTCATGATCCCTGACCCAAAGAGTTTACAGTCTAAGGACTTACATTCTACTGTCCTTCCTTACTTTGAGTACCTTGGGGATAATGTAAACAAGTGTGGCTGTCTCTGGACCTAAATAAAGAAGGGTTACAAACAGAGTTAATGACAAACTTAGGAGAGGGAAGTTAGAGGCCAGGGAGAACAATAATAAAAAGTAAGAGAATAAAAAGTAAGAATGTGTTGTACGTACCATATTATAAATAATAAGAGATTACCAATCTCCTAAAACTGGAAGGGACCACACTGAGTCCAGCTCCCTGCCTTCACTAGGCAAGACCAAGTACTGATTTTTGCCCCAGGTCCCTAAGTGGGCCCCTCAGGGACTGAACTCACAACCCTGCATTTAGCAGGCCAATGCTCAAGCCACTGAGCTATCCCTTCCCTCAAATGCTGGTCTCTGACTCCTCAATGTGTATACAAAGTTAAAAAAAAAAAAAAAAGCTTGGCTCTAAAATATTTCCAACCAGCACATGAATATTGATAAAATTTCCTTTACAGTAATTTTTGTCTGGTTATTCAACCTATGCCTGGTTCAAACAGTTCCCACCTTAAGCTATGGCTACACTACAGATCTGACAGAGGCACAGCATATAGCCACTCTATGCTGGTGGGAGAGCTCTCCTGCCAGAATAATTAAACCAACCCCAGTGAGTGGCAGTAGCTATGTTGGCAGGAGACCTTACCCACACCAACACTTTTGTTGGTGAAACTTATGTTGGTCAGAGGCGTGTTTTTTCACATCCCTGACTGACAAAAGTTTTGCCAATAAAAGTGCTAGTGTTGACAAAGTCTTAGTCTATGAATGCCTTAATGTGTAATCCCTTGATATCTGTCATTTTTAGCCCCTATCCTTCCCTGTGAATAATAACTAAAGCTTTACATCTTGTCAGAGAAAGAGTTGTCGAGTCTTCTTCCATCACACGCACAGCATTCTCCATCACCTTCACTGACCTCCTATCTATATCAGAATTCAGACCAAAACTACCGTTCTTGAGCCCAGACATCCCACCCTCTTGTGCAAAGCACACAAAGGAATGAAAAGGTATAAATTGGTATGAATCAAAGGGGGTAGTTCATACCAAATCAGCAGCCCTGGCATGCTATCCCTGCACGATGCAATGCCAACAGTACAGCATGTCTGCAGCACTCAATTTTTGTGCTGCTTCAAGACAGTGAGCAAGTAAAAATTAGTGCTGGAAGAGACATTTTTTGACAAAGTGTCATTTTGTCAAAGCTGAAATACTTACTCATACTCTATAGCCTGCTGATCACTCGTTTGCACTAGGCTGAGAGAGACCCAGGTTCAGGTCCTTGATTCACAGCAGAGTTTGCCATGCCAGACCACTCTAAGTCAAGGGACTTGAAGCAGGATCTCCCACAGCCCAGCCAGTGCTCTACCCACCAAGCTATAGAGCATGAGAGTTGCTGTCTGAAGTAATCAGTGAGCCCTGGACTCAAAACACCTTCCTGACCAGAAAAACCTCATGTTTCAATCTGAAAACAGACATTTCAACACAATTCTATTTTTCATGAAAACATTCAAAAGGTTTTGGTTTTGTGCTAGTGCGGAACAAAAATTTTGAAAGCTGCCACAAACCAGAATTGTTGTCCTCCAGACGGCTCTGATAAAATATTAGTATAGCCTTAAAGGAAAAGCTTAAGAAAGTCAGTACCCTGCTATGACTCTTAAAACTAACAAATAATTAGAACTGTCAAACCATTAAAAAAAATTAATCATGATTAATCACAGTTTTAATCGCACTGGTAACCAATAATAGAATACCAATTTAAATGTATTATAAATATTTCAGATGTTTTTCTACATTTTCATACATACTGATTTCAATTACAATGCATAATACAAAGTGTAGAGTGCTCACTTTATATTATTTCTTATTACAAATATTTGCACTGTAAACAAGATAAACAAATAATAGTGCAATCTACAAGTCAAAGCATTAAGGGGCATATGAATATTTTGCACATCTGGCATGTAAATACCTTGCAACACCAGCTACAACAGTGTCATGCAAATGCCTGTTCTTACTTTCAGGTGACATTGTAAATATGAAGTGGGCAGCATTATCTCCTCTGAATGTAAACAAACTTGTTTGTCTTAGTGATTGGCTGAACAAGAAGTAGGACTGAGTGAAATTGTAGGATCTAAAGTTTTACATTGTTTTTTGAGTGGGGTTATGTAAAAAAATAATTCTACATTTGTAAGTTGCACATTGATGATAAAAAAATTGCACTACTGTACTTGTCTGAGGTGAATTGAAAAATACTATTTCTTTTGTTTAGATTTTTTACAATGCAAATATTTGTAATAAAAATAATATAAAGTGAGCACTGTACACTTTGTATTCTGTGATGTAACTGAAATCAATAGATTTGAAAATACAAAAAAAAATCCAAAATATTTGTAATAAATTGGTATTCTATTATTATTTAACAGTGCGATTAAAACTGCAATTAATTGCAATTAATTTTTTAAATTGAATTAATTTGTTTCAGGATAATCACTTGAGTTAACTGTGATTAATTGACAGCCCTAAAAATAATACCGTAAATAGAAAAAGGGATGTTAGTGTCCCAGACACTGCACATAGTTTTTATCTTACTTTGAAGAAAGTTAAAACTGCAGCACTATTGCAACCCCTCCTCCCTCAAAACATTCGCAGTGGGATTTGATTTTAGTGCTCTGCACTTGGAGCGACTGTTAGGTATAATTTCATGAGGTGGGTTGTCCAAATAGATTTCTGACAGAATTCCATTGCTGATAACACCATCATTAGACCAGGGCCTCTGCACTGCAGAAACGTGCGCATAACATACAAAAACAAAAAAAAAACCACAGTAGAATTTGCTAACCCACACTCTATAATTCGTACAAAAATGCAGTTTCTTTCCATTACTTTGCAAATGCCTATTATCAAATACAGTTACATTGAAGTCACATACTGCCCAGAATTCATTCATTTTACAAATTCTGCTGTAGTAGTGTATCCTGGAACATTATCCAGTAATTAATAACAACATACAGTTTAAGTATTTGAATATATGAACCATATTTTGTGATTCATCACCTTTGCTTTTCTACTGTTTGCTCCTACCGAGCCTGATCCAAAACACACTGACATCAATTGAAAGACTTCCATTGAATTCTCTGGGCTTTGGATCAGGCCTTTTGCCAATTTCAATAGTTCAGCAGTGGGTCTCTTGGTAATTAATAAATTAATGGGATTCTAATGTACAGCATTCCAAACAACACACATTAAATTCTAACCTCTCCCATCCCACAAAACTTATAAACACTCCCAAAAACACTGTTTCACCACTCAAAAAAGCAATTAAGAAAACCAAGCAAGATAAACCCACTGGTGCCATTAGCAAAGAAAAACATACATATCACATGTCAAAAGCAGAAAGAGTCTGAAGAAATCATCAGCAATATTCTCCACAAAATAAGCAAAGAAAAAATTACCCTCACCCAACATTGACACATAACACAAGAAAAAGAAACATTGAATCCCCTTCCAAAAGCCTTCCTATAAAAAATACACATCAGCATCAACATTTTCAATCCCCTCGGTACCCCACTCTGAGCCTGGATTGAGGCATAGGCACTTTGGCCTCAGCTCCTGGAGTCCTGCGATTATGTGAGAAACTTGTCTTTCAGTTAAAAAAAAAAAGTTTCTAGTCTTCTTGGTTGTGAAGAAAAATTTGAAAATGCACCTGCAGTGCAGCTGATGCAGAGACATTAGTCTGAGTTTGCAGAGACCCTGAAATTACGCTCTGAGAGGGGTGAACCTCACAATGCATCTCAAGAAGGTGTTAACAACACTAGTTCAGCAAATCACTGTACGTGTGGCAGGAGCAGAAGAGTGCAGTGTGTCCAAACAACTCACCCAAGCAGATGCACCTCCATTACTGAGCTAAGTACTGGGGGGGACCCCAATGCTGCCACCCTACCTCTTCAGATGAGAGCGATGATCCTGGTTGCTACAAAAGAGGTGCCATAGCATTGGGCTGATTTCTAATGGTGTGGTGTGCTTAGTGCCCTGGATAGGCTTAATTTGACCCTAGACCTTCTCTCTGCCTCCCATCACAAGCTCTGAGGGGCCTTTCTCCTTCACCACTGCCCCTCACTATCCTGCTAAGCCCCTTTTCCTCCTTTACTGCCCCTCATCCAAATCCTGAACAGCCTTTCTTCTGCCTCCTGCTTCTGATCCTTGAGGACTCTTCTTCCTCCTCTTCTCCTGCCCCATGCTAACACAGGATCACCTAGCGAGGGGTCATGGCTACTTACATTACTAGATGCCAACCCACGCTGAATCAGAATTCCCAGCTTTCCCATGGAAAATGTTGGTAATAGTTTTGATAAAAAAATGGGATAAATGTGAAAAATGCCATGGCAAGCAAAATTTTTAGAGAAAGTTAAGGGTTTTGTGTGAAATGTTTGGTTTTAAAAAGGGCCATTTTTCAACCATAACTTTTTTTTTTTTTAATTTGACCTGTTTTAGCTGTAACTAACACACACAGATTAGCCATGTGCAGTCTGGACTGGCTGTTGCCTGCTGCTCCCCTTCTCCATCTGATCAGAAAGGGATGACTCTGAAATATGCCCTGGTAATAGGTTGGGCTCTAACCACCATATCTGGACTGAAAGAAGAAAATACAATTTTCAATTGTTTGAATATATAAAGCATATTTTGGATAAAAGGTAAAAGCAATGTTATTTTTGTTCCTACAGAGCCTGATCCAAAACCCACTGAAGTCAACTGAAAGACTTCATTGATTTCACTGTGCTTAATCACAGCTTCTCTTCTCTTTAAATCATTAGTAAAAAAATGTCCTGAGACATCTGAAGGGAGGAATTTTGTTTTCTATCATTTGGCAAAGACTCCTTTTATCCGGGTGTCCTAAGCTTCTAGTGCCAGGAGCTGGGAGTGGATGACAGGGGATGGATCACTTGATAATTGCCCACTCCTGTTCATTCCCTCTGAATCACCTGGCATTGGCTGCTGTCTGAAGACAGGATACTGGAAGAGATGGACCGTTAGTCTAACCCAGTATGGCCATTCTTATGTTGTAATTTCAAATAAATGGTACTAGGCAAATCATTTACTGTCAAGATACAAGGCATTTCTTGAAAGAACACATCACCAAGGGTACTTCAGTCTTAATTTATGAGAAATTCAGTTAAGGCTCCAATCCTGAGAAGTGTGCAGTCTTCAGTTCCCATTGACTTTACTGGGTGTTGTGGGCACTAAGCTCCTCTCAGCATTTTGCAGGATTGAGCTCTGAGGTAAATATTCCATCTTTCCAAACATCCGTGTAGTGTCAAGGATGGTTAACTACTTTTATATTATATCTTTCTAACACGGGACATGCTAAAGTCTTAGCCTCAGATCCTCAAAGGTATTTAGGCAGCTACTTCCCATTGAAATCAGTGGAAGTTACGTGCCTAAAGAGCTTTGAAGAACTGACCCTTAGACCACAATCCTCCTCCCATGCACGTCCACGACAAATCTCCCACTGACTTGAATGGGAGCAGGACAGCACCCACAGATTGCTTTGGTAACTGAATTCACCGTGTTACTAATAGCACACTGTATCTATGTGCCACTCAATAGCGAGAAGTCACATTTGTTGTTGCCTAACATTTGTCGACTAAAATATTAATTTAAGAAGAAAATTATAATTCGCCTTCATGTCTTTTCAAAAGCATTACAGCACCCAATTCATTTTGGAATTAATATTCATATGGAATCCATAAAGAAAATAGCTAATATAGCACCACAATAGTCAAGAAATCAATGGAGGGTGATAAAACCTGAGTTCTATTGTATCACTGAGAAACACAGCAGAGGAGCTGCTTGATCATCACTGACGGAAACAGCTTAGAGTTGGCTACACAGGACTTGATTGGACAGGATGCAGGTACAGAATGGTGTACATATGCATTCAAGTTAAAAACTGATGAGAAAGTCAGGGTGCGCTGGAGAATCTGATCCTGCATCAATGAGAATACTGCCGAGTAGCTGCCAAGTCACTCCTTCGTAGTGGCAAAAATTTGGCCAAGGAAAAGAGCAAACAGATATTCAAAGCACCTAATTTGCATACTGAGATTCACATTTAAGCCTATGTCTGCCACGCTTCAACTTGTCCTCTTTTAACCTGTTGCTCAGGAGAATAAGTGACCAGATGCAGAAGTGGCTTCAGTAGTAACATGGAGGATTATAGTTAGCCCTGAACATTATGCAAGGACTTGCACAATCAAGGTCCAAAACTCATAATTTTAAAACCCCTTTTCTTAACCTTATCAAACTTCCTGAAACGATAATGTCCCCAGGGATGAGATGTGGTGTGCAAAATTTCAGAAAGAACTTTTCTTTTTGGAGGAGCTAGGGGGTAGATGTTTGAATACTTCTAATGGAGCTTTCAGCTTAACTGTGAGGCAACTCCATGTGCTTTCGACCACATTTCCAGAGGAGCCAGGTTTATTGGCAGTTACTGAAGCTCAACACCTCTGAAGATCAACTCATTACTGTTCTTGTTGGGCCTGATCCTCCAAGGTACACCCATTCCTTAAAGGTATTTAGGTGCCTAACTCCCGTTGAAATAATAGAATATTCTGACGCAGATCTCCCTCAATCTCTCCACTTGAAGTTGTTCCATTTTAATTAAATAATTAAATATTAATTGACTCCCAGATAGTTAGAATGACTCTACTGCTTAGTGGTTAAAGCACCAAACTGCAAAGTGGCAGATCCCTATTTAAATCCCTTTTACATATCAGACAGAGGGGGGACTTACACCAGGAGTCTCTCCTATTCCACCTGCATACCCTAACCACTGGGCTAAAGGTTATAAGGGATGCCTCATTCCCTTCATCCCTTGCTGTTTTGTGTAAACTCATCTGAGGAGTCCAATCTGGTAGGCAGCCTTTGAGTATGCCCACTGCATCAAATCCCCCTCCCACACCGCCCCAAACTTATGCCGCCAAACATATCTTCCTCTGGCTTGTGAATCACTCTGGGGCTTAGGCAGGAGGTAGGTACCCAGATACCTAGAATGAGGCAGGAGTGCACATGTCCACAGGCAGGAACACAGGCACATAGGGAACTTTTACTGCAAAAACATAGGTGCTGAGTGACTGTAGCCACTTATAAGGTTATGTGGCAGCTAAGCAGGAGTTTGGTGGATCTCACTGGTGCCTAAAACTGGGACTTAGGTGCAGGACCGGTGCTAGTGTTTTTAGCGCCCTAGGCGCACAGACATTTTGCCGCCCCGCGCGCTGGTCCCGCGGCTCCGGTGGAGCTGCCACAGCCGTGCCTGCGGGAGGTCCACCGGAGCCGCGGGAGCAGCGGACAGTCCACAGGAATGCCTGCGGCAGCTTCACTGGAGCTGCGGAACCAGGGGACCCTCCGCAGGCACGACTGCGGCAGGTCCATCGGAGCCGCCTGCCGCCCCCCAATAATCCTGGCACCCTAGGCGATTGCCTAGGCTGCCTAAATGGAAGCGCCGGCCCTGCTTAAGTGGCTAAGTACCTTTATGGATCCCACCCTTAACCTCTTTGTGTCTCATATCCCCATCTGTAAAATGAAATAATAATACTTCCTTTCTCCCACTCTTTGTCTTGTCTATTTAGATTGTAAGCTCTCTGGGGCAGAGACTGTTCCTTAAAATGAGTATGTACCATGTCTAGGACACCAAGGCTTCTTGGTGATGTTGTAATACAAATAATAATAAAAGCAAAGATTGTGAAAATGGTTCTATCAGTTATTGGATATTTAACAGGTTCTGCTGGAATAACTAAACAACCTCAAACCAATACTTATTTACAAGCATCCTTACTCTGTTATATTATGCATCTGATTTTCCCCAGTGGAAAACATTCAATACGTGTATCAAACAAATATGGTCATCAAGCCATTTAGAAGTATTTGTACAGCTGGAAAGTTGCCAGGAAACGGCATGTTTTGCTGATTGGATAAAATCACGACGTGATATACAATCTTTCCAGCTATTTCAATTTAAAATCCAGTCCCCAAAGGGTAATTTGAAACAGCAGCTCCCTAGCCTGGGATAGGACTACTCCAGCTGGAGCCACTGATGTATATTATTGAATCTCCATTTACCTTAACCCTGTCAGCCAAGTTGGCTTATTAATTGGTGTGCCATAAATTCACTAGCATGACACTACTACTCTTAAATACATACTGTGGGTGAGACAAATTTCTACTCTCATCAATATCTCAAATCCTGTACTTTTGTGGTTAAGATTTTCAGTACTGGGAAACATGTCCACTGTGAAGTTTCTGCGGTTGCTGCTGTAATACAAGCAGTTGCTGTGGGACTGTCTCCATTCTGCCCTTTCAGTTACAATATGGCACTCATCACTAGCAACTAGTTTCCATGCTATTCCTGCTAATTGTGCCCTGCTGCACCAATCTGTCAAATTAGTCCCAGGTTGAATGAGACATTAAAAAGTTCCCTTCTGCTTGTATTCTAAACTAGTGAAAAAGAACAATTTTAGAAAATAACTACTAATCTGGGTTTGCATTTGGTAAGGATAACAAGTCTTGTGGATAAGGGAGAAGCGGTGGATGTGGTATACCTAGACTTTATTAAGGCATTTGATATGGTCTTGCATGATATTCTTATCAATAAACTAGGCAAATACAACATAGATGGGGCTACTATAAGGTGGGTGCATAACTGACTGGATAACCATACTCAGAGAGTAGTTATTAATGGTTCCCAATCCTGCTGGAAAGGTATAAGAAGTGGGGTTCCACAGGGGTCTGTTTTGGGACCGGTTCTGTTCAATATCTTCATCAATGACCTAGATATTGGCATAGAAAGCACACTTATTAAGTTTGCAGATGATACCAAACTGGGAGGGATTGCAACTGCTTTGGAGGATAGGGTCATAATTCAAAATGATCTGGACAAATTGGAGAAATGGTCTGAGGTAAACAGGATGAAGTTTAATAAAGACAAATGCAAAGTGCTCCACTTAGGAAGAAACAATTAGTTTCACACATACAGAATGGGAAGAGACTGTCTAGGAAGCAATATGGCAGAAAGGGATCTAGGGGTTATAGTGGACCACAAGCTACATATGAGTCAATAGTGTGATGCTGTTGCAAAAAAAGCAAACATGATTCTGGGATGTATTAACAGGTGTGTTGTAAACAAGACACGAGAAGTCATTCTTCCGCTCTACTCTGCACTGGTTAGGCCTCAACTGGAGTATTGTGTCCAGTTCTGGGCACCGCATTTCAAGAAAGATGTGGAGAAATTGGAGAGGGTCCAGAGAAGAGCAACAAGAATGATTAAAGGTCTTGAGAACATGACCTATGAAGGAAGGCTGAAAGAATTGGGTTTATTTAGTTTGGAAAAGAGAAGACTGAGAGGGGACATGATAGCAGTTTTCAGGTATCTAAAAGGGTGTCATCAGGAGGAGGGAGAAAACTTGTTCACCTTAGCCTCTAATGATAGAACAAGAAGCAATGGGCTTAAACTGCAGCAAGGGAGATTTAGGTTGGACATTAGGAAAAAGTTCCTAACTGTCAGGGTAGTTAAACACTGGAATAAATTGCCTAGGGAGGTTGTGGAATCTCCATCTCTGGAGATATTTAAGAGTAGGTTAGATAAATGTCTATCCGGGATGGTCTAGACAGTATTTGGTCCTGCCATGAGGGCAGGGGACTGGACTCAATGACCACTCGAGGTCCCTTCCAGTCCTAGAATCTATGAATCTATAAGGCATCATATTATTTTTATTTCTTTAAAACACTAACCGTTTATAACTTCAGGACCACTCAGGATAACAACATATCACCTTGCTTTAATATATAGAATTATTTCTATTTCCTCTTCTCATCATATCATGAAAACCTTTACAAATTACATTAAAATTAATGCAAGAAAGATGTTGTTTCTCACAAGAATATGTATTCTAAATGAAACCCCAATTTCCTAAGCAATTCCATCTGTTGCAATCATTGCTTTCAATAGATGGTGCTGTTTTCTCAGAGAAAGTGATTGTAATCTGATTTCTCCCAAATGTTAGACATAAGAACGGCCGTACCGGGTCAGATCAAAGGTTCATCTAGCCCACTATTTGTCTACCAACAGTGGCCAATTCCAGGTGCCCCAGAGAGAGTGAACCTAACAGGCAATGATCAAGTGATCTCTCTCCTGCCATCAATCTCCATCCTCTGATAAAGAGGCTAGGGACACCATTCTTTCATTCCTCTCTTACTTGCCTAGTATTAAGAAATCTGATTTGTAAGTTTAGAGGACTCAGTCATGAAACAACTGCAACTTATTTAAAAAAATCCTTTAAATCTTAAGTTGCTCCTTCGAATAACAGTTGTCCCACTAGTAAATATATTTATCTGGAATTGGGATTATCTGTGGGAAAGCTAAGAAAAATTGCAACAACATCGAAAAAGTGATCCTTTCCTTAGTAGAGGTCAGTGGAAATTTTGCCATTAATTTCAAAGGGAAGACTACAGAGCCCCAGGAAGAAAGGGAGGGAAGGAGAGAGAGAGAGAGAGTGTGTGTGTGTGTAAAAGGTTAGGTGTTATAATATTCACGAGTGTAGTGTTACAGAATCATAGTTTTAATCCTTCTGTCTCCATAGCTAGTGTGCTAGAGTTCTCTGTGAACGCACATCACAAATGTTCTGAGCAAATGCATTTATCTCCACTTATTTGTGAGCATTTGTTCTGGACTCTGAGGTAGTGATTACCAGACTATAAATCACAGCCATGAAGATTATAAATTGCCACCTAAACAAGTAGACGTCACTTTTGCCTCTGTGGTGCATTGTGTTAATTTCTTTCTCTCTAATTTATTATTATTCGTTTAGTCAGCTCACCTCTGAGCCTTGCTGAAATTTCCTTCATGAGGCAGAAAGGTCCTGTTGCCTTCCTCTGAGCTGATCTTTGTGCAATATTTTTCTCTCGCTATCAGACCTGGAATACAACTTTTCCCCAGAACCTCTTCAGTTTACCCCTAGCAGAGGCGTCATTTTAGCAATACATTGTATTAATATCGTCTGCGATTAGCCACAAAGCAGAAAGTGGAAAACAGAGAGGTCTGTCTAAAGGATCTTTCCCCCTCCACCTCCCATGTCGCTGAAGCAGGAAGAGGCAACTTGCAAGAATCTTAGCCCCTCTCCAGCCGGCCAGCACAACCGTGGCGGGAGACACAGAGCATGGTGTGGAAAGTATCTCCAAGCAGGACCCTACTTTCAGCCGAGCCAGTTCAAGAGTGATTCCCTCGCCCCCTTCCAGCCAGCCTCATCAAGGCAAAGACATCATGTCCCCTCTCTCCACACCCCGGTGTCAAGCAATCGCACTGTCTGGCGCCATGTAACTGCTCCCGGGTTGCGAGCGGTGCCGAGGAAAGTGACTAATAAGAAAAAAAGTGGTTGGCGCTTTATAGCCTCCCTGGTCTCCCTCCCTCCGGCCCCCAGCCTCCGTGCGCGAACACAGCTCCCCCTGGCCCCTGCCCAGCCCCTTACCTGATGATGACATACATGACCAAGAAGTTTCCGAAGAGCCCCACCACGCACACGACGGAGTAGAGAGCCATGATGGTGATGGCTGTGATCATGGAGGGGCTGACCCCGCTCGCCGGGCACGGGCTGCCGCTGCCTCCCCCCTGGCTGCTGTTGGTGCCGCTGCAGGGGTCGGACTGGTTCCAGCCGGGCTCCTCCGGGCGCCCGGACAGGTTGCCCCAGACGCCCGGCAGCAGGGGAGGGCAGGCGGCGGAGGGAGGCGCGAAGGGGCCGCAGGCGCTAGAGTTGGCGGGGAAGGAGCTGTCCATGGTGCTGGGCGGCGGAGCGCGCAGGACGCTCTCCGGTGCAGCAAGTAAATCGCTAGGCGGGCAGCGGGCGGGCTCAGCGGCGTCCCTCGCAGGCCGCCTCCAGGGGGAGAGGGAGCGACGCCAGCCTGCAGCCAGCGAGGCGCACCGGGCGGCGGGGGAAGGCGAACTGACACATGCACCCCGCGCCTCGCAGCGCCTGACACGCGATTGTCTTCGGCTGGAAGCTGCCACCTCAGCCCCCACGCGGAGCACCCGGGAGCTGCAGGGCAGGGGCGGCGGGGAGCAGGCGGCTGGCTGGGGAGGGAGCGAGAGCGGGATCTTGCGCAAAAGAAACGCCAAAGCTTCGCTAACTCGCCTGCCCGCCAGATGCGCGCGCCCGCACGTGCGCTCCCACAGCTGGATGGGCGGCACGTGTGTGTGCTGGCTGGGCGAGCGCGGAGAGGCGGAGCCTGCGGCTGGCTGGGGGGCGGGGGGGAAGAAAAAGGGGGAGGGACGCGAGTCGCCTTTTCTTCTTGGCGTTTGTTCTTTTTAAGGGACTTGTGCAAGGAGGACATGTGACCCGGTTGCTGTGTCCCAGCCTCCCAAGGCTGGGTGACTATCAACTCTCCCCACCCCTCTCCCGGGCAGAGGAAACGGGAGGTGAGAAGGGGGAGGCTGAACTCCCGTTTTACAAATCCCCTTTGCCTTCGTTACCTCCAGCTTTGTTCTGCTCACTCCTTCTTCCTCACCGAGGGGAAGGAGGGACAGAAGGGCAGCTACTTGGACAAACCACACAGCTATCTTTCCCAAATGCAATATATTCTTTTGGATCCAGTCAGTGGCAGCAATGGCACTTATAATAAAGTCATTTCCAATCTGCCCTTCCCAGCAGCTGGTACCTGCTCCTCTTAGATCTTGGAGCACAAGAAAGCACCAGCATCAATAGAGAAAATGTGACCTGAAGCTAGAGATTCAACAGGTTCCTCTTATAAGGTGTGTAAGATGCAATTGATTAACATAATGAGCCAGAGGATCTTAATGTTGGGTTACCCTCTTATTAGATAGTTTCAGTGGGAGTTTGCTGTATCTAGTAAAACGTGATTTACCATATGGCAACAGGTTGTGAAATGATTGGCAAACAGACTTGTGTTCTGCTTTTAATGACGCCTAAGGATTGTGACCAGAGAAAGTTCTGCTTGACCATTTTATCAAGGTGTGGAGATTTTACAAGATTTGCTAACATTACAAGGAACAGACCCAAAGACACCATATTTGAAGGCTGTAAGCATGTATTTTATTTACACACTTCTTGTTTGGACAGGTTGGCATTTTTAAGTGGAACATTCATTCCAAAGCTGCACTGAAATACTCCTGTGCATTTCCAGAAGCAGCCTGCCAGCTCAGCATTTTTTGTACCAAATTCTTTTGCTGTCACATTCCTGAAGTCAAAGGGGCTCCACTGAAAATAAGAGAAAAAAGTTAACTCCCAGTGAAAAGGAAGCAGGAAACATAGCTGACAGTGTGACTGCTCCATATTCTGCATTACCTCGCTCAGGCCTAGCTCAGCCACTGCTCAGCATCAATGCACTTCTTGCCTGCAGAGCAGGGAAAAGTGGGTATGTCTATGGTGACCAGATAGCAAGTGTGAAAAATCAGAATGGGGGATGTTTGGAAGTAATAGGGTCCTATATAAGACAAAGCCCCTAATACTGGTACATCTGGTCATCGTAGATGTGTCAGAGTTGCATAGGAGTGTGTAAGGCTGGGGTGCCATGGGGGTACGGGGGACGGATACTTCCCCCTGAGTTTCTGTACAGGAAGTGTGTGAGCTCCTAGATGGAGGTTTTAACTACAGCACATCATTAGTGTGAAATGTAAATTCTGTGTAGGAGATGTGCCCCGGGGGAAGGGAGTCAGTATTTTGTTTACAAACAGAAGCAGGGTGATTAAGATAAGAAAGGGAAGTGATTAAATTAAGGATCTGAAAGTTTAGCCTGTAAAACAGGAATCTCTCTGTGGAGGGATTGAGGGGGTTCTTTTAGAGGGAACACAAGAGACTCAGAAAAAATACAACCAAGCAACTCTGAGCCAAGGTTACATTGAGAAAAGGGGGAGATTTGGAGGTGTTGGTGAAAAGAAGGGGCCAAAAACAAGAGAATTGCACATTTTAAATGTGGGTCAGATATTTAAGTATGAAAGGTATAGTTATTAAGCACATGTTAATATCTATGAGTGGAGGCACTGATGGCAATAGAAGTTTTACTGGATTAAGGACTAGAAGATTAGACCCTCCAACTTTCTTTCAAGTGGAAGAGCTGCCCAGAGCTCCTGTGCCTGTTTATTTTCCTTTCCTATACCTCAAAAGTCTCAATTTTTTTCTCAACTTTAAAATGTGGAATTCTCTTGGTTTTTGGTTTTAAATATTCTCCTGTGAGAACTGCAACTCAATCACTGTAGTGTTGTGTTTAAGAGCCCTCTGGAAAGTAACTCGCATTTAAACAGAAGTGAAAGCAGTGTTGTCAACTCTCATGATTTTGTTATGAGTCTCATGATAATTATTTCAGACGGATAGCCGTGTTAGTCTGTATCAGTAAAAACAATGAGGAGTCCTTGTGGCACCTTAGAGACTAACAAATTTATTAGGGCATAAGCTTTCATGGGATATAATTCACTTCATCAGATGCATGGAGTGGAAAATACAGTAATCAGGTATAAATATACAGCACATGAAAAGATGGGAGTTTCCTTGCCAAATGGGGGGTCAGTCCTAACGAGGCCAATTCAGTTAGGGTGGATGTTGTCCATTCCCAACAGTTAACAAGAAGCGGTGAATATCAACAGAGGGAAAATTATTTTTTGTAGTGATACAACCACTCCAAGTCTTTATTCAGGCCTACCGACACTACGCTACAGACTGGGTCACTTCAGAAAATAATTTTCCCTCTGTTGATACTCACCGCTTCTCGTCAACTGTTAGGAATGGGCTACATCCACCCTAATTGAATTGGCCTTGTTAGACTGACCCCCCTCCCACTTGGTAAGGCAATTCCCATCTTTTCATGTGCTGTGTATTTATACTTGCTTCCTGTATTTTCCACTCCATGCATCTGATGAAGTGGGTTGTATCCCATGAAAGCTTATGCCCAATGTGATACAGCATGGCCAGAGGGCAGCAGGAGAGGGTTAGAAGGGAGCCTTATTCCCTGTAGAGGGAAGAAAGTTTGCTATAGATTAATTAGAGTACCTGAAGCCAATTGAAGCACCTGAAGTCAGTCACCTGATATAACCCCCCTGCTTCAATCTGACAGGGGAAGGTGTTGGAGCAGAGAACAGTTTGAAGGAGTAGAAACAGAGTGGATTGGAGTTGGAACAGAAAGCAGTTTAGAAGGAAGCAGAAGAAAGTTTGGAGAAGTGCTGCGGTGGGCTAAGAAGACTAAGACCCTAGGTAAAGGGACACCTGGCTTGTGCAGAGGGAGAGCAGGAAGCCCCCACAAGCTGAAGGGCAGGAGAGGGAAGTAGCCCAGGGGAAGGAAACATTAGTTCAAGTGGTTTACTGCTATCCCTAGGGCCCCTGGGCTGGGACCCAAAGTAGAGGGCAGGCCTGGGACCCTCCCTCTCCACTAGGACTCTAGTGAGGCAGTTAAAATCCCAGTTCAGGGGTAAGAAATGGCCTATGACACCCCCTCCCAAGAAGAAAAAGCGTGAGATACATCATACTAGTACTGGCAATTTGCCACACCAAATAAATTTGTTAGTCTCTAAGGTGCCACAGGGACTCCTTATGATAATTACTGTTTTCCTTAAATCACCAGCACTTGGAGTCAAGTGGATATGTGATGATTTCAGCCTTCATTCTTAAAGAAAAATGAAGTTTCTAGTCCTTGTGGCTGTGGAGAAAGCTTCAAAATTTGACCCCAGTGCACCGTAAAGGGTCAAAAGGCAGAAGGCAAATAAAAAGAACACTAAGTCTGTCATTTTCACATAATCTAATGATTTAAAGCCAATCTCATGATTTTTGTTGTGCCTGATTCATGATTGTTGAATATTTGGGATTGGCAATACTGTGGAAGTGACTCAAAAGTATCAGTAGATGTGCATCCAACGAAGTGGGTATTCACCCACAAAAGGTCATGCTCCAAAACGTCTGTTAGTCTATAAGGTGCCACAGGATTCTCTGCTGCTTTTACAGATCCAGACTAACACGGCTACCCCTCTGATACTGAAAAGTATCAGTTTCTCTCCTGTTGAAGGTCAGTTTCTAGTCTATTATTTGTAGTGGGGTAACACTCCTACAGCCCCAGGCAGGTGCAGTATAAACTCATGGGACCTTGCCCTGTAGGATCTTTCCAAAGTTAAATGATCTATTCCAAGATGATAGAAAGTAATCCAGATTTTTCTACAATTGTTTCAATTGTTGTATTCAAGAGTTAGCAACAAAGTAAGAATATAAATTAAAATTTTAAACCTGAGCAGTGTCCCTTGTCCCTTAAGTGACTTAACACAAGATGTGAGAATGTTAATATTAGAGTTGAGTGGGTCTAATATTTAATTATCTTTTTATATAGGAATTTGATATAGTGCTCCTATGAGCTAATTTCTAAATTATTATTTAAAAAAAACCCTACAGTTTTCAGATGCCTAAGTAGCCCCTGGAATCATGGTTAAAGTTGCCTCCCCTCCAATCTGAAGTGGTGCCCCTTGTGTAAGGCCTCTAAAGTCTAGTCAGTGTACGTCCAGGAAAGGCAAGATGGCTGAGTAGCATCCATTTTGGAGGATGGGAGTTATTTTCACTCCATACCAAGAACAATATATCTCACACAGGTGCTATATTTGCATTCCTAGTGGAGGTTAAAGTGGCTACGATAGAAGAGGGAGCAGCAAATTCTGATGAAGTACCTTAGTTCATTAGCAGGAGGAGGAGGAGGGGAAAAGATGCTATAGGACTTCACAGTTGGAAAATAATTTTTTGAGGTATATAAGTCTGGATAATGGGAAATATTCTTCTATTTTCTAAAGTGACATCTCATCAGGGGGCATTGGAGTTGTAAGGGAAATGGAGGAGAAAGGTCAAAGAACCTGCTGTGTGTGCAGACTGGTGCTTATCAGCATGCACTTTTCTACACCCAAGTGATTATTTTCAAAAGCTCTTTGGCCTGTGTGGACTGGGCATAGCCTGTTAGAATAATATTTTTAAATGGTGCTTTAGAATAGGAACATCCCTATTCAGTGTGAAAATCTACAGGAGGGGGAAAAGTACAGCAACAACTCTGAGATTTTATCCTTTCAGAGTTGATGCCTCATTCTCCCTAATGAAAAGAGGGACTTTCTGGCGTGCAGAATTAGTAGGGAATAAGGCCTTGAACAGGGATCGTCAACCTTTGGCATGTGGCTTGCCAGGGTAAGCCCCCTGGTGGGCTGGTTTGCTTTCCTTCTGCGTCTGCAGGTTAGCTGATCGCTGCTCCCACTGACCGCCGTTCACCGTCCCAGGCCAATGGGGGCAGCGGGAAGCAGCACAGGTTGAGGGATGTGCTGGACGCTGCTTCCCGCCGCCTCCATTGGCCTCTAGCGGCAAACTGCAGCCAGTGAGAGCTGTGATCGGCCAAACCTGTGGCCATGGCAGGTAAACAAACCAGCCTGGCCCACCAGGAGGCTTATCCTGGCGGGCCACGGGCCAAAGGTTGCAGATCCCTCACCTTGAAACTGGGCCACTGTCAATGCAATGGATCTTGGAGCATGCATGCAGTGGAGCAGCCCCTCCTTTTGCTCCCTCAGCCCCCATTAAAGCCATTTGACAGCTTAACTCAGGACTGGAGCCAGGTAGTCAGTAATCCTTCTGATGTGCTTGTGCCTAGCTCCTTTCTAGAAATACAGTGTAGGGCAGAAGCTAATGCAGCTGGGAGAGCCTGTTCACATCCCTTCTTGCCCCTTAACTATCACAGCCACCTGTTGCCTGTTTTGGTCTTTGATTTTAATGAAGATCAGTGTCTCATCAGACTGGTCATTAGGAGGACCTTTGACATTAAAATGAGTTATTGATGCCTAAAGGTGGTAGAACATATTAATCTGTTACATAACTGAAAAAATAACACATTAAATGAAATTGACCTTCTGACAGGTGAAAACCTTGACTGCACTGAGGACTGGCAAGAAGCCCCAGGGATTAGTCCCTTTAAGAAAAAGCCTCATTAACCAAAATTTCAGAGTTAAGTGAAAGAAAAAGAAAACTGGTTAAACATAGCATTTTACAAACACAGTACAAACTTTATTACTCAAGTGGCATGGGAGACACTGAATAAATGTGAATAATCAAGGTTTCAGTTAATTAAGTGGATTTTTAACATGATTAATGCATGTGACCCTCTTTCTGATCACAGGAGATTTAGGATAATTGAGGCCTGGATAGTCAAAGTTCTGCTGAGTATACACTTGCAAAGTTGCTGAGTCAGGTGAGAAGGGACAGCTGGCACACACAGGAGGTAGAGACATCGATTTTAGCTTGCACATCCCTGAGAACCTATGGACAATGTCATTCTGAACCTCTCAAATTTGGGGGGTACTTGTGATATTTCCACTTAAAACAGGGATAGTAGGTGAACTCCTGGCCCCACTACTCAAATGGACCAGGGTTTCACCGGTGTGTTGGAATCTCCAATGGTTTGCACATTGTAATTTACACAGGTTCAAAGTCGGTGTAAAATGCTATCAGAACGAAATACGCAGGTGTAAACAACTATATAAAGTCAAAGGGGGTGGAAAATGAGGTCCCCATATCTGTTTATTATGTACAAATAATATAGTGTATCCACCCCAAATGTACAGAATGAATATTCCTAAAAATTTACAAATAAATAGGTTAATTGATGTAATAGATTATAAGATGAGGAGAGACCATTATGATGTGATCTCCAGCATAACACTAGCCATAGGATGAGGAACTGAGACACGTGGAGTGGGATACACAAAGGTACTTAGGCATTGCAATGTTGAATGTCAGAGCACCAAGAAAATCCAGGAACAATACTGCAATTCACAAGGCTGAGTTAGGCACCCAAGATCCCTCTATATTGAATAGGGAGAGAGAGGTGCCTAAGAATGCTACCCACAAAAATCATCATGCTAGGTGGGAAAGTCATCTAACCTAGCCACTGGGAGACACTAACCAGAGTGTGGGGCCATAAGCTCTGCCGCCTCTCAGATACCAGTGCATAAATCCAGGCTTCAGGCAGATGCCTATGTCTGTTTAGCTATCCATAAATGGGAACTCACCACCTGCAATCAGATGGCTTAGGCGCCTAAGGCATTTCTTGCAGGAATGAGTTAGGATGACCTTTAAAAGAGTCCTTGAGTTATTTCAAGGAATAAGTCACCTTGGATACTGCCAGTGTCCTCAGTCTCTCTCCTGTGGTGTTTGTCTCCGTTCATTTGGCTCAAGTCAGAGCATAATTTCTGGAAAAAAACATCATTTGATCCATAGGGCATTTATGTGAAAGCCAAGTTCCATATATTCATGGCATATATTTTAACATTTTGTATGAACTGATGAAATGATCAAACACTAAAGGAAATGTTGATGCCTGGAAATAAATGTGCAGCAATACAAACATAGATGCATGAATTTCTCTGGAAGACTGCACTTTGGCATGCCTTTGAAAGTTAAGGATAGTGTGGGCCTGGAGAGTCACAGTTTATAATCTCAGTGTACCTAGATCAATCTTCTTCAAATTGCAGGGATGATTACACACAAGCAAAGTTTTCAGTTTAGAAAAAAGAGCCATTCTGAATTGTCAGAGTTGCATAGGGAATGCTGAAAAGTACGGTATGTATTTGTCTATTATACAGAAATGGCCAAACGGAATTTTTTCAGACTTTCTCTCCAAAATCTTCATCTAGACTCAGAACAAGTATGTTGCATTTCTAATCAAAAGGTATTTTTTAAAGGAATATTTTGTGCCTGAATATAGGAACTTTAAATATATCATCTGTGACAGGGTAGACAAATCCTGCACCAGATAGGAAGGGGTTAAAAAGCAGCCCTTGGCTCAGTTTGCCCCATCCCACTACACTTAGGCTGTGGGTGTCAGACTTAAGAGGAGGAATGCCAAGCAACTGAGGACTGTCAGTGAAGGAGAGCAGGCAGGCTGGTCCTGTGTAGAACAAGGAGCTTGACTTGCACTAGGGACTGTAAGAGGGCTGTGGCCTGCTTGAGCACTGGGAAGGAAGGAAGGCAGGCCTGGCCTGGTCTGTAGATTAGAGAAGAGCCCTATTGCTGGTCACTAAATGGGAAGACATGGGGATGCTCAGAGTGCTCAAGGATTGGAGCAGTGTTTTCCCAGGAATTGAAATTGGGGCGTGAGTGTTCAAATTTACTGTGAGGAGGGTAGAACCAATGAGGGGTGAAACCGTGAGGGTGAAGGTGGGCTGTATGGCACCATAGTAAAAACTGAAAAATGTTACATGACCATTTTATTAGATTTAACTCATGTTTTAAAATCATCACACAAATTAAAGTTGGCTACTCAAGCCTCCTATGAAGCACTACATCTACATCCCTCTTGGTTTTTTGTTATTTTGCACAACTCTGATGATGAACTTCTTGAATGCAATGCGTTCATCTTTGGTGGCTTCTCGTGTGTCCAGTACTTTACTACTTCCATTCCTTCAATTGATATGCTCATTAGTTCATTCACATGATCAGGCAGAAGGCAACTTCTTTCAGAACACAAAATTCTATTCAATGATGAAAAAGAACGCTCAGCTGTAGCTGTTGTGACTGGGAGTAGCAAGAGATGAATTCTTACTTCTTTCATCCCAGGAAACATAGCACAAAGATCGGGTCAAGCCACTAGTGACGATAAAAAAGAAGTTGAAGTCAAATCATTCATTCATCATATGATATTCCACTCTGTGTTCAAATTCTCTATTCTATCCTGAGCACATGGCAGCCCTATTGCTGGTACTGCCTCACTCCGCTCAACTGTCGGTGTTTTATAGGACTGGGATCTGTAAAAGCTACATAGAGGTTGAATAGAATCTAGAACTCACTGTTGTAGATTTTTAAGAATCAAGTCTGGGTACTTTTTCAGTTGTCTTAACAAACATTTCTTGTCCTCTTCACTTAAGGATTCAATATAAATGCCTTCATTAGTCAACTTCTGGACTAAAGTCTTTGCTTCTTCCAGTACTTTTTCAATGGATAGCTCTCTGATCCAAATGTCACTTCTATTGCTGGACAAAGATCTACTACTGTTGTAGCAGATGCCTGGATGGCATTGTTTAATGAACCAAGTAGTTTCAACATTAGACTTACAAGAGAGAGAATGGCAATAGTCTTCTCTGAACATAGTAGCAAAAGTAATCGACCAGCCCCACTATTTACATCCATCCCATCTTGGTAGATACTTTCCAAAGCCAGTAATAATGGCTGGAGTAATTTTAAGACAACAACCAAGGATCGCTCATGAGAAAGCCCCAGGGTTTTCCCAGGTTGGACTAATTTGAACTTCAGTTTCAGTGTATCTTCTATATTTTCCAAGATATTCAGTCTTTTTGGACTCTTGCTGAAAAAAGAATATAATGAAGACATTACATTGTAGCTTTTAAAATGTCTTTTGAAGAATCTGCAGCTCGTACTAGCGCTAGTTGGAGTAGATGACCTCTGCAGTGTGTATAAGAGAGATTAGGGTTACACTTTTCTCTGAGCAAAGTTTGTACTCCTCCCTGTTTTCCAGAGAAGTTTGCAGCTCCATCAAATGCACAAGCAGCCATCTGTATGGGGTCCACTTAACAAGCATTTAACTCTTCTAAGATGTGGGTTGTCACAGATGCAGCCGATGTGTCTTCTATAATGAACATCTAGAAATGCATCTACTGGCCTACCATTGACATCATGATAATATATACAGTGGCTTAATACTTGTTGCCCATTTGCATCGGTGCATTCATCATCCATGTATGCAAATTTTTTGAATGTGGTGAAAGAGTTCTTCACTTCTTCAGCTGTTGAGTCTTTCACTGTTGCACCATATGCTTCTAGCCAGTCGGTTGAGTTTCTTGCAGAAAGATAGTGACCATTTGCTGGTCTTGTTCGGAGCCAGTGTTCAAGTTCAGGATGAACAAGGGACAATGCACTCAACATTGGCCTCCAGTTTGTAGTGCATGGTATCTCTTGCTTAAATAGAAAGTGTGATGCCACAGCCATGTGTATTCGCATGAACTGTGTTGTGTCTCCAGCATTCTTAACAGACTCATTAACACTCACTGGTGTTGTCCTTGGTCAGTGGAGACTCGGAGTTCAGAGGTGCTTTCACATGAGTTCACCTCCCAGGTGGGGGGCAAGAAGGCACTTTGCTCATTCCTCCAGCTGCTCACTTTTTGCTTTGGCCGCTGTTGTTCATTGTGCCACCGTTCACTCCATCGATCTGTTGCAAAAGGCCCTGCACCGTCACCTTCTATTGCCACTTGCCACTGTGACCTCTGCGAGTTGGTCTCTTGAGGTTCCACCCAGTGATTTCAGCTGAGCTCTCAGTGGGGCAACCTCACTGCTAGTGCAGACTGGGCTGTCTCTTCCACAGAAACACTGTCTCACAGCAGGTCTAAGCACTTAGACCTGATTATCAGTGATTTGAGCTGTAGTGGTCACTTAACAAAACAAGACACTATCTATGGAGCCTAATCAGCTCTCTTTAAACAGTGGAGGGGGGCAGGTCAAATAGTACTTGTGACTCAGGCAGATCATCAAGTAAAACACCTGTCCTCACCCATTCTCTTGATGCCCTCAATCAGCACAGGCTAAGTACAGTTCTGCTGCCCTTTACTCACACAATAAGAATACTAAAATTTCATTTACCCCCCCGCACCCCATTCAAGTGATTTGTAACCCAACCCCAGCCAAAATCTATCCTTTGGGCAACACAGCTCTGTTTGCTGGATACCTAGGCAGATTAGGTGTGAATGTAAATACAATCTGTTCCTGAAGCCTTTCCTCACAACCCCCCAGCTCAACATTAGCTGTCAGGGAGAGCTCATTTAGACTTTGCTTACAAATCATAATTTGAAATTATTAGGTTGGTCAACGTCACTACTGACATTGTCATAAAAAACAACAACTGTATAAGGAAGCTAGTCTATGTTTATACTTTTCAAGTCTATTATACTTTTTCAGATACACATTTTTATCATAAACCATATATGCTTTTAAAGTGTGTATTAATGTTTCAATTTCAATTCAAATTTCCAAACAATCACTAAATTGGCAACTAGCAAGTAACTAGTTCACAAAACCGGAGGGAGCAGGAGGCTGGTGTTGGGGAAATTCAGGGGTTGTAGGGTAATCCCTGGGTTGGAGTGTCCTTATTGTTGACTTGTAAAGAGAGAGTGAGGGCTGTGGCCTGGAGTACAGTGTTAGCATTGTCAGAGGCTGGTGGTGCTGGAGAACTGACCCACAGCAGGCACAGACAAGGCTTTCTCATGCTAAGGGCAAGTGGTTGGTAGTGAGATGCCACAAAATCCTGGATATGCCCAAAAAGCATCACAAGTGCCTTGCTGGGAGAAATGTGGAACTGCATTGTTCCAGCAGGGAGTCCTGGGAAGGACTGCACTTCAGAAAGGCATGGTAGAGCATGATCAGTGCTCCCTGTCCCCTTTGGAGACACAAACACTGTCAGTAGCTTTTGTGCTCACTTGAGTGGTATAACTCTCATTATGCCCAATCCAGTGTAAAGCTGCAGGATTTAATAAACACTATTTGCCTTATTATTATCTATAAGTAGTCTTCAATATCATTGACTTCTGTTTAATGTATAAAGCATAGAAGGGACATAGTTTTAAAACTCAGAAGATTCTTCTTTTCTGTCAGAGAAAGAGGCACAATTTACGTCGTGTTGCTTTTATTGCTTTGCATTATCTTATGCATGTTAGGACTGATCCCAGGTCGCTGGGTCACCCCCTGAGCTTGTTAATATTCATAGAGAAGATTGGCAGAATTTCATCACGGAATCTTTTATGAACACATTTGCATTAGTTGTCCAGTTATAGTCAGAATTCAATCCATAAAATGTTTGAAATGGGGATTTAGAAGCACTGCAGTTAACATACTCTTCTCTCTAAAAGGCAGCGCTAAATTACACTCCCAGGAAGTTCAGTTATGGATCAGTAGACTGATGTCCCTGTAAAATAATTCAGTATGCCTCCCCTTATAATTTTAACTCACCCTTTTTCCATATGCATAAGAACATAAGAATGGCCATACTGGGTCAGACCAATGGTCCATCTAGCGCAGTATCCTGTCATCCAACAGTGATCAGTGCCAGAGGTGTCATAAACAGATAGCTAAGGGTTAATGTTTCTTTTACCTGTAAAGGGTTAACAAAGGGAACCAAACACCTGACCAGAGGACCAATCAAGAAACAAGATTTTTTAAAACTCGCATCCCGTCTTAGTTCAGTGTCTCCTTTCGTCCGTAGGTCTCCGTCTGTCTCTCGGTATGAGAAGCAGGATCTTCTTATCTTCTTCTAATCTTCAGTTCCAAGTATGTGATACAAGACGAGATGAGAAGACAATAGGCTGTTTTATGTCTTTTCTTTGTATTGTCACATGTGTTGTACGTTGCTGGCGATGTTTTAAATTGTATTTCTTTTGAGATTAGGTGTTTATGTCTTTTTTTCTTTTAAGACATTGAACCCGCATGATATTGTTATCTTGAACAGCAGGCATTTTGTTGTCTTTCTTTCTTATTTAAAATAAAGCTTTTTCTTTTTAAAAACTGTGGATTTTCTTTTCTAAGCTGAGGTCCGTAAGGGCGTATGATCCTGATTGTGCCAGGATTACGGTCTCTCTTCAGGGAAAGGACTGGCAAGCAAATGGGGGGCAAAAAGAGAAGAAAGGGTGGAATTAAATTCCCTTCTTGGTTTGTAATCAAA
Organism: Chelonoidis abingdonii; assembly: GCF_003597395.2. Classification (NCBI taxonomy): domain Eukaryota; kingdom Metazoa; phylum Chordata; order Testudines; family Testudinidae; genus Chelonoidis; species Chelonoidis abingdonii. Next base: position 121,626,110 of record NC_133771.1, on the reverse strand, counting down.
AATGTTTAAAGTCTGGTTCTTCAGGACAAACCACGGAGGAAAGCCTGGAGAGAAAGTATAAAGAAGGAAGACTAAGGAAGAAGGGGGAGTTTATTTCCCTTTGTGTATACGATCAAGACTCAGGGCATTGGTCATTAGGGATCCCCCACGGAAGTTTTTGGACAGGAGAAGAAGGTGAGCCAAACAATATTGGATTTTTGGAGCTCCAGGATGGGAAACACATATCCAAGAATCTATCTCAGGTAATTAAGTTAGGAGGTTTCATGCTAGACATCACTATAGTTTCTGAACTCATAAAGAGATCAAATCTTGACATAAAAACCTATGACACGTCAGACTCAGTGGGCGACTCCGCGTGCGCATGACAACTAGTACCCAGGACATTATGACCTGATCCTCCTGTTGAATCCAGTCCACATGCTCTGGCAATAGTCAGAGATTTACACACACCCCAAAAGGCATGGAGGTCTTGCGATCAAAACCTGTCCATCTGGAAAGCTAACAGCCACTTGATGACTATGCCATGAACTTATCTCAATTCTTTTTGGAACCAGTCTATTCTTATTGAGTCTTCATAACATCTCGTGGCAATGCTAAAGTCACAGATAGACTGGTGTTGTAGTGAATCAATCCTTCTGTTTCTTTACCATGGAGTCTGTAATTTTACACATGAGTGTGTGACCCATTGGTTCTTGTCTTAATGTGAAAGGGATATTAAATAACTTCATTTATTTACTTTCATCCACACCATTCATGATATTTATAGATTCTCTATACATATCCCATAGTTATCTTCATTATTCTAGAAAACATGAACAGTTCCCAGTCTCTTTTTAAACGCTCCTATTGGAAGCATGTTTCTACTCCCAATCATTTTTGTGCCCATACTTGTACGGTTCTTTCTATTTTAATATATAATTTTTTGTATGAGGCATGGGGGACCAGCGAATGCAATGCAGTATCAAGGCATGGGAAACGACAAGCAGAGTACCATCGGTCATTAATAGTGGCACTATGCTAGTTCTCCACAGTGCTCTAGTTTATTTACGTTTATGCCTAAAACATTGAGCTGATGTTCTTCAGAAAACTCTTGCACGAGACTCCCAAAGACCTTTCCTGCAGTGTACGCTATTTTTGGACCTTCATTTTGTTATGTATAGTGGGATTACATTTTCTAATGTGGCATAACTTTGTATTATCAACATTGATTTCATCTCCCATTTCTTGCATTACTCACCCAGTTTTGTGAGATCCCTTTTGTATTATCTGAATACATTTTGTAATCATTGCAAAATTGCCACCTCACCTGTTTACCCCTTTTCAGATCATTTATGAATACTGTGACAAGTTCCTCCTCTCCTTGGTGGAATCCTGCGCGCCCGCGCGCCTTGCAGATTTGCTCACTCAGATCTTCTCCCTGGGGAACCCACAGTCAGGTTCAACTCCTACTGTTGACTGGATCGGGAGGTTGGGAGGTTTGGCTGGGGGAACCCCAGGCCCGCCCTGTATCAGGTTCAGTCAGGGCCCTATGGATTTGCGCTGGTCTATAAGTGCCTTATGTAACAGTGATTGAATTGTGACAGGCTCTCCGGTTCCCCGGCCTCTAAACACCTGTCTTTATCCTCACCCTCAGCCCTTCCTCCTCGGTGTCTGGATAAACACTTGTGAGTCCTTAGTCCTCCGCCGTGCGTTAGTGACACACTCTCACTCTCACTCTCACGGTCTCATCTGAGGGCTCGTTAACACTCCACCTTCCTCTCACACACTTCCTCTCCTCTGGCTCCTCCCCCTCTGACTGGGGAGAGTTCCTTTTTAAACCCAGGTGCCCTGATTAGCCTGCCTTGATTGGCTGCAGGTGTTCTAATCAGCCTGCGTGCCTTAATTGGTCCTAGCAAGTTCCTCATTACTCTAGTGCAGACCCTGCTCTGGTCACTAAGGAAACAGAAAACTACTCACCCAGTGACCAGTATATTTGCCCTCTACCAGACTCCTGTACCCACTGGCCTGGATCTGTCACAATATGTTGAACAGCACAGGACCCAGTACAGATCCTTGAGGTGACCCTGATATTTACCTCTCTCCACTCTGAAAACTGCCCATTTATTACTAACCTTTGCTTCTTGTCTTTTGACCAGTTACTGAACCATGAGAGGACCTTCTCTTTTATCCCATGACTGCTTAATTTGCTTACCAGCCTTTGGTGAGGGACCTTGTTAAAAGCATTCTGAAAGGACAAGTACACTAGATTAATTGGATCACCCTTGTCCACATGCTTGTTGACACCTTCAAAGAATTCTAATAGATTGGTGAAGAATTTTTTCCCTTTACAAAAACTGTGTTGACTCATTTCCAAAATATTATGTTCACATATGCGCCTCATAATTCTGTTCTTTACTACAGTTTCAACTAATTTGCTTGGTACCGAAGTTAGACTTGCCAGTTTGATAATTGCCGAGATCACCTCTGGAACTTTTTTTTAAAATTTGGGGTTATATTAGCTATCTCCCAATCATCTGGTACAGATGCAGATGAAGTACAGTGCACCTCATTTATCAGGACCTGTGTTAGTTTATGGAAATAATTTCAGAAGTTCTAATAGACTGAAAAAGCAGTGATCCATAATAAATAGCTGCAACAGGTAGCACTAATAAGGACAAGTGGATGCAATGAAGCATATGCATTGCATGGACTTCTTTCTCATCATTCCAGAGTGACCTATGTTGTCAAGTTAAATTTTCTTTGTCGTAGTAGATGAATATTTAGGTCAATTAGTACAAGAGAAGATTCTTTACTGGATTTAACCATCTCTTGCTCCTGACCACAATTGCTGTTTTATACTCAAATTGCCTGCCATTACAATAAATACTCAGAATGGAAACTCCGTGTCTCATTGTAGAGTGTATGTGTGAGAGAGAGAGAGAAAAAGAGAGAGAGAGTCTTTACTGCAAGTAATGTGCCTTCATTTTCACAAAATGAATTTGGAAGACTTCCCATTTTCTGTGCCTGTACATTTTGCTTGCATTTTACAGAGGGAGGCTAGAAGATGGAGGCAATGCTAAAGACCAAATAAAACACGAGTGGTCTACCATTTAAATATGCCTTCCAGAGAGAGTTTTTTCCTTTCATACTTCTGTAACCACCTCAGGAGGCCTGGTCTATACCTGAAAGTGAGATAGGCATTGCTACATTGATCAAAGCTGTGAAAAATGTTGCACCCTGTGCAATATAGTTAGGTCAGACTAGCCACTCCTCATCCCCTTTAATTGCAGCTAGGTTGATGGAAGGATAGTTACTGCATCTCCAGGGGGTGGATTTACTACAGCAATGAAACCCTCCCCTCTGTTGCTGTAGCTAATGTCTACACTAGAGTGGCATAGCTGCAATGCTACAGCTGCATCACTGTAGTGCTTGGAGGGTAGACAGGCATTTTCTAGCTCCTAGAACACTGAACTGAGCCTCTGAGATGCTACCCTCTGGACTACAGCAACAGTGGCTCCATAACCTCCAAACACCATCTCTCAGACAGCTTAGGATCTTGGGTGGGGACAGAGTAGACTAGCAAGGCCTACAAAAGCCAATGGGGAGCTCTGGATGGAGTGATTTATATAGACAGTTTGCTAGGCCAATGAGAAGTGAGGGCTGCTTAGTCTCAGGGGGTGAGATGGGTGAATTCAGGCTGCCTCAGAGACAAAGGGACTCATTTTGATTTCACTTTCAGGCTGTTTGAGTTTGGAATACTAAAACATCATTGGCATTTCTAAACATTCTAGAAAACAATTTTCTAATGCAAAAAGTGTTGCAGGCACCAGAGGGGAATTCTTTATTTGACTTTATCTTAACAAATAAAGAGGAACTGGTCACATCTCTGAACCTCAAGGGGTCTTGGCCATACACTATTTTAACAGTGTTGTCGATAATCTGGAAGAAAACTTGAAATCATCACTGACAAAACTAGCAGATGGCATAAAAATTTGGGGGAGCGGTAAATAATAAAGAGGACAGCTCACTGATTCAGAATGATATGGATCAGTTGGTAAACCAGACACAAGCAAATAATATGCATTTTAATACTGCTAGCATAAATGTAAACATTTAGGAGCAAAGAAGTAGTCCATACTTATAGGATGGAGGACTCTATCCTGGAAAGAAGTGACTCTGAAAAATATTTGTGGTTGTGGAGGATAATCAGCTGAACATGAACTCCCATTATGAGGCTGTGGCCAAAAGGGCTAATGCAATCCTGGGATGCATGAACTGGAATCTTGAGTAGGAGTAAAAGTATTATTCTGTTTGGCACTGGTGTGACTGCTGCTGGAATACTGTGCCCAGTTCTAGTGCCTACAATTCAAGAAGGATGTTGATAAATTGGAGAGAGTTCAGAGAAAATCAACAGGAATGATTAAAGGATTAGAAAACATGAAAGAGTTCAATTTATTTAGCATAACAAAAAGCCAGTTAATGGTTGACTTCATTGTAGTCTAAATGGGGAACAAATATCTAATAATAGGCTCTTTAATCCAGCAGAAAATTGTATAATAAAATTCATTGAAGCTAGACAAATTCAGACTGGAAGTAAGACACAGATTTTTAACAGTGAGAGTAGTTAACCACTGGAAAACTTTAACAAGGGTCATGGTGGATTCTCCATTATTGGCAATTTTAAAATCAAGATTGTATACTTTTCTACAATATCTGCTCTAGGGACTATTTTGGGGGAATTCTCTTGTCTTTGTTATGCAGGTAGTCAGACTAGATGATTACAATGGTCCCTTCTGGTCTTAAAATCTATGGAGCGGAGAGAGGAGCAACTTTCAGCTCTCATTCCTCACACAAAAGGAGACTGAATTATTGTGGGATTTAGTATGTGGTCAGGTTGTGCTAGCCCTTGTGGTAAACCCAGGACCAACCGCTACAATGGGAGGGGGTAGTAATTAGTCCCAGGGGATTAAAAGGCCTCTCCCAATCCACTGAGGGGAGATTACCATAGGGAAATACGGTTTAGCTGGAAAGGGGGTTACTAGGGTACTAATTAGGTTCAGCTGACTCTAACTGCTTGAGACCTTTTCAAACCCTCTCCTGCATGGAAGCTCCTAGTGGGCTGGGTGCAGCAATACACCAAACCCTTCAAGGCTGGCTGTACTCTCCCCTTTCCTCCCCAGAAGGGAAGGAAAACAAGTATAAGGGACTGGGTGGGGAAAGGAATAGCAAGACTTTGTGCTACTGGTAAGGATTTGCTTTGCCCAAGCCTGTGTCTCCAAAGAAAAAAGACTGAGCCTTCTGAGGAGAAGGTACTTTGCCATATCCTGCAAAAACCAGCAATCAGGGAGACAGAGAACCAATCCACTACTGACTACCTAGAGCCAGCCAAGACCTCCACAGGACTCCAGATAAGGGATTTGGGTGAGAAACCTGTCCTGAGGTGAAAACACAATAAGGGAAGCCCTTTCTTTTTGTCAAGCTGCCCAACATTCTAGTGCTGCAGCATTTATCCCCAGTGTCCTATCTGCCTGGAAAGGTGGTAGCCAGGGAATGGGGGTATGTGTGCAGTGGGAAATGTAGAGAGAGGGAGAATTTGTTATATTCTAGTATTTTAGATAATTTTAATACTTTCCTTGCCTAGATCCTTTGTTTCCTGTCTCCAGTCAAGTCCCCTGTGTTATATTGTTCTATCTGAGTGTGGCATTTCATTGGTGGGGTATTGTGTTTTGTTCATATGATGGGTTATATTCCTGGTGGACATGGAGGTGATATGGGCAGCACCTCTTGTGTCCTAAGCACAGGGAGGAGTCACCTTTGGCTGGAGGCATCAGGCTGAAATAAAGAACCCAGGACCTAACCCCTGCAAGGAGTGAGGAGAAGCTCACCTATCAGAGAAGTATGAAGGAAGAGGTTTAAGCTAGGCCTTGTGGAAGGGAGGACTCTTGCTGTTTTCATAGACTAGGTACAATCAAAACAAAAGCAACACATCTGGATCCTAGTGAGGACTACTAAACCTATATTTTGTATCATTTGTCTGAAGTGCAATATGGACACAATACGGTTCAGTACATCTTAAATTTAAGAACTAAAGGTCAAACCACACTCTCAGTCACAAAGTCATTTTGTTTTTGCTTTCTCCCTACTTTTTCTCTTGCATCTTACCTCATTTATTTTATAGTAGCAAGCAGCGCATTTGGAAAAATAAGTCCAACACCAGAAGACACATGCCTAGATTTGCTGCTATGCTTTGGCTGCTTTGTGCCATTCCAGTTGATAAAAAGTAGCTGTCAACCCATCTTAACCTGCCAGCTAAACTGGGTTTATGGGTGCTTTTGCATCAGTAAAGTAATGCAAAACAGACTTGTGCTGCTGAATCTGGCCCAAGGTTTAAGTTCACCATTTCCTGAAGTCTTCTATAAAAACACCCAACCCTATTTTATTTCACATTCCCTCCATCTTGTAGAGTTCTGCTTCTACAAATGATATGGCATTGAAGTGGGGGGTACCTCAGTTCACCCCTCTCCTGATCTTTGCTTTATATCTTATGGGGAAAAAACATCACTTTCCCTTCAGAGCTTGTCCTCTTCCACTCATTCGTGCTATATTATAGAACACTCAGGGTTGCATAGTAACATTTATTCAAGCTCATTGAAATGTGTCTCTGTGCCTTACTTTGCACCAAGGACAGGCACATAGATCTCCTGTTCCCTTCTTTGGTGTGCACCTAGTTTTCTTTAGAATTGTGCTGCCATCTCTGTCCAGCTAGCTCCACAGGCTGAAAAAGTGTGTTCCTTACATATCCATCTTTGGGTCACTGACACACCTTAGGAGCTACAGGAGTAGTAGTCTTCCCAGTGTTCTTTTCCCTGGCCTTTGTGGAAGGGATGCCTCACCTTTGCTCACCTATACTATAGCCAGGAATGGTCTGGTCCATAACCATTAATGGGAGCTATTGGACTGAACACTAGATGCACTTGAGCTTTAGCACAATGTGTACAACTTAGGAACATGAGGTCCTATCTCTCCCTGCACTATATGGCTGGGGACTTCAATGGAACACAAAAATGTGTGGTGCTTATTCAACATTGGTCACAGATGTTGGGGATACACAGTCTATACCCAGGGACTTGGCCTAGAAATGGCCCATGTTTCCTCTGGGTTCACCATCTTCCTATATGCCCCCCTTCGGTGAAATATTGTGGCCCCTGCCGATAGCTAAGTACTTGCTGGTTTCCATGGCTATTGCAGGATTTATGTACATGTAGAATATTGTGTTCCAAATTTTCAGCTGGTTGACCCAGAGCAGTGTGGCTCTCAGATCTAACTCAAGGAAAAGTCAGAATAACTGGCATCTTTTGACCCAACCCAGCCAAATGCTGACAATCTTGACAAGTTGCAGGCTTGTGCCTTTTGAAAGCACAAAAGAGCCCAGGAAAAAGATCTTGAATAGGGGAACCATCAGGAAGTGAAGTTAACCAAATGCCTTGGGTATGAAAAAAGACAAAAGGTCGGGAACTGTATAATAGAAAAAAATAAGGATGCAAGATGGCATCTATTATAGAGGTGACTCTCTGCGAGTCTGAGAAAAAAGTGGATCCCAGCTCTTTCAACTGGACAAGTGCTGTTCAGACTGACTATTGGGTGAGAAATACCTGATTAGACAGGAAAGGGATTTGTTAATGATTATAGGCTCTAGATTACATTTGATATTTTTCTTGTTTTTAATCCCTATACTTCTATTTGAATCTTTATCTTGAGCTTTGTCAAACTTTTCTTTGGTTTTACTATAGACATGACCAAGTGAAGTGTGCTGAGGTTAAACTAAGGTGAAATTAGTGAACTGACTTTCATGAAAGCAACAACTGTGTGCATTATGGGTGTCCATAAGTCAAGGGACTGGCACTTGAGTGTAACAAAATGAGGTGAACTGACAGGTTGGAGGGACCTTTGCCACAGGGCCAGAGCAGAACTCCGGGGGGCTAACTATCTCCATAGATTTAGCCACAGGTTGTTATCTTTGCGTTGTCCCAAGGACTCACACAGGGCCTAAGGACTGAGGTGTACAAATTGCTAGCCTGCAGAGGGAAAGAGCAGGGCTTGTGGATTCCAGCAGCTGATAGTTTGAGGTAGAGTTTCCAGCAGTGGGCAGACAAGGCTGGTTTGTGTTAAAAGCAGATGGTAGCAGTTCACCCTGTATCCCTGTGCAAGTTATTTAACCTCTCAATGTTCTAGTTTTCTCACCTGTGTAATGGCGATAATAATACTTGTTAGGATTGATGGAAAAACTGTTTTGTGAAACTTTTTTTTCTTATTACAAATTTTTTTCCTGGAAAATTTAAAACATTTTTCAATGTTTTTCAACAAGGAAAGCTGGAAATTTTTCAATTTTGTTTCCCCCCCTTTTCTCCCCTTCCCTACCTTTTTATTCAGGGGTAAAGTGGGACTTTTTCTTATTTTTAAAAAGGGTAGTAGGGGTTTAAGAAAAAACAAGGGAAGGGAAAGAAACTCCATTGCTTTCAAAACCCTTTTTTTTTAAATGGGAACATTTTTAAATGTTTCCGAAGAGTCATTTAGTTGAGAAGTTTCAAACAGAAAAAACTGACTAGCTTTAATAACATGGTGAAGTTTGGTCAATTAATGTTTGTGACTATGAAAACATGAAGAGCCATGCAGGAGCTGAATATTATTTCTTAACAGGGCAAGTAATCTGGGTGCTAGCAGCCATTGGAAGTAGTTAGGTTCCTTGCTCCCTAAAGACTACTGAAGTTTCAAGGAGGGGAAGATCATTATTTTTCGATATAACCATAGAAATGATAAAATTTAATTGTTTTTAAAAAATCATCCACTCAAATTTGAACAAAACTACTGGTATTACCAAAGTGGCTTCCTTGTCCCCCTCTCCCCACAAGCTCATCATGAAACGTTTGTAGTCTAGTTTTCCTTTGAGCTGGGATTTTTGTAGGTTTATGGCCTCTGGTGCATGAGTATATTTGTCTTTGCTTGAGAGAATTAAGAGTCATGAAGAGTCTGGGTTTATGCCAGATGGATAAGAGTGAGTATGGGGAATACAGGGGAGGAGATACAATGATAAAAGCATGGCTGGTCTCATATTCACAAGATTATTTGTATAATTCTTTTTATATGAATTCAGTGCCTCTGAGTGGTCATTGAAATGAGATTAACAGCATTTGTTACTCCAGTGAATACTTGCTTCTGCTAAGCAACTACTTGTAGCAGACTTGGCCTAACAGCAATTAATCAGTACTCAGGTGCCATCACCTTTATGTCCCATTATATAATATGAAAACACATTTTCACATGAGTGAATTTAATGTGGTTGAGTCAGAAAGGCCTAATTCTACTCAGTTATGCTGGGGTAAGTAAAGAACTCAGCTGAAAGCAATACAGTTACACTATGTGAGAACAGCATCAGATGCATTATTCTTATCTTGGGGAAGGCTTCTAATGAGTAATCTGATTGTAAAATTTTTAGACAGATTCTCTTTGTTATGTGTACAGGGCCTAGCACAAAGGGCTGTGGTCCTCGATTGTGGGGCATCTCTGTGCTACTACAATACAAACAAATGATGATAGCAGGAAGCACTTTCCCTACACTACATTCTCTGTAGCTATGCCACCTTGGGCTGTGATCCTGTTAATCACACAAGATCAGGAGGGGTTGAGCTGAATCAATATTTAGATGTGATGCCTCCAAGAAGCAGTGATGGTGCTCCAGTAATTGGTGCGGGTGTTTCACTAGCTGACCCTCTTCTGTCAGAGTCCAATATCCCAATATTAGAGGTCACTGCTACTGGAGATGGAGCCTTTCTGATAAGCACTTGTGGTCATTAATGATTCTATTAATAAAAATGATTCATATATAAAAATAGAGTGGTTAACCGTGGTGTTCTGTTTGAAGCCTCTACAAAGTACTGCTACCACAAAACAGGTAATTTATATTCCCCACACATGGTTTCAAACAGATATGTTGTTCATTTCATGGACTAAAGCTGTTGTGGAGTAGTGTTTGTGTGCTGTCAAGCAGTTGCCTTGTTCCACCCCAGAGGTGGCTGTATTTAAATAGTGGTTTAGGGATCTCTGTATATCCTTTATAAATATTAACTACATAACATTCTTAGATAAAGTGTTTTGTGGTCCCCAGATGAGTTGCTGTAGATATGCACAGCATTACTATTTCATATCATATGCAGAATTTTTCATACATATATACCATTTCATCGTTACTCTTGGCAAAAGCATTCTTTGGTTAGAATACCACGTGAAGTTGTGCAGTAGCGCTATTCAAAACCAGTGTGAAGAGTTTAAGGATTTTTTTGCTCGTTGAAAACCGTCAGTTTGAGGTGGAGATATTCATTATTCAGACACTTTATTCACACATGCCTAACACAGGTTAAGAATTCTCAGTCTTGAAATTTGCAAAAACCTAAAAGGTCAACACCAATTCTAATGCAAAGGAAACAAAGGCTAAAACTGGCACTGTGATTCTAACAGCTGGCAGCCAACTTGTAGATTCTGCTTGACTTGAGAATCTGTCTGCCAGTTCCCTGCAATGCTTCTTAGGTCAGGAACAACAGACACAATTAGAAAAGGGATTAGTGACCTGAGATCTCTATCAACAGACAAAAGTTTGCCCTTTGATATGGCTGATTGTGGGAGGGCAGACTGAAGGGAATCTGAAGTGTCATTGCTGCCTTAGTGACTAATTTGTGGAGCTGGAAATCTTGAAGTAGGGTTGCAATCTCTGATATATAAAGGTTTTTCTCTGGTTTGGAGAAGCCAGTTTGAGAGAGGTGAAAAAAGCACTCAGTGACTCACTATCAATAACTCATTCAATTAGTCACTTCATTTGATAGACCTCCCAGAGCATTGTACCATCAACTAGAATTCATGAGTAGAGCACAAGCACAAAATAAAAATCTAAGCAAATGCTCAGACAAGCATATAACACAAAATTCAACAGCAGTCGGGGACTCTCCTTTGATACACTGCTAGATATTTCTAGAGGCAGAGTGAGTGGGAGTGTGGTGCACAATTTACCACCACTATTGCAGAGAGAAGCAAATTGCAACACATTGACACAGCAATGGCATTCCCTCGCCTGTGTGCTCTGGTGGGGGAGGGAAGCTTTCATTTGTGGTTGAGATACCATAGAAGTGTCACCAACAGAGATTAACACTATATTGCTATTGTTGTATTACGACTGGTTTCAATGAAACTCAACCAAAATCAGGGCCACCTTGTGCTAGGCACTGTACAATCACACACTGAGAGACAGCCACTGCACCAACAAGGAAACAGGAACAGAAAAGCAAAGTAATTTGCCCAGGATCACACAACAGTTGAATAGCAGAGCTGGGAATACATACTCAGGTTATATTTTCATGAGCATTTAGTTCATGGCAAGCTGGGTCTGAATCTATCCTATACTAATGTGTTGCAGACCAGCTGTCAATATGGACTCTGCTGATGTACATTAACAAATCTGTTAATACATTTTAATCTAGTTTCAAAGAGAACTAGATCAAAATGCATTAACACAGTGTTAATGCATGTCAGTGGAATCCACATGGACAGCTGCTCTGTAGCAGGCTAGATTCCCACCCCAGCTGGCAACAAACTAATTGTTTTTGTAGACATAGCCCAGAGGCTATGTCTACACTACCACTTTTGTTGATATAACTTGTGTTCCTCAGGGGTGGGGGAAACCACCCTTCTAAGCGACATAAGTTACGCTGACATAAGCACTGGTGTGGACAGTGTTACGTCAGTGGAAGAGCTTCTCTTGCCAACATAGCTATCACCGCTTGTTGGGGGCAGTTTAATTATGCTGATGGGAGAGCTCTCTCATGTAGCTGCTTTATGCCGATAAAAAAGATCTAACAGTGGCGCAGCTGCACTGGTACAGCCATGCTGCTATAAGTTCTCTAGTGTAGACATGGCCTAAGTTTCCTTACTCCTTGCCTAGTGCTCTATCTGCTAGACCATACCATCTTGACCAGCACATACTCTACCCTATCCTCTGCCTATAGCTCTTCTTGGAAACCTTCCCTCCCTCCCCCCAGGATTGCACACACACTTTTGATACTGTGCTAGCTGGGTTCAGGTTGCCCCTAGGTGAAGTATCTGCTGTTGGGGCAATGAACCTTGAGTTATGATCTACTGGGATTTCTTACATGTTCTTATTCATTCCCCACATGTGATTATCTCACTTGGTGGTGTAAACTATATATAGGGTCAGATCTTCTGTGGGTCAAAATTGACCTAGCTTCATTGTAGTTGGTGGAGGTGTGCTTTGTTACAGCAGCTGGGGATCTGGCCCATGATATCATCTCCCTTTAATTCTATAATCTACTCATGTCTTGTCTCGTAATAGTAATTTTTTTTCTTTTTGGGGGCTAGATTCTGGCTTTTGTTGCCAGAGGCCCAGTGAGTGAGAAAGGGATATAGAGGAGCTGGATTAGCTGAGTGAAGGCATCATGAGTCATTCTGCCTGCCAGGGGGCAGCACACTTAGTGGCATTTGTTGAGAAATGTCCAAAAAAAAAGAACTGTGCATTATACTTAGTTTCTGTTTCCATGCACTGCCAGGTGTGCAGAGGGCCCAGGCCCTGGATTATGCCTCAAGCTGCATGTCTGCTCATGTTCCCTATGCACTAAGGAGCACTGCTGGGTATATTAGCATGCAGTGTTAGGCTGGGTTTTTTGTGCATCAATGGAGCATAAGCTGACCATTGTACCTGGTGCCTGTTCTAGCACACACACCTAGCACATGCCGGAACTTCGTTCTATGTTTACATAATTTTTCTTCCTGGAAAAATCCAGAAAACATTTTATATTATCTGATATTATAGGTATATATTCCACTACATGCATCCGATGACGTGGGTTTTGGCCCACAAAAGCTTATGCCCAAATAAATGTTAGTCTCCAAGGTGCCACAAGTAGTCCTCATTCTTTTTGCTGATACAGACTAACACAGCTACCACTCTGAAATTTATCATACATAATTACTGTAATAGTCCTGATCTCTTGCTTCTGTGTAGTTATGAAACACCATTAATGGGATAGAAGTCAGAAGATAAGTCTTCTATTACTAGCTAGTACAAAACACTTATTTTTCAAAGCAGCAGTTATTGATTTTTTGTAACAGTTGTCTCTTGAAATGAGCTAATTTCTACTATTTCAAACCATCAAGATAGATATAATCTTTCTGTCAAACAGATGTTTGTATAGTGGAATGATTGAGGCTTCATTGTGCCATTGGTAAAGCATTGTAGCATTCCAGCCAGATTTCGGGGAGGGGAATTGTGTGCCTCTGGCTATAACACGAAACTTATTTGGAAAAGTGGGATTTAGTTTATCAATTAAAAAAATCATAAAGTCTATTAGAGTATAGGCTTGAGTAGTTCAAAGGGATCTTTACAGTAAAGATGCACCAACATAAGATTACCTTTTCATAGAACTGTAGGGCTAGAAGAATCTTAAGAGATTATACCAGCAAGGCCCACATCCTAGATCATCACAGACGCTAGTTTGTATAACTAATTAAACCTCCAGTGACAGGGATTCCACAACCACCCTTGGAAGCCTATTCCTGTGCTCAACTATCTTTATAGTTAAATATTAGGAAAAATTTTCTAACCTAAATCTCCCTTTCTACAGATTAAGCCCATTACTCCTTGTCCTGCCTTTAGTGGACATGGAGAACAATTGATCATCTTTATAATAGCCCTTGATATATTTGAAGATTCATCAGGTTCCCCTCAATCTTTTCTCCAAGAGTAGATATGCTCAGTTTTTTTTAACCTAGGTCAGGTTTTCTAAACCTTATATATATTTTTTGTTGCACTTCTCTGGACTCTTTCCAATTTGTCCACAGATTTTTTTTTTTTTAAAAGTGTGGCACTCCAGCTGAGGCCTCACCTATGCTGAATAGAGTGTTTTACATATGACACTCCTGTTAATGTACACCAGAATGACACTAGCCTTTTTTTCAGCTGCATCACATTTTTGACTCTCATTCAAATTGTGATCCACTATAACTTCCAGATCTTTTTCAGCCATACTACTGCCTACTCAGTTATTCCCCATTTTGTTTTAGTGCATTTGATTATTTTCTGAAGTATAGTACTTTTTATTGAATTTCAGCTTGTTGAATTCAGACCAATTCTCCAATTTGTCAAGGACATCTTGAATTATAATCCTGCCCTTCAGAGTGATAGCAACCCCCGCGTCCCAGCTTGGTATCCTCTGCAAATGTTACAAGCATACTCTCTACTCCTTTATCCAAGTCATCAGTGAAAATACATAATAGTACCAGACTTAGGACAGACTCTTGTGGGATACCCATAGGAGGACTTATCTAATGATATGTACTAGAAGATAAGTGCAAAACTGGTTGAAGGAAATTTCATCTAGACTACATTGCCTTTGTCTGCTTATGAGTATCATGTGAGACTGTGTCCATCTCCTTATTAAAATGGAGATACAGCGTATCAGCTGCTTTCCTCTTACCTACTAGGTCAGTAACCCTGTTGAAGAAGAAAATAAGGTTGGTTTGGCATGATCTGTTCTTCACAACTCCATGTTTCCATTACTTATCACCCTGTTAATTTGTAAGCACCTAGAATTTGATAGCTTAAGAATTTATTCCATTATCTTTCCAGGTATAGAATTTAGGATGACTGGTCTATAATTCCCCAGATCCTCATGGTTCCTTGATTTTTTCCCCCCTCCCCTCAATTTTGACTTTCATTCCTTTCTCCTTTTTTGTTAATTGTTAAAATTAACATTAACAAGAGGGAAGGAACTTGAGCCAAAACAGGGAAAGAACAGGTTAAAGAATATTTGAATAATTTTGAGGTATTTAAGTTGGTAGGGCCTGATGAAATTCTCCCCATTATAATTAAGCAACTAGCTGAAGCAATGTTGGAACCATTAGCAATTACCTTTTGATAACTCATGGAGAACAGGTGAGGTCCCAGAGGACTAGAGAACTCATGAAGGACAAACATAGTACTTACCTTTAAAACGGGGAACCAAGAGGACCCAGATAATTATACACCAGTCACCCTAAACTTGATACGGGAAAGAGGACCAACACTTTCCTTCATCTTTCTTTTGCTCCTAGTGTATTTACAGAACCTTTTCTTATTGCCTTTATGTCCCACACCAGGTGTAACTTATTTTGTGCCTTAGCCTTTCTGATTTTTGTCCCTTCTTGTCTACTATTTTGCACTCATCCTTAGCAATGCAATTTTTCAGAATGTGTTTCTATTTTTTGTAGAATTCCTGATCTTTCTCAGGTCATTAAAGAGCTCCTGATGGAGTCATACTGGCCTCATGCTGCTGTTCTTCTCATTAGGATAGTTTGCAGTTGAACCTTTAATATTGTCTCTTTGAAAAAATGCCTGCTTGCCTGAACTCCCTTTTCCCTTAAATTTCCATCCCATGAGACCTTATCTACCAGGTCTCTTGTTAATGATGTGCAACTCTTTTTGGGGGTAGTGACTCCCGTTTTGTTCTGTTTGTACAACACCTTGCATAATGGGGTCCTGATCCATGTTGGGGCTCCTGGGTGCTATGATCATATAAATGAATCATTTTTCTGAAGGCAGAGTTTCTCTTTTCCCCTCATTGCATACAATTTCTGCCAAATATAATTTTCTAACCCTGTAAAATCTCAAAGGCCTGATAAAGCAAGCTGTTCATTCAGTTGTGACATTGAGCCCATTGAGATTCATTCACGACATTTTAAGTTCCTTGGGACAACTTGCACAAGCAAGGTTTTGAAGGATCAAGCCAGAATCAATACTTTTTCCCCTAGCTCATCAACAAACAAAGCAGACTATTTCTCATTTGAAAAGACTACTACCTGTTTCCATAATTTCCTCAATAGGAAATCCAGTTTATTGTGCTGAGTGCAGCATGTATGATTGCTTGCCCTGGTGAGAGGGGAGGAGGTGTATGTATGCATTCGGTGCAAGGAGTTTCTGGCCCTCACACCATGTATGGACTTTGGAAGCCAGGGTGGCAGAACTGGAGGAGCTAAGGGAAGCAGAGAAGTATGTTGAAGCTTTCTGGAACACTGTAGAATGGTCCCACCTCAAGTCAGACAGCCCCTGCATTGTTGAGGAGGATGAAAGGCCCAGGGAAGTAGAGCAGTCAACAGGAGCAGAGGGAATCCTTCCCATAGTTGGGACCCTCCTTCCAGATGGTGTTAGAGCAGGGGTTCTCATACTGGGGATCAGGACCCCTCAAGGGGTCACAAGGTTATTACATGGGGGGGGTTGTGAGCTGTCAATCTCCACCCCAAACCCCACTTTGCCTCCAGCAATTATAATGGTGTTAAATTAAAAAACCCTTGTTTATATATTTATAAGGGGTTGCACTCAGAGGCTTGCTATGTGAAAGGGGTCACCAGTACAATAGTTTGAGAACCACTGTGTTAGGGTATCCTCGTGCACTGAGGTCACCTTTCTCGGGGAGGGAACTCCAGTCACTAGGAAAAGACAGGTGTTAGTAATGGGAGATTTGATCATTAGAAACATAGCTGGGTTTGTGATGACCGGGAGAACCATATGGTGACTTGTCTGCCTGGTGCAAAGGTTGCGGATCTCTTGATAGACTTTTATGTGTAGTGCTGGGGAGGAGCCAGTGCTTGTGCTACATATAGGTACCAATGACATAGGGAATAGTAGAGTCCTCCTGGAGGCCAAATTTAGGCTGCTAAGGAAGAGACTGAAATCCAGGACCTCTATGGTGGCATTCTCAAATGTTCCCAGTTCCACGCGCAGGGCCAGGTAGGCAGGCAGAGCTTCAGAGTCTCAATGTGTGGATGCGACAATGGTGTAGAGAGGAAGGGTTTAGATTCATTAGGAACTGGGGAAACTTTTGGGATAGGGGGAGCCTATACAGGAGAGATGGGCTCTACCTAAACCAAAGTGGAACCAGACTGCTGGCACTTAACATTAAAAAGGTTGCAGAGCAGTTTTTTAAACTAGGAGATGGGGCTGGGGGGAAGCTGACTGCTGCAGAGGAGCACATGGAGGAGAGTCTATATTGATAGAGATTCTCTAGGTTTAAGTCAGGAGGAGAGGATGGAGGAGGATAATGTAAGGGCCAGATCAGACAAACATTCACATAAAGAATCTGACACATCGGAAAAGGGCAAACAAATAAACAGTGACAGGTTTTTAAAGTGCTTGTACATAAATGCTAGAAGTCTAAAATGGGTGAACTAGAGTGCCTCGTGATAAAGGAGGATATTGATATAATAGGCATCACAGAAACCTGGTGGAGTGAGGACAATCAATGGGACACAATCATTCCGGGACACACACTATATCAGGAGGACAGAACTGGTTGTGGGGGTTGGAGAGTGGCACTATATGTGAAAGAAAATGTAGAATCAAATGAAGTAAAAATCTTAAGTGAATCCACATGTTCCACAGAATCTCTATAGATAGAGCATGAAATTTCTAATAAGAATATAACATTAGGGATTTATTATTGACCACCTGACTAGGATCGTGATAGTGACGATGAAATGCTAAGGGAGATTAGAGAAGCTTTCAAAATTAAGAATTCAATAATAGTAGGGGATTTCAATTATCCCCATATTGACTGGGAACATGTCACGTCAGGACAAAATGCAGAGACAAAATTTTTCGATACTTTAAATGACTGCTTCTTGGAGCAGCTGGTATGGGAACCCACAAGGGGAGAGACAACTCTTGATTTACTCCTGAGTGGAATGGAGGAGTTGGTCCAGGATGTAACTGTAACAGGACCACTTGGAAATAATGACCATAATATAATATTCACCATCCCTGTGGTGGGAATAACATCTCACAGCCCAACACTATGGCATTTAATTTCAGAAAGGGGAACTCCGCAAAAATGAAGGGGTTAGTTAAACAGAAATTAAAAGGTACAATGACTAAAGTGAAATCCTTGCAAGCTGCATGAATGCTTTTCAAAGACACCATAATAGAGGCCCAATTTAAATGTATAAACCAAATTAAAAAACACAGTACAAAGTAAAGCGCCACCGTGGCTTAACCATGTTTAAAAAAAAAAGTGAGAGATAAAAAGGCCACTTTTAAAAGTGGAAGTCAAATCCTAGTGAGGTAAATAGAAAGGAGCATAAACACTGCCAAATTAAGTATAAAAATGTAATAAGAAAAACCAAAAAGGAGTTTGAAGACCAGCTAGCCAAAAACTCCAAAGGTAATAAAGTTTAAGTACATCAGAAGCAGGAAGCCTGCTAAACAACCAGTGGGGCCCCTGGATGATCGAGATACAAAAGGAGCACTTAAAGAGGATCATCATTGTGGAGAGACTAAATGGATTCTTTGCTTCAGTCTTCACATCTGAGGATGTTGGGGAGATTCCCCAGTCTGAGCTGGCTTGTGTAAGTGACAAATCTGAGGAATTGTCATACTGAAGTTGTCATAAATAGATAGCTAAGGGTTAATGTTTCTTTTACCTGTAAAGGGTTAACAAAGGGAACCAAACACCTGACCAGAGGACCAATCAGGAAACTGGATTTTTAAAAGTCAGGGAGGGAAGTGGTTTGGACTCTGAGTCTTTTGTTTCAGTCATTTCTAGCTATGAGAACTTCTTTCTTCTTCTAATCTTCTGTGTCCAACTTGTAAGTACAGGGTAGAGAAAACAATATAGGCTTTTATGTTGTTTTGTGTGTATTTACAGTTGTGTGTAACTATGTGGATGTTCAAACTGGATTATCTTTGAAATCAGACTGGGTTATTCAGATTTTCTTAAGCAATAACCCTACTATTTGTCATCTTGATGCAGCAATATATTTGATGTCTTTGTTCTTTCTTTTATATAAAAGCTTTCTTTTTAACGTTTGAGTTCTTCTGGTAAGGAGAAGGAAAGACAGGGGGAGGGAAACCTCGCTGCTGTTTACTCTCCTAGTGTCCCAGGAGCGGAAGAGCTACGGGAGAAGAGAGATAGAATCTTTCCCGTTTCTGTTGTTTGGTTGTCTCTTTGTGAAAGAAAGGAGACATGTTCTTGTTGTATTTGAAAGAGATTGCATCAATACTCTCAGGTTAGCCAGAGAGGAAATGTGTGGTGGGAAGAGGAGGGGAAGGGAATGGTGTTATTTCCCTTTGTTGGAGACTCAAAGCATCTGAGTCTTGGGGTTTCCCCAGAAGGTTTGAGGGCTCAAGTGTACCAGGCCCTGATTCCTGGTTGTGGCAGCGAGATAAGATCCAAGCTGGTAATTAACTGGGAGGTTCATGTTAAGCACCCAGATTGGACGCTAAGGTCCAGATTTGAGAAAGATGCTTATGATATTGGTGAGCGGTGGGATGTAAGAATCCAGAGCCAGTAGGATATTATTTTCTTTTCCCCTTAGGGGTTTAGCAGAGAGAAAGGTTTGGTTTAAAAAGGAGTCAGAGAGAAATTTTTTTCTGTTTTCTCTCTGCTTAGCTTGCGTTGCATTTTAAGCAAGGAGACATTAAGGTCTATTGTTAAGCAATAGAAGCCAATTGGGAATATAGTACCCAGCAATACACACATGCAAATAAACTGGTTTTATCTAGTAAAACAGTAGCCAGAAAGAAGAAAAGGACACGGTTGCTAGGCCACTGTTGCCAGGAGACAACAGAAGAGCCAGCAGTTCAGACAATACCACCAGAGGGCACCCCAACACAAGAAAACAGGAACCATACTACCAAAGATCCCCTGAAAAAAGGACCGAGCACTGCAACAAGCCATAGACAACGAAAAGAACATAGGAGAGGAATGGAACTATTAAGGCCGAACAAGAAGCCCATGAGCATCCCATAAAAAGAATCAAGAAGCCAAAAATGCAGCTCACCAAAGAAACAACAACAAGATCGCAGCCCACAGAAAACAGATAGAACTCCAAGGGAAAAAAACCAACAAGAGATGGAAAAACAGAGGAGGCCCATCGCAGGCACTGAGTTAGAACAGGCTAAGCAACAGAACCCAACCACTCCTAACAACCCTCGCCAATTATTCCTCACAGCACAAGAAATTTCCCAACTACAAGGCAGGTGATGACACTGAGACCTCCTTAGAAAATTTGAAAGAGCCTGCATTGGGTACAGCATCTCTGAAGACCAGTACATGGTAGAGCTAAGGTCACACCTCAGTGGACCCTTAGAACAGGTGGCAGCTGAAATGCCAAAGGACAAAATGAACGATTATAAACTGTTTCAAACCAAGGAAGATACAGAATGGGATAACCCCGGATCATGCCCGTCGGCTTTCAGAACCAAAAGTGGAAACCAGATAGGTCTTTTCCCAAACACGCCTACTACGTTGGAGCATAGAGGAGATTTTGGAATTAATTGATAAACTTACAAGTAAAGTCACCAGGACCAGATGCATTCACCCAAGAGTTCTGAAGGAACTCAATGTTCCACAACTTCACTATTAACTATGGTTTGTAACCTGTCCGTTAAATCGGCTTCTGTACCCAATGACTGGAAGATAGTTAATGTACACCAAAATTTAAAAAGGGCTCTAGAGGTGATCCTGGAAATTACAGACCAGTAAGTCTAACATCAGTATTTGGCAAATTAGTTGAAACAACAGTAAAGGGAAAAAAATGGTCAGACACACAGCAGAACATAAATTGTTGGGCAAAGTAAACATGACTTCTGTAAAGGGAAATCGCATGTTACTAATCTATTAGTTCTTGAAGGGGTCACAAACGTGGACAAAAGGGATCCAGTGGACAAGCGTGCTTATATTTCCAGAAAGCCTTTGACAGGATCCCTCACCAAAGGCTCTTGCGTAAATTAAGCTGTCATGGATAAGAGGGAAGATCCTTTCATGGATTGAGAATGGTTAAAGAC
Source organism: Chelonoidis abingdonii (assembly GCF_003597395.2). Taxonomy (NCBI): domain Eukaryota; kingdom Metazoa; phylum Chordata; order Testudines; family Testudinidae; genus Chelonoidis; species Chelonoidis abingdonii. The sequence goes on along the minus strand of NC_133771.1, from coordinate 121,605,256 downwards.
AGGGAACAAAGGTAGAATTATATGGTAAATCTCAGAATGGAGAGGGGTAACTAGTGGTGGTACACCAGGATCAGTCCTAGGACCAATCCTATTCAACTTATTCATAAATGATCTGAAGAAAGGAGTAAACAGTGAGGTGGCAAAGTTTGCAGATGATACTAAACTGCTCAAGAAGTTAAGACCAAACGGACTGAAGAACTTTAAAAAGATCTCACAAACTAAGTGATTGGGCACCAAAAGGAAAATGAAATTTCATGTGGATAAATGTAAATAATGCACATTGGTCAATAACCCAAACTATACATACATATATGGTGGGGGAGGGAGGCTAATTTAGCTACAACGAATCAGGAAAAAGATCTTGGAGTCGTCATGGATAGTTCTCTGAAGATGTCCACGCATGTGCAGCAGTGGTCAAAAAAGCAAACAGGATGTTAGGAATCATTAAAAAGGGGATAGAGAATAAGACAGAGAATCTTTTGCCCTTATCTAAATCGATGGTATGTCCACATCTTGAATACTGTGTACAGAGTTGGCGCTTCTCATCTCAAAAAGATACACTGACCTAAAAAAGGTTCAGAGAATGCAACAAATTGATCAGGGGTGGAATGGTCCCATATGAGGAAGATTGAAGAGGCTAGGATTTCTCAGCTTGGAAAAGACGAGACTAAGGGGGAGATATGACATGAGTGATTGTGGAGAAAGTAAATAAGGAAAACTTACTTACTGTTCCATAATACAAGAATTAGGGGCCATGAAATAAAATTAAAGGGCAGCAGGTTTAAAACAAATAAAAGGAGGTGGTTCTTCACACACGCACATGTCCAACCTGGTGAAACTCCTTGCCGGAGAAGGTTGTGAAGGCTAGGACTAGCACAGCGTTTAAAAGAGAACTGGATAAATTCATGGAGGTTAAGTCCATTAATGGCTATTAGCCAGGATGGGTAAGGAATGGTGTCCCTAGCCTGTTTGTCAGAGGATGGAGATGGATGGCAGGAAAGCGATCACTTGATTGTTACTTGTTAGGCTCACTCCCTCTGGGGCACCTGGCATTGGCCACTGTTGGCAGACAGGATACTGGGCTAGATGGACCTTTTGGTCTGACCCAGTATGGCCGTTCTTATGAAACGCACAGTAGCTGATATTAATACTGTTTACCACTCAACTCCATGTTCTTTGTGTACTTAACTTTTTTCCATAAACAACAAATATCAGATTCATTATAATGCATAAAGTAAGAGTTAGAATAAAGGGTGGGAGAGAAAGTGACATATCTTAGACCTCCAAAGTCAGCCCCAATTGCTTTTCATTTTTCAAGCATTCCTTTCCATGGAATGCCAATCATTGTTAGCTGCAAGGTCAGCCATATCAATGAGGTAGGCATCAATATTTGGTATCGTTACAGTTCTTCATAACCTGTAACTTGTTCTCTTTTGAAATTATCTCCTATTTCAGAAATTCTGAGTTCTGTTTCTATCATCTGTCTGGATAGAGTTTACTGTGCACTCTGAATCTCAGTCATGGTGGTTTGTGGGGTAGAAACTATAGATTTAATTTCAACACTATCTGCAGACACCTAGTGGTACTTCAACATCAGTTGTGTTCCATCAGGCACAGGCACTACTTTGTTTGCAGAAGGCAGGGGAGCAGATCTTTTTTCAGTGCTTTAAGACTGAGAGAAATTCAGAGCTAGAGGGTTTTCTTGGGGTTGGATGGCGGGTTTTAAGGGATGATGTTTGGCGATTCCCTGTGAGCTGCATTAGAGCTCAAGTAACCTGCATCAGTGTTGGTCACCATGTCCATAACTCACGTTCTTAACCTTTTCCTAAATTCTTTGTTCTTTCAATATACTGTCCCCAGTTCTGCATGTGAGCGTTGTCTATCTCCTCTAGTAGCCCACCATATCAAATTTAGATTTCTCTTCTTTCCTTTTGGGCTTTAAGTGAGTCTACTCCAACCTACATCTCTGACCTCATCTAGTCATGTTCTCTTACCAGTTGCATGCTGTCAATGGGACCTGTCTCAATACAGAGTGAGAGAAAGTGACAAATGGGGCATTATGCTTTTTACCACACCCCTCTTCTGCATGGAATGCCTTTTTCATACCAATTCACCACACTCTCTGTATCTAAGTCCAGCCTTAAAGATTGCTTTCCCTATTATACTCAAATAAACCAACAATAATCGAACAAATTGCCCCTCCTTTGGGTTTCCCAGAATATCTTGTTGTCTCTCTTTTAGCACATAAGTCTTTCAGACCAGAGGGTAACTTCATTTTGGGCCCCATTTCAGAAACAGTATTTAAGCACATGCTTCATGTGAAGCACATATGTTCTTAAGAGCTTTGAGTAGGGACTGTCTACTGAATTGGAGCCTGCAAAGCACTGATCTCACTAGCCTTATCCAAGCGTGTGCTTAAAGTAGAGCATGTAAGTAGTCCCACTAAGCCAATTGGACAAGCATGAGCTTACCTTTCAGCTCTTGAATTAAGCGCTGCGCTGGATTGGGCTAGAAAGTTCAACACTCAGCAAGATCAAAGCCATAGTGACCTGTGGAGAGCCAAGCACACTCTTGCTGCTTCACATGTAAGACAGTATAATAAATGAAGTCCTGACAATGGATCTGCTCTTGCTGCCATTTAAGTGTATCCTTTCATCTGTTTCCCAGTGCTTATCTTTCTTTCCAACACCTTCATCCTGTATTTAGTAGGGTTTTTAATCAGCTAGGGATGTGAAACCTCTTCCCTGTGTGAAAATAGCCTTGACCCATGTCCCATTTTATTTTCTCTGATTTGTCAGAAATCCACCCTCAATCACAAATAGAATTAATCAAGTACATATTGCATTTAGCCATTGCTTGTTTGAAAGACACTAAACTCTGTCTATACTTACAGTATTTCCAAAAGTCAGTTTCTCTTCAAGAACACTGTTAGAGATGGGTAGTGTAATTAAGGCAGGAGTTTTACTGTTCAGAGATTTAGCACTTTTGCAAAACCCTTTTACAGAGCAGTTCCTCTTCCAATCACAATAGATAATATTGCTGCATTTTCTTGGTGGTGTCATTCACTGTATAAGACCACTCTTAATATTTACTTGTTGACCCATGACTGATTGATCTAATGTCACTCTTAATTCCAGTATCCACTTTGGACTTAAATAGATCTTCATGGAAAGAAGCCAGAGTTTGGTTTTAAAATTTTGGCTCTGATTTGTGTGATTAACAGCGTCTATTGTAACATTTTCAGCAGATGGAAAATCCAATTACAACAAAGTTATTATGACTATAAATGTATATAATTTTGCATAGTCTAGGATTAAAAAATGCACAGAATGGAAGCTAGAAACATGTTCAAACCTTTCATGTTTATTCCCAACACTCAGACACAAGTACCATAAATAGAGAACTGTTAGCTGGAAGAATATGCTGGCTGACATACAAATGAACACACCCAGCATCCCTGTTGCTTCAGAATACTATTCTGTACTGCCACAATAAGTAGTTTTTTGTGGCAGAGATGCATTTTCACATTCATAATTTATGCCTTTGGAGAGGCCGTTAAAGTTGCATGTAGTCTTCCATCAGAAGTCCAATTTTGTTTCTTACTGTGCCAAAACTGAACTTAATATGCTTGAAACTAGCTCCACTGTCATCCTTTTTATAGAAGAACTGCAGGAGGAGAGATCAGAGGGCAGTTGTAGGCACTTGGGGTGAAGGTGGTTAAAGCAAATGCTAGTCATATAAAACAATTTGCAAAATCATAAATTTTCACTTTTGGAAAATTCCTTTTTGCCGCCTCATAATGTGATGACACCACATCCTAGAAATGCCATATTTGTGTCGTGTTGGTCTTCATAAGAGTAACACATTTCCCTTTTTGGGGGAAGTTTGGTGGATAAATGTTGGAATTATTTGTGGTGGTCCAAATCTGTGAAGGCAGAGCTTGTAAACTATACAACCATGCTAAATGAAGCTTGGGAAATCTGTAACTTTTAGTCTGCAGACTTTTCAAAGTTTGCAGTTGAGCCAGAGGGATACATAGCAGAATGTGTATGTATTTATATAGATATATCTTCATACACTGGGTTTCAGATATATGATCCATAACCTTAGATGGCAGATGCATTAAAGTCCATACTAGCTCTGGTGTAGTATATGGGGTTAAAGCTGTCTGCAAGTAACAACTGCATGGAAGGAACTCCTTTGGGGATATACAATTACATCAAGCACTTTCTCCTGTTGACTGTCATGGCCATAGACAGTCTGTGTAGCAGCCTCTGTATTGTTCAGTGCTAAGAAATTCTCAAGCTAGACATCCAGCTTTGAGAGGGGAGGAACATCTTCTGAATCTATGGGCTTGGCTACACTTGCAAGTTGCAGCGCTGGTGAGGGGGTTACAGCGCTGCAACTTACCAGGTGTCCACACTTACAGAGCTCAGCCAGCGCTGCAACTCCCTTTCTGCAGCGCTGGCTGTACACCTGGTCCGCTACGGGTGTAGCGAATCCAGCGCTTGCTGAGCGCGGCTGCTCATTCAGGGTGTTGGACACTCACCAGTGCTGTTATTGGCCTCCAGGGTATAGGAGGTATCCCACAATCCTGTATACAACAAAACCGGAAGGTACCCCTCGGAGCTCTTATCTAAAAAAACCACAGCTGCCTTGCTGGCAGCGAGCGAGCCAAGCCGAGGCTTTGGAAATTCACAGCTGTTGCTTGAGGAGACAAACGCACGGCGGGGGAAGGGGGGGAAGTCCCGTCGGAGAAGCCTGCTTATCTGGTCTGAAGCTTTCATTTAAGAGTGATTCGCAGAGAGGGGTGGGAGGACATGGCCAGAATTGCAAGGCAGGGAAGCTTGTCACCAGTGTCTACTCCAAAAATCACTCTCTCTCTGTATCCCTGACCTCCTGTCACACTCCACCCCACCTCCCTTTTGAACTTGCAAGGCAGGCGGAGCTGTCACAGTTTCTGCTCCAAAATCCCACACTCTGTCTCCCGCAAGCATCCCTGTCGCACTCTCACCCCACCCCGCTCTTTGAAAAGCACATTGCAGCCACTTGAATGCTGGGATAGCTACCCACAATGCACTACTCCCAACAGCGCTGCAAATGTGGCCACACTGCAGTGCTGGTCACTGTCAGTGTGGACACACTGCAGCGCTGACCCTACATAGCTGTACGACCACAGCTGTAACTACCAGCGCTGCAAAAATGTAAGTGTAGCCATGCCCTATGTCTATCAGTCTGTATTAGCAGTCTGATCCTCTAGTAGTCCAAGTGGTGTCAGATGTGCTCTGCAGTCAATAGGACAACACTCCTGTTTCAATCTTTGTCTGTGAATCAAATGAGGGCATAAAGGTTGAGGGATGTGGTTTTGTCTTGTTAAGTGCTGTTTCAATTTTGATGGATTAGGCCTTGGCTACACTGGAGAGTTGCAGCGCTGGTGGTGGGTTTACAGCACTGCAATTTACTCACCGTCCACACTTGCAAGGCACATACAGCACTGATTCTCCCTGTTTCTCCCCCCACCCTTCAGATCTTGTCATGTGGCTCATTCCCTTAAGTGGCGGCTTCTGTTGTTTTCAGTTATCTCTCTACATAAAATAAGGCTGCGAAGTTTCTACTTGCACAGAACTGAACACCATTGCCCTGCCCCAGCTCACTCCATCCCTCTGTCGCTTGCTCTTCCCACCCTCCCTCCCTCATTTTCACTGGGCTGGGGTGGGTGGAGTGTAGGAGGGAGTGAGGGTGCTGGGGGGTGCAGACTTCAGGCTGGGGCCAGAAATAAGGAGTTCAGGGTGCGGGAGGGGGCTCCAGGCTGAGGCAGTGGGTTGGGATGTGGGACAGGATGAAGGTTCTGGCTGGGACGTGGGGTTTGGAGTGCAGGAGGGGGTGCTGGGGTGGAGCCAAGGGTTTGGAGCATGGGAGAGAGCTCCAGGCTGAGGCAGGGGTTGGCATGTGGGAGGAGGTACAGGCTCTGGTCTGGGGGTGCAGGTTACAGAGTGGGGCCAGAAATGAAGGGTTCAGGGTGTGGGAAGGAGCTCTGGGCTGGGGCAAGGAGCTGGCGTGCAGGGGCAAAGGCTCTGGCTGAGGGTGTGGGCTTTGGTTTGGGGCTGGGGATGAGGTACTGGGGGTGCAGGAGGGTGCTCCAGGCTGAGGCTGAGAGGTTTGGTGTCAGGAGGGTGCTCTGGAATGGGACTGAGGGGTTCAGAGGGTGGAGGGGGATCAGGGCTGGGGCAGGGGTTGGGGCACAGGAAGGGGTTGGGGGTGCAGGCTCTGGGTGGTGCTTAACTCAGGCAGCTCCCAGAAGCAGCAGCATATCTCCCCTCTAGCTCCTACATGGAGGTGCAGCCAGGCAGCTCTGCATGCTCCCCCATCTGCAGGCACTGCCCTCACAGCACCCATTGGCTGTGGTTCCTGGCCAATGGGAGCTGCGGAGCTGGACCTTGGGGTAGGGGCAGCATGCAGAGCCCCCTGATTGCCCCTACATGTAGGAGCTGAAGGGGGGACATGCTGTGCTTCCAGGAGCTGTGTGGAGCCACGGCAGGCAAGGAGCCTGCCTTAGCCCTGTTGCGCCATTGACCAGACTTCTAATGGCCCAGTCAGCAGTACTGACCAGAGCCGCCAGGGTCCCTTTTTGACTGGGCATTTCAGACACCTGGCAACCCTAACATAAGTGTCATGACTCTGCCTCACAGACTCGTAGGTCAGAAGGGACCAATATGATCATCTAGTCTGACCTCCTGCACAAAGCAGGCCACAGAACCCTACCCATCTCAAACTGAGGCTCAGAGTATCAGCCATGCTCCAGCCTTCTACCTGGCAGCCTGCTGACAATTGATTAGCTGGGACCCATGAAACCCAGCCCCAGTGAGAGGATTCCCCCCTGAGGTCCAATTGGCAGAATCTCAGACTGGCTGAATGGTCCACTGGCCTTACTGAAGTCAGAAACAGGAAGCTGTCTGAACAACTGGCCTCCACCTTTCTCTGGTCCATCTGTCTTGTGCTTCCTGCACCCTCTTCCTCAGCTTCCCTCTACCCACCTTGACTTCTGGGATATGACATGTGGTTCCTGATCTCCAGTTTGACTCTTTCCTCTGACCTCCTGGTACCCTGACCCAGCTGAGTCTTGACTCCTGTTTCCTGACTCTGGCTACTACTACTGAGTCTGGCTATCCATATCAAAGTCTTAATGGGTGGCAGGCATTAACAGCCAGCATAACTGTATCTTGCGGAATTTATTTGGGAAATCATGAGACACATTTTTCTTTAGAGAAGTACAAAATCAGTGCTAGTGCTTTAGTGTGGTCTTTTTCCTGCTGATTTAAAAATACTGCATTTCAAATATGTATGTAGGGTACTCCTTAAAAAAACAAAAACAAAACGCAGTACTGGGGGGAAGCAATCTAATAAAAAAAAAGATGGCTCATTCATGACGAAGTACACTTTTGAAAATAAATATACAGACTACAATCTGATTCTCTTTCTGTGAGCACACAATCTAATGTGTGCTCTTAGTTTTTGGACCGGTCCAATACAGCTGTAGAAATTAGTGTAATTCTGCTAACAAGTGTGTGTATAGCAACACAAGTCACAGTGGGTGTGTTGCATCCAAGGCACTAGACTCTTGTCACAACGCATGGATGTCTTTAATACTTTGATTATAGCTTTAATCAAACACTATCAAAATGTGCCTTCAAAATATGTGACAAATGAAGCCTATATTTCACAATACATTATCCAGTTTTTATATTTAAAACAAGTGGCCTGGCCCCATTACATTTTCTACACTATGAAATGTAGAAGGAACAGGAAAAGAATGTGAGACCTGCTGTGTAACTTATTCTTGGTTGGTGCATGAAAGATTAGCTGTAATAAATATTGCATAATATCTTCAAGAGAAACTTTGTTCCACATTTTGTTTAATACAAATCTGTCAAGCTATTTCTCTCATATTTTTGAAAAATGAGAGTTCACCAGAGATCTTGATATTTTTACTCAACTGTTATTTTTATCACCTTTTCAACCATGAAATGGCATGAGGTACTATCAGTTCCCAGTTCCTTGGAATCTTATTCATAAATACAGTTATCTGAAATGGATTTCTTTTTACTGACGACATATCCAATATGCTAATAAAAAATAAAATCTTGCCTGTCTGTTTTGCAGTGCTATTTTTCTTGGTTTCTTGTCATTTCAATGTCTCATACTGGCTTTCAGAATACGCCTAGGTATGGACCTATGGCCTGCTCTACACTTAAAATTTAGGTTGACAGGGTATGAAAAATTCACAGCCATGAGTAAGGTAGATATGCTGACCTAACCCCCAGTGTAGATGCAAATAGGTCAATGGAAGAATGTTTTCATCTGTGTAGCCACGTGGCTTGTGAGGTTGGTGTTCCTACACCTATGGAAAAATCCCTTTCCATTGGTGTGGACTTTATCGACATGATGGGGGGGGTTATACTGGCATAACTATGCCATAGCTATGCTGGGATAGTCCCTGTAGTGTAAACATTGCATCAGTTACAGAATTGTAGCAAATAAAATTATATATAATGGGCTTCTCTAACAGGATGTGATAGTTGCCAGTGCATTTGTTTTAAGCAAGCATACCTGATAACTGAATGTTCAAATGTTGAATTTTTAGTGTACTTATGTAATCATAAATGCTAATTTTAGTTGTGATTACAGTACTGGAAGGGACCTAGAGGTCTTCTGGTCCAGTCCGCTGCATTCAGAGCAGGACTAAATATCTAGACCATCTCTGACAGATGCTTGTCTAACCTGCTCTTAAATCTGACAGATTCCACATCCTCCCTAGGCAATTTATTTCAGTCTTAACCACCTTGGAAAAATTTCCTAATTGTCTAATGTTCAACCTAAACCTCCCTTGCTGCTGTTTAAGTCCATCACTTCTTGTCCTATCCTCAGAAGTTAACAAGAGCAATTTTTCTATCTCCTCTTCCTTTTATGTTCTTGAAAATTATGTCCCCTCTGTCTTCCCTTCTCCAGACTAAACAAACCCAGTTTTTTCAGTCTTCCCTCATAGGTCATGTTTTCTAGACCTTTAATCATTTTTGTTGCTCTTCTCTGGACTTTCTCCAATTTGTCCACATATTTCCTGAAATGTGGTACTCAGAACTGTACACAGTACTCCTGTTGAGGCCTGATCAGGGCCACCCAGAGGATTCAGGGGGCCTGGGGCAAAGCAATTTTGGGGGCCCCTTCTATAAAAAAAATTGCAATACTATATTCTTGTGGGGGGCCCCTGTAGGGCCCAGAGCAAATTGCCCCACTTGCTCCCCCTGCCACAGGCGGCCCTGGGGAAAAATAAACCTTCCACATCTCAGCACAAACCCAGTTTTGAGAACTTCTTTACACGGTATCACTGGTTCTCAGCATCAGCTAGTGCTAAAAAGCACTAAAGCTCATTAAAAGGTTTGGACAAATTTTCCATCAAAACGTTTTTGGATTGAAAACAAGGGGTTTTTAAAAAGCAGAAAAAAATCACGGACAGTGTCTGCTTTCCTTCAAAATTTTTTTTAATTGAAAAACTGAAATTAATCTACCAAAACCTGAATATGGTTTAGGGTTTCAGAAATGTGTGGCCAAATATTTGCTGCTTGTTGTGTGTGTTTGCTTAAAGAAACAATAAAAAAAAAATTCTACTTAAAAAAAATCCCAAACTTTTGAACCACATCAGCTTGTGACCAAACGCCTAAGCCCATCCATTCAGAAATTTTTGCAGGTTTCTGATACTCTGCTGGCTTCCTTGACTCATCTGTCTCCCTAACTTTGGTTTCATTTAGGTTAGAACATAACAGCCATACTGGGTCAAACCAAAGGTCCATCCAGCCCAGTATCCTGTCTACCGACAATAGCCAATACCAAGTGCCACAGAGGGAGTGAACCTAACAGGTAACAATCAAGTGATCTCTCTCCTGTCATCCATCTCCACCCTCTGACAAACAGAGGCTAGGTATACCATTCCTTACCCATCCTGGCTAATAGTCATTAATGGACTTAACCTCCATGCATTTATCTGTTTCCTAGAGACTGGCTCCATGGGGTCCCTCACAAACTGGAGACGGTTACTATGGGTTTGTCTTTATCATAGTTTATGTACATACTCCATGAACTGAGCATTTGAGCTTGTTCCAGAATCCAGGATGAGCCTAAATTGTGAAAACTGAAATGCTCAAAATATCATATGCATGTGAATGGACACCGGGTTCTCAAACTGGGGTTAGGACCCCTCAGGGGGTCACGAGGTTATTACTGGGGGTTGTGAGCTGTCAGTCTCCACCTCAAACTCCACTTTGCTTCCAGCATCTATAATAGTGTTAAACTGAAAACACTTCAATATATTTATTGGGGGCAGGGATCGCACTCAGAGGTTTGCTGTGCGAAAGGGGTCACTAGTACAAAAGTTTTGAGAACCACTGAATTAACCCCTCTGAAGCCTCAGGGGATGCAGGGGGGCAGAGTCTCCCTTGGTAGGGTTGGGAAGGAGGTAGGTGGTGTAGGTTATTGCTCTTCTCATGTGATTCCCTCTGAGCTCCAGTGGGGCCTGAGCTCCATCTGCCTGAAGCTCGCAGCCCTTCCCCCTTATCATGCAGCTCTGAGCGGGGAGGAGCTCTGGCCCCGCCAGAGCCATGCTGCAGCACTATCCAGGGATGTCCTGAATGCGCTGAGGCTCCGTGAGAGCGGTGGAGGTGGGGTCGGGCCAGGGCCAGGGTGGGAGCCTCAGCCGTTCTATTGGGGGCCCCTTGCGGAGCCCCGGGGCTTGGGGCAAATTGCCCCCACCTCCTCTAGGCGTCCCTGGGCTGATCAGCATGGAGTAGAGCAGAAGAATTACTTCTCATGTCTTGCTTACAACACTCCTGCTAATATATCCCAGAATGTGTGGTTTTTTTCTTAATTTTTGAAACAGTATTACACTGACTCATATATTTAGCTTGTGATCCACTATAACCCCCACATTCCTTTCCGAAGTACTCCTTCTTAGGCAGTCATTTCCCATTTTGTGTATGTGCAACTGATTGTTCCTTCCTAACTGGAGTACTTTGCATTTGTCCTTATTGAATATCATCCAATTTACTTCAGACCATTTCCCCAGTTTGTCTTGATAATTTTTAATCCTATCCTTCCAAAGCACATGCAACCTCCTCCCATCCAGTTTGGTATCATCCACAAACTTTAAGTATATTCTCTATGCCATTATCTAAATCAGTGAAGATATTGAACAGCACCAGAACTAGGACTGATCCCTGTGGGACCCCACCCAATATGCCCTTCCACCTTGGAAGCTGGACCACTGATAACTACTCTGGGATTGGTTTTCCCACCTTAAAGTAGCTCTGTCTAAGTTGTAGTTCCCTAGTTTATGAGAACGTCATGCAAGACAGTATCAAAAGCCTTACTAAAGTCAAGATATACCACATCTACTGCTTTCTGTTTATCCAGAAGGCTTGTTACCCTGTCAAAGGCCTTGGCTACACTGGCGCTTTACAGCGCTGCAACTTTCTCGCTCAGAGGTGGTAAACTAATCCCCACGGGGAGGTGGAGTACCTGCAGTGCTGGGAGAGCTCTCTCCCAGCACTTGCGCCACAACCACACTGCACTTCAAAGCGCTGCCGTGGGAATGCTCCCGTGTCAGCACTGTACAGCTGTAAGTGTAGCCATACCCAAAGAAAGCTATCAGGTTGGTTTGACACAATTTGTTCTTGACAAATCCATGCTGCCTGTTGCTTATCACCTTATCTTCTAGATGTTTGCAAATTGATTGCTTTTATTTATTCCAGCTACTGAAGTTAAGATGACTGGTCCATAATTCCCAGGTTCTCTTTATTCCTCCTTTTTTTTTTTTATTTTATAGATTGGCACTGTTTGTCCTTTTCCAGTCTTCCTGTCTTCCATGACTTTTCAAAGATAATCGCTATGGGTTCAGATATCTGCTCAGCCAGCTCCTGGAGTATTCTAAGATGTATTTCATCAAGCCCTGCCAACTTGAAGATATCACACTTGTCTAATTTTAATTTGTTCTGTCCCCATTTCAGCCTCTGATCCCACTTCATTTTTCCTGGCATTAAGTTAGATGTTCACCAAAAAGCTGAGTAGTAATTGAAAACTGAAACAGTCATTTAGTACTTTTTCTGTTTTTTCTCCTCTCATTGAGTAATGGGCCTACCCTGTCCTTGCTCTTCCTTTTTGCTTCTGATGTATTTGTCGAATATTTTCTTGTTACCCTTTGTATCTCTAGCTAGTTCAATCTCATTTTGTGCCTTGGCCTTTCTAATTTTGTCCCAACATGTTTGTGTGGTGTCATTCTGTGTAACTTTACCTAGCTTTCACTTTTTTTGTAGGACTTTTTTTTTTGAGTTTCAGATAATTGAAGATCTCCTAGTTCTCCTATGCTTTCAAAACAGATGTCTACCAATATTGTTGATATAATTAGGGAGGACTGCTGAAAATCTGGCCAACAGTATTTAAACAAACCTTAGTCCTCCATTGACCATTAGCCGAGATAATCAGGGACGTATCCCCAAGCTCTGGGTGTCTTTAATCCTCTGAGTGGCAGAAGCTGGGGCTGAAGAACAGGGTCTGCCTCACTTGATTGCCCTGTTGTGTTCATTCTCTTTGAAGCAACTGGCACTGGCCATTGCCGGAAAATAGGATAGTGAGCTAAATGGATTAGTCTGAAGCAGTATGGCCATTCTTATGTTATAAATAAATTGAGGTTTTTTGCATTCCTTCTGTGCAAATAATTCCCTCTGAAGTCAACATGAACTCAGAATTCAGTCAACCCTCAAAGTAAGGATTGGCCTCTGCTGTATACTTTAGATTTCTTCATAGCTGTAGCTTCTAATCAGCTTTCCAAGTACTTTATTTGTAAGTGTTTTTAATCAAATGAGAGTGAATAGAAGGTTGGGATGTTGGGGTCTCTCTGAACTACTGTCCAGCTGGATCCTCTGAAGCTGCATAGAGAGATGTTGGTGACACATGGAAAAGCCCTGCACAACATCTGCAAACCTCTTCCATTTTGCAAATTTCAAATAAACACTTTTTAAAACTTTGATTTTATAAAACCTTCATGAAAGTCAGATTGATGAAAATGGCATAAGGAAAACTAGGTGCAAAAGTAAACCAGAGTTTGGTGTATACTTTAGGTCCCTCTCTGTGCCTGATCCATCAAAGTTGTGAGTTTGGTACAGATGCCCATTTAGGGGCTTAGTCCTTTATGTCAAGCTGTAGAGATTTTATGATCTTATCTCTATGGCTCTTAGAGTCAATTCTTAAACAACCAGCTTGATGGTTATAATGCAATCTCCCATATATAGAAGATCTAGTATATCTAAATAGTGACTCATCCCCCAGGTTTCACAAATTTGATCCTCAATTGAACTAAAGTGTCTGATGTTTTTTGTAATGATGGGATTTAAACTATTACATCCACAGACTTTAATCTGGGATTTCTGTGATTCTCAAACTGTGGTCAGGGATTACCAGGTACCTACAAATCATCTGTAGCTTGTCCTCAAAATTAAAACAGTTTAAGAACTAAGCCTGAGTGACTGAAGTATTGACAGGGGAGTCAAACAGGATATTTCTTTCTCAGAGTAGCCCACAGCATGAAAACTTTGGAGATGCATCATTCTAGGATGCATTTGAGTTGGAAAAAATGTAAGCTTTATTTTTATAGTGAAGCAGAAATCTAAGACAAGCTTATCAGTGTGTCTTAGATACTTAAATAATCTGAGTATCAGAGGGGTAGCCATGTTAGTCTGGATCTGTAAAAGCAGCAGAGAGTCCTGCGGCTCCTTATAGACTAACAGATGTATTGGAGCATGAGCTTTCGTGGGTGAATACCAACTTTGTCGGATGCATGACATGCATCCGACGAAGTTGGTATTCACCCATGAAAGCTATAAAGTGCTGCAGGACTCTTTGCTTTTACAAATTATTTAAGAAAATCCTAGACCCCCTTACTCTCAACATCCTGAAGGAAAAAGTCTTGTAAACTTTTCCTGTACTAACAAAGCAAAGACACCTATCACCAAAACATAGGACATACAATAAACAAGACACAGATCTGACATCACCACCTTGTCAAGACATCAGAGTGAGAACCCATACCACACAGACTTTTTATTGAGCCACTGTAAGAGGAGTTATAGCAAGCCAATACAAATAATTAAAAGGAATCAGTGCAGTATTACATCGTTTTCTGGGTCCAAGAAGAAACTTCGAACTGCATTTTTTCATCCATATGAGGTTTGTTTGAGCTGATGGAAGACATTCCCTCAAATGTAACTATGTCAAAAATTACTAATTTTTTTGCAAAAAAATACCACCTAGAAGGCCCAACCAAGAGTGGGGGCTTCAGTATACTAGCCATTGTAGAGCCACACAGTAAACAGTAGTCCCTGCCACATAGAGCTGACAGTTTAAATAGACAAAAAAGTGAAATGGTGGGATGGCAAATGGAGATACAGAGAGGTGAAATGACTTCCCCAAGGTCCTCCAGCAAGACAGTGGCAGAGCAGGGAAGACCACCCAGGTCTCCTGTATCCCTGTCACCAAATAGCTTTACATGTATATTTTTCCACAGGACGAGCATTGCTCTTTAGACAGCTTTAGCTTAAGAATGGGGGGAGGAATAGCTCAGTGGTTTGAGCATTAGCCTGCTAAACCCAGGGTTGTAAGCTCAATCCTTGAGGGAGGCCATTTAGGGATTGGGGCAAAAAATCTGGCTGGAGGTTGGTCCTGCTCTGAGTAGGGGGTTAGATTAGATGACTTCCTGAGGTTCCTTCCAACCTTGATATTCTATGAATGGGTGAGGTTCCCCAAAGTTTTGCACACCAGAGTATGAACAATTCAAAGAGAAATGAAAGCTCTGTGGAATAAAAATTCATCCTGATCCTGACTTCTTTCCATCAGGATAACCCTAGGAGCACTGCCTTCAATATGGTAGATGTTGTTGCTGAATATTATTTCTGATGTCAGTGAATGCTATGAGATTGTATTGGGTAGCCCATGATGAGGTCCACAGAACACCTGCACATGTTGCAAAGAATAACATTCCATGCAGTTTTTTAGAGTTAGGACTAAATTTTATGTGGTGGGGCCTCTTTGCATTGCCAGAATCTGGCTATAAAGCTGGCACATCTGGGCCAGGAAGAATTAGCCTGGTGTAAGGAGGATCCCCTGAGGGGCTGGAGCCAAAGAGAGGCTCCTATGCCACCCTCTCCCTTCTACTGGTGTGGAAGTAGAGGGGCATGGGGTCAGGACTTTGTGTTGATCCATGGCTACTGTTCTGGTTCCTTGGGGCAGTTAGCAGCTGACATAAACTAGAGCAGCCCTCAAGCTCCTCAGCTTCCCCTAGGAGACCCAGGCCTGCAGACAGTGAACGTACTTAGCTTCACCAGAAGTTTAAACCTGAGTCCTATCACTTCCTACTGACAAAATAACCCAAGAACAAGATACTAAGTCACCTAGACATCAACCTGCATTTTTTGGTCCCTTTTATTCCTGAGGCATGAAAAGAAGCTTTTCAAATGCAGGGAAAGGATGCTTGGCTTTGAAAACGCTGGAATCTGCTTATTTCACCAGATGTTTAATCAGGGTAGATGCTGGATCTTGTTCAGCTTAAACTGGAATACAGATGCTCTGATCTGCCATATTTCCAGTTCATACAAATTAGGTATTACATTACATTACTCAGGGGAAAAATAGAGATGCTCTAAGTAGAGAAGTGTCAGAGCTTCATTAGAGTAACAACAATAAAAAGGGAACAGTCTGAACCTTATACAACAAGGCATAAAAACCCTATGAATGCAGATAAAAGGACAATATTTATGACACAGCAGGGAAAGTCTTGAATCAAAAAAAATTTAAATAGCTAAACAACTGGAAAATTGACATCAAGTTGCTTGGTAATGAGAGGAAATTTGTTTAAACTGGCTGATTGAAACAAGTGAAATAGGGAAAGTGAAGGATAAATGCTGGAGATTATGTACAAGATTTGGAGTTTGATGCTCTGCTGTGTTCCAGTTTTACACTAGTGTGATCTGATTCTTTTAATGGCATTACAGTAGAATAAAACTGGAGTAACACAGTCGTGATTCAAACTCTCTATCTAACCTCAGACCAAAAAAACTCTGAAGTTGAAAATACATAGTAGTAATTTAGGGTTTGTTTGGGGATCATTACAATATCCCTGTAAAGTGTTTAACTTAACTGTGAATTTTATAAATGCATAAACTTAAAAGAAATCCAAACATAGCAAGGTACGGGAATGCAGAGTTATGACATCCAAAGTACCTTAACTCTGCCCTGTCACATAGCATTCCAATCTCCCTCCAGTAAAACTCTCTGAAATCTTGTGCAGTGGTCACATTGGATTATATAAGGATTTATGCCCATTTCCCCCTCCCTTTATGAAAAATAATGGAACTTTTCTTCATCAGAAACCTTAACTCTGCCCTCTAGTGACACTTTTCAAAAACCATGAAATTATTCAGATATTTTAGTGTTTGCGGACTTAGATAAGATTGATATATTTTTTTCCCATTCCCTTCTTCATGGTGTCACCATAGAACAGAGTTACGGTTTTAGAGGGCTGTTGGGACATTGTGTGTGGATGCTGGTGAAATAGGTAAATTCTGGGGCTCCTGTAGGTTAGAAGATGCTGGAGACAGGAAGGGAGGCCCAAGTCTCCATAGTTTCACATTCAAACACGCTAGCTTTTTTGATACACAGACAAATGAAAAAAGCTGCTAATAGTAGGTTATCCTCAGATTCCTGATCAAGTTTCTAGGGCTTCATTCATGACATGAAAAATGACTGTCACATGGACTTCTGACAGCCAGATGTTCCATCACCTATTATGAAGAAGAGAAAATGACAGCTACTCTTATTAAGTTTGCAGATGATACCAAACTGGGAGGGATTGCAAGTGCTTTGGAGGACAAGGTCAAAATTCAAAATGATCTGGACAAATTGGAGTTTCTAACCATTAGGGAGTGAAGTTCTGGAACAGCCTTCCAAGGGAAGTAGTGGGGCAAAGACATTGTCTGGCTTTAAGACTAAGCTTGATAAGTATATGAAGGGGATGATATGATGGATAGTTTAATTTGGGCAATGATCTTGGATTATCAGCAGATAAGTCTGCTCAATGGCTGGTGCTGCTGGTGTGAGGTATGTTGGATGGAGTGGATCTGTAGAGCTCGCATACTGCAGAATTCTTTCCTGGGTGCTGGCTGGTAAGTCTTGCCCACATGCTCAGGGTTAGCTGATCGCCTATTTGGGTCGGGAAGGAATTTCCTCCAGGGCGGATTGGCAGGGCCCTGGAGGTTTTTCACCTTCCTCTGCAGTGTGGGCCTGGGTCACTTGCTGGTGGATTCTCTGCAGCTTGAGGTCTTCAACACAATTTTGAGGACTTCAATAACTCAGCCATGGGTTATAACATATGGTTGTTATAAAAGTGTATGGGTAGGGTTCTGTGGCCTGCTTTGTGCAGGAGGTCAGACTAGATGATCATATTGGTCCCTTCTGACCTACGAGTCTATGAGTCTATGAAGGAAGGCTGAAAGAATTGGGTTTATTTAGTTTGGAAAAGAGAAGACTGAGAGGGGACATATAGCAGTTTTCAGGTATCTAAAAGGGTGTCATCAGGAGGAGGCAGAAAACCTGTTCACCTTAGCCTCTAAGGATAGAACAAGAAGCAATGGGCTTAAACTGCAGCAAGGGAGGTTTAGATTGGATATTAGGAAAAAGTTTGTAACTGTCAGGGTGGTTAAACACTGGAATAAATTGCCTAGGGAGGCTGTGGAATCTCCATCTCTGGAGATATTTAAGAGTAGGTTAGATAGATGTCTATCCAGGGTGGTCTAGATAGTATTTGGTTCAGCCATGAGGGCAGGAGACTGGACTCAATGACCTCTCAAGGTCCCTTCCAGTCCTAGACTCTATGAATCTTCTATGAGGGCCTGATCCTGCAAACAGTTAGGCAAGGCATGTACACTCAGGGTCATTGAAATAAACAGAAACTGGGGTTTATTGACATATTGGCACCTTGCACAGAACTTCATGCAATGCTCTCTAGTGTAAATGAAATTAGCACAGGACCCCTGCTTGAACTTATTCCTTCTTACATTGCCTGGCCTTCATTAGTAAATGTTCTTGCCACGCCTTCTCCTCATTCCCTCTTGGATCCTATTCCAAAATCCATTGAAGTTTATGGTTAGATTCTCAGGGACCTCAGTGAGCTTTGGATTAGACTTTTGGGCTGTAAATTGCAATCAGCTTATTCTGATAGCCAATTTAGCCCACCATTTATGCCACCTCTGAATTTAGCCTTCATTTATTTAAATGAAACTATCCAAAAACAACACGAGCAGAAATTTTAAAGCTATGAATGTCTGAATTTGGCAGGCGGAAGCCTTTTCATTCACAGCGAAAAGCAGCTCTGATTTTTTCTTACATCGTTAGTTGTTTTTCCAGCAACAACCTCACCTTGCAGCTTCTCAGCATGTCAATTACACAGGATGTTGACCTAGCATCCTGTAGCCTACTCTCCCATTTTCATCAAAGCCTGACTCAATGAGAGCTGCACAATTACATGGATCTTTTGTAAATAGGCCTGTCTTTGACTTTCCTGGCACTACACATGCTTACACCAGCTGAGGAACTGATCTTTATAGGAAATCAGTACAGCAATTTTAAAATTATGAAAACTTCAGATAGGCAAATGGGTCAGTGTTGTTCCACTGGCTTCCCACAACAGAAGAGCTGTGAATCGGGAACAGTTTTTTCAAAGGCATTGAATAGCACATATACTGGTGGAAAACACAAAATTCAATATCTATAATCTGTCTGATATTAACAATAGACTGACAGAGTAAGGGAAAGCAAAAAGTATGGGGAGATGTAACATAAGAATGGCCGTACCGGGTCAGACCAAATCCATCTAGCCTAGTATCTCTCTAGTGACAGTGGCCAATGCCAGGTGCCCCACAGGGAGTGAACCTAACAGGCAATGATCAAGTGATCACTCTCCTGCCATCCATCTCCATCCTCTGACAAACAGAGGCTAGGGGCACTCCTTACCCATCCTGGCTAATAGCCATTTATGGACTTAACCATCATGAATTTATCGTTCCTTTTTAAACGCTGTTATAGTCCTAGCCTTCACAACCTCCTCAGGTAAGGGTTCCACAAGTTGACTGTGCGCTGCGTGAAGAACTTCCTTTTATTTGTTTTAAACCTGCTGCCTATTAATTTCATTTGATGACCCCTAGTTCTTGTATTATGGGAATAAGTAAATAACTTTTCTTTATCCGCTTTCTCCACATCACTCATGATTTTATATACCTCTATCATCCTCTTTTTTTCAAGCTGAAGAGTCCTAGCCTCTTAATCTTTCCTCATATGGGACCCCCTCCAAACCCTAATCATTTTAGTTGCCCTTTTCTGAACCTTTTCTAGTGCCAGTATGTTTCTGAGGTGAGGAGACACATCTGTACAGAGTATTCGAGATGTGGGCTTACCATGGATTTATATAAGGGCAATAATATATTCTCAGTCTTATTCTCTATCCCTTTTTAATGATTCCTAACATCCTGTTTGCTTTTTTTGACCACCTCTGCACACTGCGTGGACATCTTCAGAGAGCTATCCACGATGACTCCAAGAACTTCCTGACTTTTGTAGCTAAATTAGCCCCCATCATATTGTATGTATAGTTGGGGTTATTTTTTCCAATGTGCATTACTTTACATTTATCCATATTAAACTTCATTTGCCATTTTGTTGCCCAGTCATGTGTTCTGTGATACTGAGGAACATCACTGTGATCTGGGACACCCTAGGATTTGCTGATGGTCCTTTGACTGGGAGTTTCTCCATGGAATGCAGTCCAACTGACTTTGGAAAACAAAGGAACAGCCTAGGGCAGAGGCTGAAAGGCAGCAATGTACTGTAAATATTTTAGCAGAGGAGTTCCACACAAATTTCTCCTTAGCTTGTGACTTCCTTAATCTGTTTACCTAGGAGGCATGCCTGGGAAATCTATTCATATTATATAACCAAGGAATGGTGCCCAAACCATTTGGCAAACAGACATATGAAATATCACATGCCAGAAATGTTTAGACATAGTTCCTAAAAAATATGCTGAGCGTATTGACAGTCTAGCACATTGCTCAGCTTGAGTATTTTGAGGGAGATGTAGTGGGCTGACGACCTCATACGTGGGGTCTGACATTCTTCCCCCATTTTTGTTTTGTGTGAGTTTGCATTCAGAAAAGATCAGATTTCACCAAAGAGCGTTGTCTTCATAAGTAATTGGAGTCCCAGGGATGTCATCTCTAGCAGGGCTAATCATCTCACCGTGATTGCTCACCATCACCACTGCTACTACCTGCTGGGCTACAGGGATTTACCATCAGTCCATTCAGCCTTTTTTCTCCTCCTTCCTGAAAGATGATCTGACTATACCAGACAAAGAGAGGGAGCTAGAAGGGATCATCTCCATTGCCATGTCTGGAGCAACTATGTAAGAT
This sequence comes from Chelonoidis abingdonii, assembly GCF_003597395.2. Taxonomy (NCBI): domain Eukaryota; kingdom Metazoa; phylum Chordata; order Testudines; family Testudinidae; genus Chelonoidis; species Chelonoidis abingdonii. Next base: position 121,584,698 of record NC_133771.1, on the reverse strand, counting down.
GTGAACTTAAAGTTTCTGTTAATTCCCCCTTCCTTGTGTGTTGTTTTTACCTCAGCTTATATCTCCTACCTTCCTCTCTTTGCCTGCTGTCTAACAAAAGTCCATTGTAGGTAGCCAGGAGAAATGTCATCTAACAACTCCCTGCTGTGACCAGTTAGGCAAGCTGAACATAATGACTGAGAAGCCTGTTAGCAGTGGAAGTTTTGCCTTCTAAAGCCTGATGAGAAGAAAATTGGAGCGATCGAGACAGATGGATTATTTTTGTTTGTTTGTTTGTTTTGTTTTTGTTTTTTTTTTACAACCAGGAATATGAAACAAGGGTCCAGCAGTGGCTAGTTGGGTCATATGCTGTGCTTGTGCTCCTCTAGAAAATGACCTACAAAAACTAGAGGCCAAAGCTTCATTTTCCTATCTTTTGCCATTCTTCACTCCATCCCCCTTGTGTGCATTTGTCTCTGCTTCATCTAAGAAGAAACAGCAAGAAGAGAAACTAAGAAATGAAAGCAACCAGGCTTACTCTCTTCTTTTCCCAACAGAGAGTTTTGATGCCATTTGAAAGACTTTCAAGCAAGAGATTTTCCCATTGAGAGAGTAAGGGAGTTTGTTAAAATGCAGATTCATTTGATTTTTTTTTTTTTGAGTTTTCAGTGTCTCTTTTTTTCCCTTTCTGATTTAATGGGTGTTTGTTTAAATAATGTGACAAGCAAAAGCAGGTGCCTGGCGGCAACAACAACAAAAATGGTGTAGTGCTAAAAACGCCCTAACTAAACCTCGCACCAGGAGGAGAGAAATACTTGAGTCACAGTAAGCAGAGTGTCCTGGAGTGTTTCCAGGAGGATTTGGTCAGCTGAGGGGAATGTGGATCTTTTGCTGATAGGGTCAAGCAATTACTGGAAGGTCTTGTGGGAAGAAGGAGAGGAAATGTGTGACAGGTCTGGTGGGGTGGTCTTTAAGGAGCATATTTGTTAGCCAGCCTGCCATCAATTACACGGGTGGAGCTGGAACAGCAAAGTCAGCAGACCTGATTCTGAAGAGGGCTTCTCAGAAACTGGGACAAAATCCTGCTTTTTGTAAAACTGGCAGGGACATGGTTCTTGTAGCGCATCTGCACTAACCACCTTTTGCCACTTTCACCTGCTCAGAATGCCAAGAGCTGTTTCAGGGAGCCAGTCTCTGGAGCGTAGGCTTAGGGGTTACATAAACTAAAGCAAAACATTTTTTTTTAGGGTTTTTCTTTTTTTTTGTAAATCCCCCAGGGGCCTGAAAACCTTGTTTAAAGGACACCTGATTACTTCACTACAGCGCAATCCATGAAGCTCCAGAAACCTCACAGTTCACAACACTGCAGTTGCAGTTTCAGACCCAACAGGTGGCAATCACACCACAGCCTGTTCCTGTTCACAGAGTGTGCTGAAAAGTGGCTCTGCATTCTTAAGTACTCCAAAAAAAGAACAAAACAGGGGAGAGGAAAGAGTGCCCGGACTGAAAATTTAGCTTCTTATGAGAAAACCTGTGTTCAAGATTTCTGTCCATTTTCTGAGCATAGTACTTACAGTACTGGCTCCATGTTAGAAATCTGAATCAAAAGAAAGCAGCAAACTATGCTTGCAGCCAGATTCTTGCTTCTTTCCAACCCTTGCAGTCACATTGAAGTAACAGATTGCATAGTGTCCAAATCAATACAGAATTTACCCATCCATGTTCTATTTTCATTTTATACATTACTGAATTTCTTAGTTTCTGAACTAATATGAGAGAGAGGGAGAAAGGAATTCTAGCTGGTCGAGCAGCTAGAGAGTTCACCTATTGCCATGGAAACATTCACATCCTAGCAACAGCTTATTGATACTAAGATGACATAGAGAGACTTGAGCCGATTCCTCCAAACAGGGAGAAACCAGCTATATTGTTTTTAAGTAGTGCAAAACCATTTAACAGAACCCTATCCCCACACCTCCCACCCAGCCATGTATTATTTTTTTCCTAAATTGTCCAGGCACTGCATTGAAACATCACCAGCTATCTTCGTATGATTCATTTGAAAAATTACGATACCACTCATAAAATACAGACACTAAATCAATTTAATATCTACAAATATTTAACATATATTTTCTCAGTTGAATCTAGAAACACATAAGAGCAATTTGCCATTTTATTCCAGTTACTCTGCTCTCCAGGCCCAATCTCGCTGTGACTGGTGTCAGTAAGAGTTGTTTATTGACACATAGGAATGGGAGCAGACCCTTTTGTAGGCTACATTTTGCCTGGCCCTTCTGCACATGTTGTGGGGGGTTGCAGAGGGAGGGGAGTGGAGCACAGGGAACTGAAAGGCCTTTCCTACTTGTATGACCTGCTTTGGGACTGGGGAGATTTGCACTCAGCTGCTTTCCTCTCCCTGGAAAAGTGCAGCACCATGCCACCCCTAGTGCAGGGTAGTGCATAGATAGCATGGTCTATCCCACTGGTAGCTTGAGTAACAGAATTATACACAACGTTATATATCAAAAGAGAGACTTACAATGGAAAGTATTAGGCAACTGTAACTACTATTGTTAGTATAGCTATTTTTACTGCAATAGCATCTAGGAGCCCATGGACCAGGACCCGACTGTGCTAGGCTTTGTACAAGCACAGAACAAAAAGACGTCCCTGCTCCAAACAGCTTACAATGATTCCAGATCCTCCCCTAATATGCAACTTTAGGGGGAAAAAATTCTTTCACTGATTTGTTTGAAACTTGGAATATGTAGGTAGCTCTTGGAGTGATTCCTTTTTTTTTTCTTTTTTCTTTACCATTTTTGAAAGCCAGGAAAGTATGTAATCCTTCTATATATGAAATCTGTGGGACTGAAGCATGTGTTAAGTGCTTTCCTGAACTGAGGTCATTTATTGTTGTTTGGAAGTGGGGAAAGTAATGAGTTCTAGAAATCACAGTCAAAGAGACCATGTTTCAGCAATATGGGTCTTTATCTGTCACACAATACAAATTAGGGATGAGAAAACACCCAAGAAGATGCCAGCCATACTTTATTGCAGTCATAGTTCCTAGTGACCTACCTTCCTGAACTGATGATAAAAATCTAAATCAGCTTGAATAGCAATAGCACTGAAGCCGTGGCAGCCCAGGCAGAAGCTGCTTTCACGTATACCTGGGGCCCTGAACAAACAGGGTGAGCCTGTCAGCTGCATGTTGCCACAGCTCCACTGCCATTGTTACTCAGAATTTGCTTGGGTACATCTACAAGTGCTGCAATCACACCTGATAGTGGTGTAGATATGCCCAGAGACAAAAGTGTGCGCGTGGTGGTGGTGGTGGGGAAGTAAAACTAAAAAGCAAACTGCAGAAATACTTATTTAAAAAAAAAAGTGAGTGAGAGAGAAAAAAGAAAACAGACAGACAAATGAGAGAGGGGGACTATGGGCAAAAAATCCAGGTGAGATGCAGCGACAGTGCCAGGGATTTGGGGAGCCTGGATGCAGACATGTCAGAAATAAGCAGCTCCAACCGAAAAAAAGATGTGGAACACTGGGTTAAAATAACAAACAAGCCAGTTCAGTGAGGAATTTGCAGCTTGGAGGGAGCCAGAATGTGTTGAATAATTAAATGATAATGGCTTGATAATGTGGTTCACCCTTCAGACTGTATTGTTGTATTGAGATTTCCCTTGCATACACCTTCGAGGCAAGACACAGTAGTATTTCTGGCACTGGTGGCAAGGAATGTGGGTTAATGGTAGGCCCAGACACAACTAGTCATCAGCACTAGCTGGCAAAGCTGGGTTAGCAAGTGTGTGTTTAGGACAAGTAGGTGTTGAACCCTGTGGCTGCCAACATGCAATATTGATAATGGTTTAACGCACAGGCATAATTTGACTTCTATATTTGGGGATGGAACGGCAACGCCAGTCAGGCCAATGGGGCTGTGTCTTGGGAGATGCAAATTCTGTGCATGCCTGAGGCTTGTAGTTTGGGGGTGCAATTTCTCCTCCAGCCCCCTAAACTATGTCCATGGTTGAAAGTGGTTGTCTTACCCTATACCATCTTGAAGGGAGAGAATTTTGAGATGAAAAATTATATATAGTAACCTCTAATTTTAAAGTAAGCTTTTCCCCACAGTGCCTTCCTATACTTCATATCCTCATTCATTAAGCTATCACTTTGTCCTCTTTTAACCTCCTCCTTAGAACCTACTTCAAAAGTGATGCCTGTAGGTTGCTCCTGTTTAACGCTGGTTAGGTAAATGAGAGGCTGTGATTTCTGTTACCTTTTGTTTGTTTTGGTACCTTGTCCTCCCTCCCTGTTTGGTTCTTTGGTTCTGTCTGTTACCTATAGCATAAACCCTCTGGGGTGGGGATTGTCTTTTTGTTTGTATGGTATCGCACACAATGGAGCCATTAGCCTTGCTTGGGGTTCCTAGGTGCTACCATAACTTTGATAATGATGATAATTAAAGTAAGTTAAGTGGCTGTCTTTTCCTTTGTGCTTTATATAGAAAATGGATTGTGGTTGACATTTTATAGATTTCATTTTCAAATTGCTTGAAACTTTGACTCCACAGAAATTAGAAATCTCAGTAGATGTGCTTGCAAGATCACAAGACAAGGTCAAAATAGAGAAAGATTTACAGCTTTGCCTATTATTTCTAGACTTGCAAAGGTTCCTGTGATTACGATGCTATTTTCTTGCATGAGGCAGTTCTGTGTTGTGAAGAATGAACGCAGTATTGGTATTCAATTAATTCACTTTTCCCCCTGGAATTTCATAGGATTTTATGCCCTTCCTCTCCTGCCTGTCTGCAAGTGGAGGACAGCATGCTACTGTGGATCCTGCTTAAGGGTTTGTGACAGGGCATGCTCTGTCCCTGTCCTCAGATGCCTCCGCAACCTCTCAGACTCTCTCCATTGTGTGGCCATTTCATGTGATTGATTTACATTCCCATTACCTACACCAATACAGTCCCAGCAGCACTATTGTAACAGTGTTTCTCTACCGTTAGCCCTCTCCCATAGAGCCAGAATGGGGGGGAGAGCTCCCTTGAGATCTCTGTTCATGCTGGGCTCAGTTAGCCCTGGTTGTACCCTTTTTCCTCCTGTATGTCCTTCCTATATCCTTCTTTTATTCCGCAGCTGTTGGACTACTTGGCTCACCCAGCCTGATCAGCCAATTAGCTTGCCCAATCAACCTTCTCCAGGGAAGCTGATTGATGCCTAAGTGATAAAAGTGCTGCGTTACCTGCTAGCTTCCAACACACTGTCACATGGATAAACAACTCTGTGTCACACCCTCCCCTTCCACTTAAAACCTGGCACAGGTGGTCTACAAGGTTTCAGTTCCCTGAGGGAGGGTGGGAGGTGTAACAGGACCAGGGAGGGATAACCATGTGGACTGTAATGGAATCTTCCTGTCTTCAATGCCTGCAAGCCAATGCAGTATATACTAGTCAGACAGGCTCTGAAGTTATTCATACTCCATACCCTTCTGCATATTGGAACCATGCCCCCACTCACCATAGATGGATCTCAGAGGGAGCCATGATCAATGAAGGCCATGGCAGAACAGTTCCTGTGCAAGCCTTGCTGTCCATGGGTATCTAGGAGATGGACTGACCTGGATGGCAGTGAAACATCAAATGGTCTGTGCACAAATGTGCTTTGCTTCTTTTCAGATCTTTGCAGATCTTAGGTGTATATGGGTTTGAGGGGAGAGTCCCCTATGGAGCACTAATATGCGTAGGAGAGAATACAGTCTTTCCAACAAGTTTGGAGATTTGATTTTATAACCAGTGGGGGCTGGATAATAGATAAGGACTTTTTTTGATGGAAGACTCAGATGCTTATGTTATTAGCAAATATCTCCAATGGCTGGAGATAACACACTAGATGGGGAGGGCTCTGAGGCCTGGTCTACACTAAAAAGTTAGATACCCAGCTACATTGCTTAGTGGTGTGAAAAATCCACATCCCTGAGCAACTTAATTAAGCTGACCTAACCCCAGTTATAGACAGTGCTAGTTCGATGGAAGGATTCTTCTATAGACTTATCTGCCATCTCTTGGGGAGGTGGATTAACCTACGCTGAGGGGAGAATCCCCTCCCACTGGCATAGGTAATGTCTACAATGAAGTGCTACAGCAGTGCAGATGCAACTCTGCAGCTGTACCACCATAGCGTTTCAAGTATAGACAAGCCATGAGCTACTGCAGAGGATTCTTTCACAGGTATCTGGCTGGAGGGTCTCACCCACATGCTCAGGGTCTAGCTGATCACCATATTTATGATCAGGAAGCAATTTCCCTCCCAAGTCATACTGGCAGAGACCCTGGGGTTTTTTTGCTTTCCTCTGCAGCATGGGTCATGGGTCACTTGCTGGTTTGAACTAGAATAAATGGTGGATTATTTGTAACTCGAAGTCTTTAAATCAAGATTTGAGGACTTTAAATTTAGCCAGATGTTATGAGTGTATTACAGGAGCGGGTGGGTGAGGTTCTGTGTGGGAGGTCAGCCTAGATTATCATGATGGTCCCTTCCAGCCTTCAAGTCTATGACTCTAGTAGTTCATATTTATTCAGGACATGTGATACTCATTGAATCCTATTGCGATCCTGAGAGAGACAAGGTGGGTGAGGGAATATCTTTATTCTATTTTATTTAGTTGGTCCAATAAAGATATTACTTAACCCACCTTGTGTCTCTCATATTCTGGGTCCATGTCTACAAAAACACTGCAGACTACAACTTGGATCTTGATTTAGCTTGATTCATTGACTAGTTTGGGTAGGCACCATTCTCCTCTTTTTCATTTAGAGGTGTGTTGTATGTTAGTAGCAGATTGATTAATAAATGTTTGCATTTAATTAGGAATGTCATTTTTTTCACAGCCATAAGCATGTCTAATATTGGATCATGATATATGCATTACTGAATCTCATTTTTGCTCTGTGGTGGGTTTTTTTGTGGGGGGAATGGGGGAATATCTTGATTGAAGAGAGATAGCAAGGGAATTTAAGCTCTGAAAAATGTCGATTTGTTTTACATAGTTGTAAGATTGTTAGCACTGTTACACTAGACCTGTATTTGGCCTCCTCGTAGATGCTATCTTGCCTTTGAATTATGATCATAAATATTCAATAAAAACAGTTGAAGATGACAGGACAGATCCTCAACTGCTGTAAATTGGCATTACTCCATTGAAATAAATCACCATTCATTTTGTAGCCACCTTGAAATCAATGGCGCTAAACTGATTTACACCAGTTAAGAATCTGACCTGACTGCTCTAGAGGATTTCAAAGTCTTGCATATGTCACATTCTGTCAAACTGAAGGACATTTTTAATACTGTGTACCTCTAGTGGAGGTAAAGTAAATAAGTCCAGATGCTCTATTGAGAAATGACTTTGTTATTAACTCAAGTGCTTTTGTTCTAATTTTGTTATTTATTATAATGGGAATGGAATCGATGGGAGATACAGAGAAAAACTGGGAACTACTGATAAATAAGTTTTTCTATTTGTAAGATAAGAAAAACAGATGGAACTACTTGCCTTTTAATTGAAAAATTAATAGGCCACATTCTACTCTCATTTGTCCTGGTACATAACTGGAATAATGCCACTGAAGTCAGATTTACTTCAAATTTACACTAGTGTCAATGAAAGCAGAATCTGGCTCACCATGAGCTATAATTTAGAAGATAAAAGCTTTATTCTTAAAAAAAAAAAAAAAAAATCTAGAGTCATGAGAACAGTGTGATAAGATACAATGGGTCAGATCTTCTGGCTCTTCCGCTTGGAAAAGAGATGCCTAAGAGGGGATATGAAAGAGGTCTACAAAATCTTGATTGATATGGTGAACATGAATAAGGAAATGTTATTTACCCCTTTACATAACACAAGAACTAGGGGTCACCCAATGAAATGAATAGGCAGCAGGTTTAAAACAAACAAAAGGAAGTATTTCTTCACACAACACACAAACAAAAGGAAGTATTTCTTCACACAACGCACAGTCAACCTGTGGAACTCTTTGCCAGAGAATGACGTGAAGGCCAAAACTATAACAAGTTTAAAAAAAGAACTAAATAAGTTCATGTAGGATAGTTCCTTCAATGGCTATTGGGCAGGAATGCAACACCATGCTGTTTGCCAGAAGCTGGGAATGGATAACAGGGGATGGATCACTCAATGAGTGCTTGTTCTGTTCATTCCTTCTGAAGCACTTGGCATTGGTCATTGCTGGAAGACAGGATACTGTACTGGGTTAGCTGGAGCATCGATCTGACCCAGTGTGGCCATGCCTTATGTTCTTAAGTTCTCTGCTGGTATAAATTGTGTGATACAGCATGGCCAGAAGGCAGCATAAGAGTGTTAGCAGGGGGCCTTATTCCCTGCCAAGGGAGGAAGGTTTGCTTTAGATTTAGGTATCACACAGCTGTGGCCAATTAGAGCACCTGACTCCAATTAGAGCACCTGACTCCAGTCATGGGATATAAACCCCTACTTCAGTCAGACAGGGGGTGGTAGTTGAAGGAGAAAGGTTGGATTGGAGCAGATTGCAGAAGAGAAGAGTTTGTCCAGAGAGAAATAGAAGGTTTGGAGGAGTGCTGCGGTGGATTGGGAAGCCCAACAGAAACCCTAGGTAAGGGGCACCAGGCTTGTATAGAAGAGAGGCGAGAAGCCCTTCACAAGCTGACGGGTATGAGAGGGAAGTAACCCAGGGGAAGAAACCGCTAGTCAAGTGGTTCACCACAACCCCAGGGCCCCTGGGTTGGGACCTGGAGTAGAGGGCGGGCCCAGGTCCCTCCCTCTCCACTCCCCTCCTCCAAGGACACTAGGGGAATGATTAAGAACTGGTTCAGAGGCAAGCAATAGCGCCCTGAACCTACCCCAGAGAAGAGAAAGCGCGAGACCCAGCAGAACAGTACCGGCAATTTGCCACAATTGGTGTGACTTCATTGAAGTCCCTGGAGCTATGAGGATTTGCATAAGCTGACGATCTGTCACTACATTTTCATGGTAAGAATTTGTGGAGAACAGTTTGAAGTAATTTAATAGGATTTCTTGTGTCTACGTAATGAGGCGCTGTTGCTGATCTGATGTGAGGGACATCTAGAATTGATTCTCTGCTGCTTTTACAGATCCAGACTAACACGGCTACCCCTCTGATACTAGAATTGATTGTGACAAATAGGAAGGAACTGGTTGAAAGTGGAAGGAAGCTTGTCTGAAAGTGATAATTAAATCATGGAGTTCCTGATTCTAAGGAATGGTAAAAGGGAAAACAGCAGAATAAAGATAATGGATTGCAGGAAGGCAGACTTTAGCAAACTCAGGGAGTTGGTAGGTAAGATCCCATAGGAAGCAAGTCTAAGGTAAAAATAGTTGGCAGTTTTTCAATGAGATTATTACTAAGGGCACAAGAGCAAACTATCCCACTGTGTAGGAAAGATGGAAAGTATGGCAAGAGACCACCTGGGTTTAACCAGGAGATCTTCAGTGATTTAAAACTCAAAAAAAGTACTACAAAAAGAGGAAACTAGATCGAATTACAAAGGACGAATATGAACAAACAACACAAGCTTGTAAGGACAAAATTAAAAATGCCCAGGCGCAAAATGAGATGAAACTAGCTAGAGGCATAAAGGGTAACATAAAATCATTCTACAAACACATTAGAAGCAAGAGGAAGAGCAAGGAGAGGGTAGGTTTATTACTCAATGAGGGGGAAAAGACAATAACAGAAAATGTGGAAATGGCAAATGTGTTATACGACTTTTTTGTCTGTTTACACAAAAAGGTTAGTAGTAATTGGTCATCTTACATAGTGAATGCCAGTGAAAATGAGGAAGGATCTGAGGCTAAAATAGGGAAAGAACAAGCTAAAAATTACATAGACAATGTAGATGTCTTCAAGTCCTCAGGGTCTGATGAAATGCATCCTAGGATACTCAAGAAGCAATGGTTTTAAATTGCAGCAAGGGAGGTTTAGGTTGGATGTTAGGAAACACTTCCTAACTGTCAGGATAGTTAAGCATTGGAACAAATTGCCTAGGGAGGTTGTGAAATCTCCATCATTTGAGGTTTTTGAGAACAGGTTAGACAAAAACCTGTCAGGAATAGTCTAGTTATTACGTAATTCTGCCTTGAGTGCAGGGGACTGGACTAGATGAGCTCTTGAGTTCCCTTCCAGTCCTACACGTCTGTGATTTTATGATCTAATGCATGTTCCCTGTTTTCTTCAGGTCTTGTCTGTAAAGTTCATAACAGATCACCCTAAGAGGGGATTTACTAGCTTCAAGTGATCCTGGTGATTTAGTAGGTGTTTAGAGGCACCCAGTCCTTCTGCAAATATTTGTCATATGACACAGATAAGACATAAACCAAAGAATCTGACCATTTATGGTAATTAAATATCCTGTAGCACTTTTTATGAGAGAAGGTGTTCTGGTCAGAGTCCTCTATGTGTAGTTGTAACATCCTTCTGCAATATCAACAGAATACAGTTTTTTTCTTTTTTAATAAAACCTCACTATCTGTCAGGCAGACCATCTATATATTAATGTTTCATACTACACACATCGTTATAGTATCTGAGCACCTTTGGTCATAGTAGTGTAACCTCTTTGTACATTCTGAAATGTGTTGTACCATGATATAAGAAAACCAACTGAAATAGGCAGTGATACAGTTGGCATCTTTATCACCAAGAGTTTCCCCCAGGCTCAGTTCTCAGTTTTATTGGTAAATTCTCAGAGTCGAGTGCATAACTTGTAATGAATAATTTATATGACCAGTGTCATTCCTTTTCTGTTTGTAGACTGTCTGCAAACACATCATGATTTTCTCAGATGTATTTGACTCATTCATAAGCAGAATTTTTTTTAGTAAAAAAAAGGGAAGCACCAGAGAAGGGGGTCAGCTTAAGAACGGGTATAGAGCGGGAGAGGTGGGACACAGCCCCTCTCCTCAACAGAGGGAGCAAGGAGAGGCAGCACAGCTGGCAGAGACAAAAGGGAAGAGGTGGGGCCAGAGTCTCTCCACTTCTGAGCACGCTACTCTGCCCCCGCCTTCAAAGCAGCTGCAGCTCTGGGGCTCGCAGGCTGCAGTCATGCCGCTCGGCTCTGCCCCCCAGAACAGGCTGTGGAATTAAATTAAAATGCAGAGCCCCCCAAACCAGTGACCAGGACCCGGGCAGTGGGAGTGTCACTGAAAATCAGCTCATATGCCATAGGTTGCCTACCCCTGGCCTATGCTGGTGGGAGAACCGTTCCCATCAGCTTGAGGTAGCATCTATGCTGAAGCACTACAGCAGCAAAGATGCAGAGCTGTAGAAGTGCCATTGTAGCACTTCAAGTATAGACACACCCTCAGCCAGGTACCTTTCCCAGACCTGAAGAAGAGCTCTGTGCAGTTAGAAAGCTTGTATCTTTAACCAACAGATGTTGATCCAATAAAAGACATTCCCTCACCCACCTTGTCTCTCAGGTAAATTATAGTCATCCTCAGTAAGGTGGGTGTTCAGATCTGGGGTTTTGGTTTGGCCCATGATGGTGATGGGATCAGTCATGAAACTTGGATCTTGTTCCAGTGGTTGGTTCTGACAATATCACTTTCCCCAGGCCCCCACTTCAGCCTCATTACGATTAGAACGTCCCCTGAAATGTGAAGTGAAATACTGTAGGCAGTGCTATTTTGCTAAAGGCAAACATACATAAAACAGAACTTATCTTAATGTTGTTACAGTGCAGTGTGAGGAAATGCATTCTAGCCACCTAGATTAGGTTTTCATATTGGAAATCAGCCCTGATTTCTCTTTGTCAGTTTTGAGTTGGATCATGTTCCATCAAAGCTGTGATACTTTTGTTCTGTGTCCATAAACCTGCATGACAGTTTGAGCTCTCCTGTGTGTTGTATATTTCATAGTTCTTCTATTTGGAGACTAGCTTGTAATTTCTACCAATGGCCAGAGGTGGTGCTGAATACTTAAGTACTGCACAGTGAAACTGAATCAAAGCTCAAACAGAAGAGATTTAGGTTCAAGAATTGGGGTGTTAATCATAAATATACTTATCTACCACAAACTCAGATGCTGAGTAAAGTTAAAAGGTAAGGATAACAAAAATTCAGGGAAGAAGGAAGAGGGGATGGCTGAATATTGTAGAAATAGCCCAAGCAGCATAAAACAAAACTATCAAAAGATGGGAAAGTGGGATAAAATAGAAACCATAGCCTATATGCTTACCAAAACTTTGCTCCTTTTCAAAATGAAGGTATTAGACAAGACAAAATTCCCTGCAGGTGAATTGATCAGAAATTTTCCATGAGTAGATGGAAATAGCAATCAGGATTAACTATTGGTGGGCCAGTGGTTTCCAATTTTTTTTTTTTTTTGTGCTAGCACCTATTATTTACTTTCTGTCCTCCTATTTCTCTCTCATTCTGTTTATTGAAGTCTGCAAAGTTTTTAAGGATGCAGTACCTAAGAAAAGATGCAAGGCAAACGAGGGTCTGGTCCCACAAACATTTCCTCATGTCCTAATCCTTATATAGTCAATGACAGCATGCATAATGGGTAAGGATTGCTCATGTAAGTTTTTGCGAGATTAGGTTCTAAAATTGGACTGCTTTATATTGTTCATTAAGAACATAACAATGGCCATACCGGGTCAGACCAAATGTCCATCTAGCCCAGTATCTGTCTACTGACAGTGGCCAATGCCAGGTGCCCCAGAGGGAGTGAAGTTAACAGGCAATGATCAAGTGATCTCTCTCCTGCCATCCATCACCATCCTCTGATGAACAGAGGCTAAGGACACCATTCTTTACCCTTCCTGGCTAATAGGCATTTATGGACTTAGCCACCATGAATTTATCCAGTTCCCTTTTGAACATTGTTATAGTCCCAGCCTTCACAACCTCCTCAGGTAAGGAGTTCCACAAGTTGACTGTGCGCTGTGTGAAGAAGAACTTCCTTTTATTTGTTTTAAACCTGCTGCCTATTAATTTCATTTGGTGACCCCTAGTTCTTGTATTATGGGAATAAGTAAATAACTTTTCCTTATCCACTTTGGTTTCCTCTACTTGATTATTTGTCTCTGTAATGGGACGATGACTCACCGCTGTGGCGCTTCCCCCTGGTCATCCAAGGAATTAGCTTTCCAGCCTCCAAAGCGCCCTCTGGTGGCTGGTGTCTTGCCTTCTGCTGGCCCCCGTGTCCCTCCCAGACCTTGGCGCCCCTTTCTCTTGGGGCCTGCCCCCAGGTAGTACCCCCACAGTTTCTGGGTCTCCCTATCCACTATCCCCACCTCACCTCAGTATAAGGCTACTGCCAGTCACTATCTAGCCCCCATTCACTGGGGCAGACTGCATTTACAAGCCACTCATCACAGGCAAGGGGGGCTTGGACCTGCTGCCTCTGCCTACCCTTGGACTGCTCCCTGCAACCCCAGTTCCTATTTGGCCTTGCACAAGACCGGCAGCCTGGGGAGTTGACAGGCAGGAGCTCCCCAACTCCTCTTGCCTTTTCCCCAGCCCTGCTCCACCTCAGGTACCCTGGTATGCTCCCCAGCAGTCAGGCCCATCTCTCTCCACAGCTAGGAGGGCTAGCTGAGGTCTGTTTGGGGCATGGCCCCCAGTTGTGCCTGCTTCCCCAATCAGCCTTGAGAGCTGCTTGCCCCAGCTACAGCTCTCTCCTGGGATGTTTTAAACCCCTCAGGACAGGAGCGGGTAACCACCCCACTACAGTCTGAGTCTTTATTATCCATTCCTTTTCCAGTACATTTAAATATCCCTAAATTGTCAGCTTATATGGAAAATAATTTGAAAATCTGAGTTTTCATAACCTTACTTTTAATAGATTTTCTTACTGGTTTACTTATTACTCAAGCCATTGTATTGATCCCTTTTGCTGTCAGTTCACCTCTGCACCTACTGTACTGTTGTTGTCCATAAATAGCAAGAGTCTTCCCTGAGTGTAGTTGGAAAGTTTGGCAGCAAATCAAGATGTTTCCCCCATCTTCTCACTCAATGTGAATGGACATTGAAATTGTAACCTAGGATCTCTTATATCACCATTGTTTCCTAGTTGTCTGTCTCAGCCCTCGTATGACCCCCATCCCTGGAGTACCCGAGCACCTCCCAAGTGTTTTAAAACCAGAAATGACTCTCTCTTCTTCCCTTTCCAGGCTGTAGGAATGACAGCATGATTCATTTTTTTTTTAATGTACTTGGATCAGAGTATCCCTGAGAACAGGTCTGCCACCCTTCCATGAAGAAGTGGAGTTCAGGTGCTACAATGTTACCCTCCCACTATCCATCCATACTCTCCAGAAGCCAAGGTAAGGGTATAGACTAGTCAGGAGAGGGGGAAGAGATGGGTGGATGCATATTGGTTTTCCTTCAGGCTGTGAGAACATTAGTTTGTTGTGGATGTTGGAGGCACTACAGCTAATGAGGGAAGGAGTGGTTCCTTGATAGCATGGAGCTGGAGGCCAAAGCCAAATGCAGAAGCAGACAGCAACTGTATTGTCAATGCTGACCTCCTGTGGATCACCCCAAGATCCATTATGTTTAGAGTTAGTCCCTATGACCTAACATGGCAAATGGAGAAAGGTACTCTGCCCCTCAACCCCATGGGAGGATGCGGAGACGTCTCTACCTGGGGATCCTCAATGAAGATTTCTTCCTGAAGAATCCCTCACATGGGTTTTTCTACAGCAGGGGATGGCGCAAATCTTTATAGGGTTGGTGTGAATCAGAGAGAGAGAGAGAAGAAGGTGTTGAAGGAAACCCAAGTCAGATGACTTTCCTGTGTCAGCAGATTGTAGTGTTCTTAGCACTTGACTATGACCTAATCAAGGGAGAAGACAAAAGGAAAAGCTGACAGGTGTTCGATATCACACAAGTCTTCACTAACAGCAAAGAAAAAACAGAAGAACTGGCCAATTTAAAAATAAAGTTAAGTCTTTAGTGAAATAAAGTAAAACCAATTTCAAGTTTTTTTGGTGGGTGAAAAGTAGTACCTGTTTTATTTAAAATGAAATGCTTGAGTTCAATTAGTGAAACGCCTTTGGAAGTGATTTTCCCAGTTAGACTGACAGAATTACTGAGACTGTAATGAGCTGCTGTGCATCAATCAGTACATGTTATGTCATGCTGCTTTGAGAGTTCTGGATGTGGTGGAGATGGAACATTCCACTTCCGTGCTGCTTGTGGGTAGAAAACTGCAGAGCTTCATCCCTGCCCACCCTGGCTAATAAAAGGAGCAGCTTTTTTTCCTCTCACCCTTTCATCCCCAGAATGTTGTGTTGATGAAAATGCAGAGTTGGTTACAAATCAGGTTTAACTGCAATGGAAAGACATTGGGAACAGGTGAAATTGGGTTTAGTTACAAGTCCTAAAGATAAGCAGCAATAAGATAAGTGAACAGAGATCATTAACTTCTTCACTCCTGAATTATTTATTTTCACATGCAAAATGAGGCACAAATGTGGTTGAGGAGATAACCATCTAGTCTGATCTTGTTTCTATTTTGTACATTCTTCTGCACACAAAAATGACATCTCTGGAACTCTAGGGGGTAATTACTAGTTAGAGGTTTATTACAAATGTTTCTATAGGCACAACATGAAAGGCTCCTTGATGCTAATGAAAAAGCCAAAGTATTCATAGATCATTTACTATGTTGCCAAATATATCTTGGCACTCTTAAAATCCACATTTTCACTCCTTGACAGTCTTGGTATTGGGCACAAAATAAGTGACTCACACCCCTTCCTTAGGAGTCTGAGATCATTTTTCTCCACCATGTATTTTGCACAAACTTACATGAATAGACTTGTTTCATACAGGGGACAAAACCTAATATATTCACTATACTAATACATTCAAACAATAACTTAAGACCCTTCATCTGTCTTAGAATATAAATTAGCTTCTTGTGAAAAAGTTAGTGGAATGAGTCTACCAATTCAGGGCTAGATTCACAAAAGGATTTAGGTACTAATCATTTTAGGCATCTGAATACCAGAATCAGGCCTCACTGGCATTCAAAAAACTCCTGCTCAGCTGCCCCTGAACTCTAATCTAAAATCACCCAGTACCTAAATTTTTGCAGTAAGAGTTTTCTAGGTGCCTATGTTTCTGTCTTTCAATTTGTGCATTGCAGCTCCACACCAGACATCCTGGTGCCTAATCCCCAGATCAGGCTCCTGTAGGTGACCTTATAACAAAAAGACCAAGAAGGTGACCTCCCTCATAACTTTTAGCCCAGTGGTGAGGGTACTCATTTGGGATGGAGAAGACCCCTGCTTCAAGTCCACCATCTGCCTGAGTGGGAGAATGGATATGAACTATTACCCTTCAGGTGAGTGCCCTAAATCACTGGGCTCTGGGATAGTCTGAAGTGGGTCTCCTATATCTCAGTTGGGACTCTCTCCTGTTGAAGCTGTTCAGTTTTGGATAAATACTTTTATTTATTATTGAAATTAGGACAGCTTCAACAGGAGAGCCTGAGGGAGCCCCACATCAGAAGTTCTCATTGATGAGTGGTTAAATCCCTTTCTCAGATCCCTTCTCCTGACTCAGAGAATATAACATAAGAATGGCCATACTGGGTCAGACCAAAGGTCCATCTAGCCCAGTATCCTGTCTTCCAACAGTGGCCCATCTCAGGTGCTCCAGAGGGAGTAAATAGAACAGGTAAGCATCAAGTGATCCAGCCCCTGTTGCCCATTCCAAGCTTCTGGCAAACAGAGGCTAGGGACACCATCCCTGCCCCACCTGGCTAATAGCCATAGATGGACCTATCCTCTATGAATTTATCTAATTCTTTTTTAACCCTGTTACAGTATTGGCCTTCACAACATCTGGCAAAGAGTTCCACACGTTAACTGTGCATTGTGTGAATAAATACTTCCTTTTGTTTTAAGCCTACTGACTATTTATTTCATTTGGTGACCCTGAGTTCTTGTGTTATGAGAAGGAGTAAATAATCCTTCCTTATCTACTTTCTCTACCCCTGTCATACTTTTATAGACCTCTATCATATCCCCCCTTAGTCATCTTTTTTAGTCTGAAAAGTCCCAATCTTAATCTCTCCTCATATGGAAGCCATTCCATACGCCTATTAATTTGTTGCCCCTTTCTGAACTTTGTTTTTTGAGATGGGGTGACCACATCTGCACACACTATTCAAGATGTGGGCATACCATGGATTTATATAGAGGCAATATCTATCCCTTAATGATTCCCAGCATTCTGTTCACTTTGACTGCCGCTGCAGATTGAGCAATGTTTTCAGAGATTATCCATGATGATTCCAAGATCTTTTTCTTGAGAGGTAACAGCTAACTTATGCTCATCATTTTATATGTATAGTTGGGATTATGTTTTCCAGTGTGCATTACTTTGCATTTATCAACATTGAATTTCATCTGCCATTTTGTTGCCAAGTAACTCAATTTTGTGAGATCCTTTTGTAATTCTTTGCAGTCTGCTTGGGACTTATCTTGAGCAGTTTTGTAACATCTGCAAATTTTGGCACCTCACCATTTACTCCTTTTTCCAGCTCATTTAAGAATGTTGAATAGGACTGGTCCCAGTACAGAACTCTGGGGAAGACCACTATTTACCTCTCTCCAATGTGAAAACTGATCTATTCTTACCCTTTGGTTCCTATCCTTTAACCAGTTACTGGTCCCTGAGAGGACCTTCCCTATTATCCCATGACAACTTACTTTGCTTAAGAGCCTTTGGTGAGGGACCTTGTCAAAGGCTTTCTGAAAATCTAAGTATACTATATCCACTGAATCCCCCTTGCCCACCCACTCAAAGAATTCTAGTGGATTCATGATGCATGATTTCCCTTTACAAAAACCATGTTTACTCTTCCCCAAGAATTTGTTAATCTATGTGAGAGACAATTCAGTTCTTTACTATAGTTTCAACCAATTTTCCTGGTACTGAAGTCAGGTTTACTGGCCTGTAATTGCCAGGACACCCCTAGAGCCTTTTAATAAATTGGCTTCACATTACCAAGTGACTGGAACATAGCTACAGAAGCTGATTTAAATGATAGGTTACAAATCAAAGTTAGTAGTTCTGCAATTTCACATTTGAGTTCCTTCAGCACTCTTGGTGAATACTATCTGGTTCTAGTGACATTACTGTTTAATTTATCAATTTATTCCAAAACCACCTCTTACACCTCAGGTTTGTCACCTAAAAAGAACTCAGGTTTGGGAATCTCCCTCAGCCATGAAGACCGCTGCAAAGAATTAGCATCTTGATTGTCCAGTGGTCCCCCTGGTTGTTTAGCAGGCTTCCTGCTCCTGATGTGCTTAATTTTTTTTTTTTTTGGCTATTACTTTGAGTCTTTTGCTGGCTGTTCAAATTCTTTTGGGGGCTTCCTAATTATATTTTTATACTTCACTTGCCAGAATTTATGCTCCTTTCCATTTTCCTCACTAGGAGGAAACTTCCATTTTTTAAAGGATGCCTTTTTGCCTCTCACTGCTTCTTTTCCTTTATTTAATATAAACGGGTTGGGACTCACCACCTGTGGCACCTCCTGCTGGTGATTTCAGGAATTAGCTTGATTCCAGTGGAGTGCCCCCTCCTGCTGGTGTCCCATCCGTTGTTCTGCCCTCTGCTCTCCACTGCTGTTGCTGGACCCACGTTGCTCCCTGCTTGGCGGCATCCTCTGAGGCCACTGCCCTCTGGCAGTGTCCCTTAGTCCATCTGGACCCCCTTTGGGGATCAATGATCAGCAGTCCAACATTCCAGCCACCATATGCAACCAAACACCCCAAAGTCTAATCCCTCTTGTCAGGGATCGGGCATAGTCTATAATGGCCACTCTCTACAGCTAATGGCTGGGTGTACTGCAAGGAGGAAGGGGGGGATCCAGGCCCACCCTCTACTCTGGGTCCCGGCCCAGGGACCCTCTGGCATCAGCCTCGCTGTCCTCTTTCTTTCCCCTGGGCTGCTTCCCCTACAGCCCCTTGCACCCACTAGGCCCTTCCCTTCAGGGCCTGCAGCCTGGCAGCTATGGGCTAGAGCCTTCTAGCCTCCCTGAGCCTGTCCAGCACTGCACTATCAGCAGTGCTAGTCTCCTCCTTGGAGACTGACCTTCTCCTGTCAAAGGCCTGGGACAGACTGACTGTCTGTGCTCTGGGCAGCCTTTATATATGGGTGAGACTGGCCCTGATTGGTTCCCTCCAATCGGGGCCCTGATTGGCTCCCCATAAGTCCTTTTCTATTGGCTCCCGGGCTGCGCAGGCTCCCTGGCCTGCCACAGCCCATCCTCCCAGGGAGTGGGGCAGTCTGCCCCACTACATTTAGCCGTGGAGGCACCTTTTTGGTTCTTGATTCT
This sequence comes from Chelonoidis abingdonii, assembly GCF_003597395.2. NCBI lineage: Eukaryota > Metazoa > Chordata > Testudines > Testudinidae > Chelonoidis > Chelonoidis abingdonii. The sequence goes on along the minus strand of NC_133771.1, from coordinate 121,565,326 downwards.
GCTATTGTGTCTTTAAAAATTTCCATGCAGCTTTTAGGGATTTCACTTTTGATGCTGTACTTTTTAAATTTCTGTTTAGCTAACTTCCTCATTTCTGTGTAGCTCCCTTTTCTGAAATTAAGTGCTACTATGTTGGGCTGCTGTGGTGTTAGCCCCACCACAGGAATGTTACATTTAATTATATTATGGTCACTATTACCAAGCTGTCCAGCTATATTCCCCTCTTGGACCAGATCCTGTGCTGCACTTAGGACCAAATCAAGAATTGCCTCTCCCCTTGTGGGTTCCAGGACTAGCTGCTCCAAGAAGCAGTCATTTAAGGTATCAAGAAACATTATCTCTGCATCCTGTCCTGAGGTGACATGTTCCCAGTCAATATTGGGATAATCAAAATCTGCCATTATTATTCAGTTTTTTATTTTTGTAGCCTCTCTAATCTCCCTGAACATTTTCCAGTCACTATCACCATCCTGGTCAGGTGGTTGGTAGTATATCCCGACTGCTATATTCTTATTATCTGAGCATGGAATTACTATCCATAGAGATTCTGTAGTACAGTTTGGTTCATTTCAGATTTTTACATCATTTGATTCTACATTTTCTTTCACAGGTAGTGCCACTTCCCCACCAGCACAACCTGTTCTGTCCTTTCAATATATTTGTGCCCTGGTATTACTGTGTCCCATTGATTATCCTCATTCCACCAAGTTTCTGCGATACCTGTTATATTAGTATCCTCATTTAATATGAGATAGGGGACTTGAACTAGGGAGCTTTCATGTCCCAGGTGAGTACCCTACCCATTGGGCTAAAAGTTAAGAGGGATGTCATCCTCCTTGTTGATGTCAAAACAGCAGCACAGGCACCTCTCTGCAAGAGAGACTGTGCAGCTGAGAATCCCAAGCAGAGAAAGGTGTTTCCCTGCAGCCCACACTTTGGCATTTATCTCCAAGAGAGGAGTGGGGCTTAAGAGACACCCCTTTCCCTGTTATCTCCCACTGGCTACTTTATAGAGGGAGCTGCCTACCATGCTGGCTTTTATAAGTCCCATTCTGAGGTGCCTATCTCTCTCCACTCATTGCACAGGGAGCCTAGGCACTGAACTCAGGCTTTGTGAATACCAGGATACATCTACACTGCAATAAAAAAACTCATGGCACCAAGTCTCAGAGCCATAGTTGACTTGGCTTGCAGGGCTAGGTTGCAGAGCTATAAAACTGCAGTGCAGATATTTGGGCTCAGGCAGGTGCCTGGGCTCAGGGACCCATCCCCCTTGTGGGTTTTCAGACCCCAGGCTCTAGCCTGAGCCCGAATGTCTGCACTGGAATTTTGAGCCCTGCATCCTGGGCCAGCTGTTACTGTGCTGTGAGTCTTTATCACAGTGCAGACATACCTTCAGTGATGTTCTAGGTTACGCATAGTGACTCTCAGCAGCAACACACCTATGTTCCTTTGTGACTGTAGCCGCCAAAGTTTTAAAATACTATAAATACTGAACGAAGACCAAACAGCCAATGTAATATTGGCCTGCTTCACCTTCCTCTCTAGAGCTTCATAAGGCTTTTATTGCCTTTATCTGAAAAGTTTGAGCTAATGAGGGTGACAGAACTTTTGTTGTGTGGTTAAAAACATCAGCTCTATTTCCTGTCAAATCTCCTCTGAAGGCATGTTTTTCCAATTCCTACTCTGTCATAATTTCTCTCTCCATCGGCTGGTGGAAGAGCTACAATTCCCTTCACCTACAGCAGCCTTCCTGTAGCTTAGTTCTTAGTAATTGTCCAGCTATTTTCATAGCTCCTCTGAAAATATAATCTTTTTTCCTTGCCTAAATGTGTGACTGTGAAGGATGGTCTTGTGGTTCGGGTGCTAGTCTGGAAGATAACTGTGGGCATGTGTACACAACAGCTGGGAGATGTGATTTCCAGCATGGGGAGACATGTGCACACTAACTCTGCTTGAGCTAGTGCACTAAAATAGCAAAGCGATTGCAGTGACTCAAACTAGCCACCCGAGTTTGTACCCATGGAATCTGGAAAGATAGCAGTTGAGCAGCTAGTTTGTGCCACTACTAGGGTGACTAGATAGAAAGAAAGTGTGAAAAATCGGGATGGGGTGGGTAATAGTTGCCTATATAAGACAAAGCCCCTAATATTGGGATGGTCCTGATAATATCAGGACATCTGATCACTCTTCCCCATGCCACCCACCATGGCCACACTGCTCAGCCTAGCATGCTAAAAATAGCAGAGCTAGAGCATGTATGCCTGCCAGCACTAGGAATTACACCTCCCAGCTGTTGTGTGGACGTACCCTGTATTTCATGCTGTTAAGCATTGTAAGATACATGTCATTACTGTACAAAATAAGGACCCAATCCTGCAAATAGATGCATTTGTGTGAACTCTGACGCTTATGTCTAAGTGGCACTCTCTGTTGGTGTAAGTCTACATTCCCATTTTTGTTGGCAGGATCAAGGCCCAAAGCTGTGGGGTATCATAATTACTCAGAGTCAGAATTATGAAGTATTGTAGCCATGACATTCCCAGGATATTAGAGAGACAAGGTGGGTGATACCTTTTATTGGACCAACTTCTGAATGGGGAGGCAACATGGTGCCTTGGAAGGGGTGATGAGAGACGTGTCACAAGTGGGGCTGCCCACCTCTCTCAGGTTTGCTGCCTTCCCTTTGGCTGGGGGTGGGTGACTTCTTATGTGAGCCTCCTCTCCTGCATGTTTAAACTCTCCTGGCCTTTTCAAAAGGCTTTCACTCCTGCAGCATGCTCCCTCTTGCCAAGTAGAATCCAGTGGAAGAAAAGAATTCCCAGTTCTTATCTGTCATTCAATTCAGATACTTTATCCCTACATGCAGAGGCAGCAAGAGAGAGGTGGGGGAATTTTGTGTTGCAGTTGCTGTTGAAACCTATCCAGATATTGCCCATACATTCTACATGTCTGTCTCACTTTCCTTCCCATTCTCACAGATATAACTATTTGTGTTTTGAAGGGAAAAAAGAAATGGAGGGAAAGGTTTGGATAACAATGACCACTGAAAAGTGCAGTGTAGAGGGAGAGAATATAAAATTGCTCATGGTTAGGGCTCCAAATTGGTCACTGAGGTCACAGAAGTCATGGATTCTGTGACTTTCTGCGACCTTTGTGACTTCTGCAGGGGCCAATGTTGCTGACGCCAGGACTACCTGAGCAGCTGGCTCCAGGGCCAGCTGCTCAGGTGGTCCCTGGGACAGACATACCAGCCGCTGCTGGAGCAGCCTCAGGGACAGCCACACCAGCCGCTGCTCCAGTTGGTGCTGCTGGCCCTGCGTCTCCCCTCCGCAGCATTGCCCTTCCCCATCAGTGGCCCCTCTGGATGTCTCCTTACTAGCACTCCCTCCCCACACACTCTCTATTGCCCTCCCCCCTCCAATTTAATCACAGGTGTTTTTAGTAAAAGTCACGGACAGGACACCGGCCATGAATTTTTATTGATTGCCCATGACCTGTCTATGATTTTTACTAAAAATACCCATGATTAAATTGTAGCCTTACTTATAGTCATCACAGGTTCAAATATGAAAGGTCATAAGCAGTAACTTGGATAAAACCAGACCTTGGTCGCTGTACAGAGAAATTTTTGTACACTGAGGCTAATTAATAAGTGGAATATGCTGCAGCATCCACTCCCCCCCGCTTCCTCCCCACTGTCTTTGTGCTTATAGAAACCTGATTTCTGACAAGTCGTGCAATCATTAGCATCAATGTGTTTGTGTTGTCCTGTTGGTCATTTTCTTCTAAAAGAGTGGAGGTCTTTTTTAATATACATGTTGGAGGCTTCTTGGGTTATGGTTATTTCATAGTTTTCATTGCATTACTTTTCTTTGTAAATTTAAAAAGTTTTTGCTTGATAAGAGAATGTTTTCGGTGTATATCATTGGTACAGCATGTTTTCATTTCTATTGTCACCCTATGCTTTTCTTGTTCCACATAATCTAGTTTTGTTGTGCATTGACAGCAAGAAACTTTGTTATGTTCTCAGAACAGCAATTTTAGCATTGTGATTTGCCTAAGGGCTGCTACTTTGGTGTGTGCACTGTGAGAATTTGATGTATGGTTCTGTCACTTCTAAAACAAAATAAACTTCCTCCAAAATAGGAGTGATCCTGCATTTAATCACTGGGCACCCCAAAATCTCATTAAAATTATTTGGGTTTTATAACTGGGCCCCAGGGCTGGCCCACAACATCTTGGCACCTGAGGCAGGGAGCTCAAATGACGCCCTCATGCTCCCTTGCTTGGGCCAAAACTTTTTGAAAGGTCTCAATTTTGCCTTCTTCCTGTACTACTACTCCTCTCATGGTACTGCTCTGCTACTTACCCCAATAAAGGAGAACTAACAACTTAAAATGCCTTGTTCAAAAATTTTAAGTAACACTTAACTTTCAGACGCCTGAACAGCAAATGTAACTTTACTTATCTGCATAGAAAACACTGGCATTTTTATCTGTTTGAATAATCAAAGTGGTGCTTTCCTTGCCTTCTTGGTTGCAAAGATTTGAACTTCTTCCTGAAGGTCCACAGTCTGGGCCAACTCATGCTCTATTGAGATGGTTGCAAGGCCGATCAGCCTCTCCTGTGCCATTGTGGAATGTAGATGTGTTTTTATTAACTTCAGTTTGGAGAAGCTGCGTTCTTCACTGGCAACTGTTACAGGAAGTTTTAGAAGTACAAGCAGAGCAACAAAAGCATTTGGAAAGAGAGTAGTCATCTTATTTGTGCACATATATTCCAGAATAGCCTTTGGAGTTGATTCTGCTGAAATGTATCTTGCTGAAATGTATCTTGAAAGGGTTTTCAGTTCATCACCTAAATCACTCGCATCAATATTGTGCATGTCATCATGTGTCACTGTCTCTAGTGCCCTGCATTGCTGGTAAAGGTCATCTTCAGTTGTCATCTTCATAGTGAGGAGTTTTGGAATATCACATAACATCCCAAATATACTACTGTGTTCCTTGAGCTGAATGAAATGTTCTTCAGCTGACTGTATTGCACAGTCTAGCACCTGGTTAAAGAATTCACCTTTGAATTGTTGTTTGGGGTCTCTTATGGGATTATCCTGTGCCTCGTAATCAAAATGTTTTCTTCTTTGGTGACTCTTGTATCGTTGAATGGGTGGGAAAATAGCTTCAGTGTGAAGTTCCTCTGCCAACTTCTGTGCACTCTTCAGAACGTTTTGAAATCCCTTATCTGACAGGTAAGATGGTAGTTATGACTTTGCTTCAGATATATCAAGGTCAACACCTTGGAGTCTCTTGCTTACAACATTTCAAACAGTATGTCATGCCACAATGCTAAGCTACACAGAAATTTGAAAGTTATGTATGTTTCTGGTGATTCCCTTTCCCTCTGCCACTGTTCTCCCATGAACAGTTCCTGTCATAGCATTATCCTCCATAATGGTAACTATGGCATCATCTATCTTCCCAGTTTGGTGTTTGATAGGCTTTATTGCTTCCATTCGACTTTCCTATCATGTGGCACTCAGTGGTTTCAGTGTCAGAGAGGATGTTCCCAGCTGTAGATTCAAAATTTGCCATCGATGAGTTGATGCAGAGAAAAATACATAGGTGCTTTGAATTACCTTAAGAAATTCAGCAGCCTCAAGTCACTAGAAGCTGCATCACTGATCACCAACTTCAATGAATGAGAACTGCATGGGACAAAAAAAGCTTGAGGATTTAACTCTTAGATCCGTGTTTGCACTCCTCTGTTCTTTCCTGTCATGTTGGCACATTATCATAGCGCTGACTTCTCATGTCAGCTATAGCAATTTCCATATCTTCCAGATTTTTAAGAAGTGCATCTGTCACACCAGCTCCTGTAGTATGATCAATGTCAAATTCTAGAAAATGCTCTTACAGACAGTCACCATTGCAGGGACATTTTCATTAGGTTCTGTTACAAAACGCACCATTGAAGTCATTTGTTCCATATGGTTGATGTCAGGTGTGCAGTCCAGAATAACAGAGTAATATCTTGCTGACTTCAGATCTGCCACAATCTTCTGTTTGACTTTTGTTGCCAGTAACTGTAAGATCTAACTTTTGAATTTATTTTTCCAAGGTAGTGGTGTGTGTGTATGTTTCTTGGGTGGTGACTCTTAGATGCTCCTGGAGTACAACATCAAACTCAGCCATCAGCTCCACAATTTTAAGGAAGTTTTCATTGTTTGGCACATACAGCTGTTCTGAAGTGCTGCACAGTGCTAGGGTAGCAAGCATTCTCACAATGGCAATGGGCCTTTTCAGAACATTTTGCCAGTAAAGAGACTCCGATGCAATCTTCTCTTGTTGCTGATCATCTATGGTGGCCTTTAACCCTAGTCTCATCTCAAGCTCTTTCCACCTTTGGAATGCTCTCTGATGATTTGGTGCCTTCTCATGGCATACCAGATGGTCCACTCAGCTGCTAATGAAGGGGCTGTTGCTCAGGGAATTTGGGTAGACAAAAAGAGTACACAGGCCTTGTTGGAGGGCTAAGTCAATGGAGAAACTGAAGTACTGGCAGAATCTAATGGGAAGGTAAATGGCATTTCTCATAACCTTATTGCACAAATTGACTCACAAATTGTGTGTCTTTTGTTGGCCCATAACTTCTACTGAGTGGAATCCAGGAAACAACAGAAAACTACTGGGGATTTTGTGAGGGGCAGGGAAGTAGCAAGGGGAATAGGCATAGAAGTGGAAGGAAAAAGGGTGGATTGTGAAAGAGAACAGGAAACCTGGAGAAAGTGGGCATCAGTTTGTCATTGGATTGAACCCCCACGTTCCCACTGAAGCAAACAGAAGTTTCCCACTGACATTGCTGGGCTTGCGTTAGCTCACTGTAGAGACGTGTGTAGATTTAGATCACCTGAATCTGGTAGCTTAAGTCACCTCAGGTGTTGATAGGCTTTTCTAGGATTCGCTGTCTTCTGGGACTTGTTAGTTTAAAAAAAAAAAAGCTTGTACATCTGCTCTTTGGTCAGTGAGAAATTTAGTGACTCCCGTGCCGCCACCATGTTTAGTGTGTCTGTCTGCAGACATGATCTTTAAACCACTTAAAGTCCCCTTGCTTCTGCTTTGTTGTATTTCCTAGCCAGCCTGGAAGCAGTGAGACTAATTTAATTTTCCTTTGAAGGCAGTAAGATTCATGGTCCTTCTAATCTTGTGGTGTTCCAGAGCTGCTCTGGTCTCTCAAGGCACAACTAAGCTTTAAATTTTGATTTAATTAATAAGTAACATCAAAAGTGGCAATAAATAACCTAGTAAAAACATGATTTGGAATATACTTACTTGATTGTTTTTTGAGGGAGGCTCATACTGAAGTTTGCTTCAGGTAGCAAAATGTCTGGGGCTGGTCCTACTTTAGAGAATCAATAGCTTTCACACTAGGAATTAAAAAATCATTAATGATCCATACTGCTGCTTATCGAAGTACTTTCAATAGCTCCCATCATGGTAGCACCCATACCTCTTGTAGTGCCCTGCAAATAGGTCTGTCTAACAGCTCTTTACAAGTTTTATTGGTCCTACAAACTTCTGTAATGATGCTATATAATCTTGCTATCTACTCACACTTTATCTAATAACTATATGCAAGTGATAGCCAAAAATCAGAATTTCTATCCTGTGGGAAATTCTACTAATTCCAAAATTTAGTCCTAAATCCATTGAAAAGTCAAAATAGCAACTTTTTGCACAACAGAAACTTCCAAAAACCTTTGATGTGGAAATGTCAAAACACCTTGTTTTGATACAACTGAAACGAAATGTTTCAACCTTCCCAAAGCATCTTAGTAACAGCTTAGCAACTGGTCGTCTTTATACAGTTCTGTAGTGAAGTGAGACTCACCTATGCAGTGCAACTCTCTGTGGAAACCAGAGAACCCGAACCACCAAAAAAATAAAACTAACCTTCTGCTGGTAGCATTTGACTCAGATGATGAAAATGAACAGGCGTTGGTCTACTCTGCTTTGGATTGTTGTTGAGCAGAACCCGTCATCAGCATGGATGCATGTCTTCTGGAAAGGTGGTTGAAGCATGAAGGGACATATGAATTTTTAGCGCATCTGGCACATACATATCTTGCAATGCCAGCTACAACAGTGCCATGCGAACACCTGTTCTCACTTTCAGGTGACATTGTAAACAAGACGTGGGCAGCATTATCTCCTGCAAATTGTAACCAAACTTTTTGGTCTGAGCGATTGGCTGAAGTAGGACTGAGTGGATTTGTAACTTCTAATGTTTTACATTGTTTTGTTTTATTTTTAAATGCAGTAATTTTTGTACACAATTTGTACATTTTATAATTTTAACTTTCATTATAAAGAGATTGCACTACAGTACTTGTATTGGTGAATTCAAATATACTATTTCTTTTGGTTTTTACAGTGCAAATACTTGTAATAAAAATAAATATAAATTGAGAACTGTACACTGTATTGTGTTGTAATTGAAATCAATATTTTAAAATGTAGAAAACATCAAAATATTTAAATAAATGGTATACTATTATTGTTTAACTATGTAATTAATTGTGATTAATTTTTTAATCACTTGATAGCCTTAGTGCAAAATATTATGAATAGCGAGAGAGAGATCTTGGAATCATTGTGGATAGTTCTTTGCCAACATCCACTCAATGTGAAGTGGCAGTCAAAAAAGCTTACAATGTTGGGAATCATTAAGAAGGGAATAGATAATAAGACAGAAAATATCAATTGCCTCTATATAAATCCATGGTATGCTCACGTCTTGAATACTGCATGCAGATGTGATCTCCCCATCTCCAAAAAGATATATTGGAACTAGAAAAGGTTCAGAAAAGAGCAATAAAAATGATTAGGGTCATGAAACAGCTTCTATATGAGGAGTGATTAATAAGACTGGGACTTTTCAGCTTGGAAAAGAGATGACTGGGGGTCGGGAGGGATGTGATACAGGTATACAAAATCATGACTGGTGTGGAGAAAGTAAATAAGGAAGTGTTATTTACTCCTCATAACACAAGAACTCAGGGTCACTGAATGAAATTAATAGGCAGGAGATTTAAAAGAAACAAAAGGAAGTACTTGTTCACACAACGCACAGTCAATATGTAGAATTTCTTGCCAGAGGATGTTGTGAAGACCAAGACTATGACAGGGTTAAAAAAAAAAACTAGATAAATTCGTGGAGGATAGGTCCATTAATGGCTATTAGCCAAGATGGGCGGGGATGGTGTTTCTAGCCTCTGTTTGCCAGAAGCTGGGAATGAATCACTTGATGATTATCTGTTTTGTTTTGTTTTTTAAGAATATCAGGGTTGAAAGGGACCTCAGGAGGTCACCTAGTTCAACCCCTGCTCAATGCAGGACCAATCCCCAACTAAATCCCCAAATGGCCCCCTTAAGGATTGGGCTAACAACCCTGGGTTTAGCAGGCCAATGCTCAAACCACTGAGCTATCCCTCCCCTTGTTCATTTCCTGTGGGGCACTTAGCATTGGCCACAGTTGGAAGACAGGATACTGGGCTAGATGGCCCTTTGGTCTGACCCATTCTTATGTTCTTACGGCTTGGATTGACACTAATACTCTTGTCTCTCCCTTCTGCTGTGGTGCATTATAGGAGTTGTAGTTTAGGGGCATCATACTCCTGTTTGTCTCTATAGATGGGGCTCCCCAGTAGACTACATTTTTCATACTGCACTGTAATGGTTCAAACAGAGGGGAGATTGTGGTGTATCATGGTGGAAGCAGTTCAGCTGGGGACCTTGGCCCATAGAGGAGAATAGCAGTATGAGATCTCTATGGCAGCTAGAGGTAACACTGATTGATTAATGTTGAACAGACCCCCAAAAAATCTGTTTGAGTCAACTGGACATGACATGTATTCTTTTTGATTTTCTGCCTGGAAAATCTCCTCCTCACCCCCCATAGAGTAACTTGGGATTTTTCAGAAACTGTTTTTGTGTGAGTGTGGGGGGAGTTACACTAACAGAATTTCCCATCAGCGCTACTATGTATGATACAGAGCACTACTGCAACACCTTTCAAGTACTTAAAAATAGAAATCGCTCGCTCTCTTTCTCTCTCTAGCTAGTAGGAAAAGAGCTTGATTATCCTCTATATGAAGATCCTACTGAGGTAAAACAAGTCAGAGGAATGAGTTTAATCTTGGTTTTTGAAGTGGGGAGCTCTGTCATACATATCTCTTGCAGATATGAATTCTATAGTCTAGGGACTTGTCTGCACTGGCACTTTACAGTGATGCAACTTTCTCATTCAGGGAAACCCCTCCCCTGCCCGCCCCCCCCGAGTGCTGCAAGTTTCAGCACTGTAAATGCCAGTGTAGACAGTGCACCAGTGCTGGGAGCTAGTCCTTTCATGGAGGTGGATTTTTAGAGCGCTGGGAATGCTCTCCCTCAGTGCTCTGCTGCAACTACACAAGCCACGTTAAAGCACTGCCATGGCAGCACTTTAACGTTGCCAGTGAAGACATGCTATTTTCAGATCCTGAAATAAAATTTAGTCTTCTTTATTCCAGTGTAACAAAATTGTTGTTGTCATGATCATGGAGGGAGAGAGCTCTTGGGTAGGTAGGGCTAATTCCATGGAGGGCTTTGAATACTAAGATAGATCTTGAAGTGACAACGGTGCACCAGGGTGATACATGGATGGCAATGATGTTGTGAACAGAGTGCTGCAGGTGGATACTCTTCGGGCTGTGATACTTCATTCCTTATTACACTGAGTTGTAACTGAGCCTGGAAAGTCTGAAGGTGCAGGTGACTGTGGCTTGCCCAGTGCCCAGTAGGATGGCATGCAATCTTCTGGCCCATTTCAGATGGAAGTTACTGCTTGTCATTCTCTCATCCAAAAGATGGAAGTCTGCAATTTAACAACCTGAGGGCAGATGCCTCCAATAACAGGAGCTGTTGGAGAGGCTGCAAGTTCTTCGTGAAGTGCTCTATTCTGCCTGCCAGCCTCACTTCAGTCTTTGCCGGAATCAGCTTTAGTCAGCTGCTCTCCATCCAGGTGCTGGCTGTGGCCAGGCATTGATGAAGCCAAGATGATGTGGAAAAAGGAAACTTAAAGCTGAATGATGTCTGCCCGCTGATTCATCAGCCCATGTTGTCTTGGCAGCCTTCCCTCTGATTTCATATGAATGTCAAATATGGAGGAGAGTGCAGAGTCTGTAGGGATCTTTGAGGTGGAGGAACAGCTGGCCATTACCTGTGTTAGGTTGATAGGAGGAACCTTAGCTATTTCAGGGCATTTGTTCACTCTGCAGCTTCTTGGCAGCAGGACAAATCTGATGACCGCTGGTATCCAAGACTACAGAAGTCAAATAGGATCCAATATGGATGCCCTTAATTTGTCTGGCTGAGCTCCCCCTGTCTGTAGAGTAGTAAGCACCGTCTTTATACCTTTCCCTGCCCTGAAGCCTGACTGATAGGTGACTTGGATACTGGCACCTGAAAGGTGGCAGTAAAGCCTTTTTGCTTGTTTAGATTAGAAAAAGGTTAGACACTGAGTGGTAGCTGGCAAAGTCTTTGGTGACTGACGATCACTTTAGTGCCAGACAGATTGTAACAAGTCCTAAGGTGCATGTTAGATTTCCTTTGCTGAAGAAGGGGTTGATACCCTCTGTTAGCAGGATTACAGATAATCCCTACTCTAACCATCCAGGATATACAGGGGTCAGAATCACAGCCCCCCTCCCCCCCCCCCGACTGCTGTCAATGTTTCCAGATCATCTCCTTTCAGCTAGATTTTGGACTCCAGAGTCTGTTTTGTCCCTTTCAGAATTAAGCGCTCCAGTAAATATGATCTCTTAGAAAGGTAATCTTGTCTTAGACTCTGGAATAGTTCTCTTCAGGAAAATGCAGCTTCCTCACAGTAAATAGAGTACCTGGTAGTCCCTGGTTTTATCAGAGTAAAGTAATTTAGAATTCAGACTTTGATTCATTCTCTATTTCTGTCCAATTTTCCCTTCATTCCCATCTTCTCTGGAATGGACACAATTAAGTTTTCCTCTCTCAGAGGATAACTGGCAGAAGGGTTACAAAATGTAAATCCAACTTGCAGAGTATCATAAAAATAAACACAGGTTGCACTCCTTTAGCACCTGTCATCTGAGAATTATAAATGTTAATTCTAGCAGTACATTGTGAGAAGGAAAGGAACAGAGGATTGACCTTTCCCACCCCAAAATCCATCTCTGAGGTAAAAAATATCAGCTGTTTAATAGCGTGAGGCAGCAATATACAAAAGTACACTAATTTCAATAGGAGTTGTGCCTGTATATCTGAGGACAGAACTGGGCTATCAGTATGAAACTCGGGCAGTTAAAAGTGAGGTCCTGGCACATGTGGTGAATAAAGATCCCATGGCAATTTTCACAAGACTAAGTGGAGCTGTTAACTCTTCTGGCCAGATTTCAAAACCTGCAATTACATTCTGCCTGGCCAAATTCCCCTATGCGCTTTCAACGGGATAATGTATTCTTGTCCAAAAATATTGGGTGGTGTTGCACTGCACTATTTTTTCATTCCATCGTGGCTGTATTTAATTGATTCATGAAGAGCAGGACAGCTTGCATATGTATTTGAGCCTTGGTTCTTTGATCATTCCAATAACTGGTGTCACTGGGAGTTGTGCCTACAGGACAGCCACAGACTCAAGTCTAAAGGATTCTGTATCTAAAAGACATTTGAGAGGTCACTTGAATATGATGTACAAGTATCTTCATGAGGAGAAAATATTGGGTACTAGAGAGCTCTTTAATCTACCTGAGAAGGTCCAACCAAAAACTTATGACTGGAAGCTGAAGGCAGACAAACTTAAATTAGAACTTAGGTACAAATTTTCAACAGTGAGGGTGACTAACCACTGGAACAAATTCCTAAGGGAAGTGGTGGATTCTCCATCTTTGCTGTCATCAGAAAAAGACTTGATACTTTTCTAGAAGGCACATCTGAGCCAAACACAGATTATAATTAGCCAAATATGAATTACTGGGCTCACACAAGGGTGCCCGGTTGAAATTTAAGGGCCTGTGATACACAGAAGGTCAGACTATATGATCTAATGAGGGGGAGAACAACAGAAATTAGTCACCTTTCTGGTGAGGGCTCTAATATTTGGAGATGGGAGTCCCTCAATATTTCCTATTAAAGATGTTCCATTTTAAATGAATTATTAAATATTAATTGGGATGATTCTGTAGCCTAGTAGTTAGAGCACTCTCCAGAGAGGTGGCAGATCCTTCCTCTTGAGCGGGAAAAGAGATTTAAGCAGGGGAGTCTTGAATGAGGAGTCTCCCACATCCTGGTTGAGTACCCTATCCCCTGGGCTGAAAGTTATAAGGGAGGTACTGCCCTCCCACTCCAAGACAGTTTGTTTTGGGTACCTTATGCAACTTAGGTGTGACAGATGTTTGGCTTATTGGCTACCTATCTTCCCCCCATTCTTGGATTGCTAACAGAGCTAGATGGCTCCCTGCAGCCCAGACTTAAGTGCCTATCTCCAAGAGAAGAGTTTGGCTCACACACGTCTATCTCGTAGGCATCTCCCATTGGCTAGCTTAGGTGGCTACCTGCCTAGAGTGCTGCCAAACCAGTGGATCACAGTCTAAGGTGCTTATCTCTCCCCATTCATTGTAAAGGGATCCTAGGCACCTAAGTCCAGCTTTGTGGATTGCAGTGTTGTTCCCATGACGTTCTAGGTGCCTAAAAGTTAGGCTTCACAACGGTCAGTGTTGCAACACCAAGTCCCTTCATGGATCCCCTCCGTGGTCCCTTCTGGCCTTAATGGGCTCAGGATCTATACATACATTTTGCACATATGGTAAAATATTTAATAAAGAAAGGTATTAAATATATGGAGAATAAATTCAGATGGAATGTTCAGTTTAGCAAAGAATAAAACAAGTGTGGAGGAATGCATCATATGCATTGCTTAAACCACATTCTTTGGATTTCTTTATATTTCAGACAAACGTAAAACTTCTCTAGCTATAAACTGATCAATGAAATTTCATCAGTATAAACTGATCCTTTGGTCACTTTAATCTGTTAACCTGGCACTGGTGCACTATATGTTATTAATTCTGAATGAAAATCTGTAATTGAAAGGCTTTTCCATTGTACCCTAAATCTGCTCCCTCTGGAGTTCGATAAAGCTGATGAGACCTACATCATAAACCATAACTTCTTATTATGCAATGTCCATATTGAGTTTAAGAAAAGTTAAGACAATCAATAATGAAAAATTATTAACTAGTTGGAGAACTCTATTAAAAATAGCTAGGATCTGACTTAAGCCAAGAAATGCAGATGAGAAACAAAGGAACTATATACTGCGGTGCATAAAGAACCAAATTAGTCTCTCAAGTGCAAGTGTCCTGAAGTGAAACATACAGAAGGAGCCCTTATTGCTCACTTTGCCCTTGCAATTGGAAGCCATAATTTGGCTTCAGGCCTGTGAAATGCACCACGTTTGGCTAAGGCTGCCAGCAGCACTAGAAAGGGCTTATGTAGGAGGGGTGATTGTACCTCCAATCCTCATGCATCAGCATGGTTGTACTGGAGAGGTACTGGCACCCTAACCCTCTAATTTTTCTCACCCATGTGAGGAATGAATTTTGTTATGTGCATCAATATGGAGGTGATGTGTGACACATCACCTCCATATTGGTGCACATAACAAAATTCATGTGGCGTGGTGGGGCCAAGGAGTTCAAAGTGTAGGAGGGGGCTCAGGGCTAGGACTGGGGTGGGGGGTTGGGGTACGGGGCAGTGAAGGCTCTAGCTAGGGGTGTGGGCCCTAGGGTGGGGCTAAGGATGAGGGGTTTGGGGTGCAATGAGTCTCCCTGGGGCTATGGTGGGGGGAGAGGACTCCTCTCCAGCTCTCTCTCCCTGAAGCAGCACCTGAGCTGGGGGGGAGAGGTGCCTCTCCCCCAGCTGCAACAGGTCCAGGCTGGGCTGCAGTTGGGGGAGGGGGCCTGCCCCTGGCCATGACAGGTTTGGGGTTGGGCTGGGTCAGGGCTATGGGAGGGACGCCTGTGCCCTGGTCACAGCAGGTCCAGGGCTGGGCTGGGTCAGGGCCTGGAGAGGGATGCCATGACAGGTCCAGGACTTGGGGAGAGACATCTCTCCCTGCCGCAGCTTTGAGCTCCTGTGCAGCACTTAATAGGCAACAGTGCAGCTTAGAGGGAACTTAGACTGGCACCTGTTCTACAAGCGTAGAGAGAACACTTCTTATCAAACTTCCAGTTCCTTACAAAGGCATAATGTGGGGTAACATCTTGAAAAGTGCTCAGTACTGATCCAACTCTGTGAAGTCAATAGTAAAATTCCAATTGACCTCACTTGGAGCGGAGATAAGTCAATGCTGAGCACTCTTGAAAATCTTACCTGCTCCTTCCAGGTACCACCTCTGCATCTCCTCCCCACCCCTAGCTCAGCTTTCTAAAAGATATAACTGAGCCCACAGTAATATCTCCCACTATGTGGACAGCCCTGCAGCATAGGCTCGGTAGTTTAAACTGAAGACGGTTTTGCCATAACTCAATTTCTCTGTTTTTGAGAGTTTTTTGGCCAGACCCTTAGCATTAGTTTAACATAGGTTGGAGCCGTAAGTCGGAAGGGTCTTGTTCTGCTTTGGATCTGAGAAATGGACTGTTGGTTCCAAAAGAGAAAATAATTGGCTGTCAAACAGTGTATTAAATAACTAACTTGCGTTCATTTACAGATGTTCAGTTCCTACCTGTAGGCCTTATACAGCAATGCCATAGAAGGGTAGGGGAACAGCACAACTACTCAAAGAAGCTAATAGCCAAGCCAATTGCACACAGAGGCTAATAGTCAAGACTCTTCTCAGCAAGGCCTCCTATTTACTTTAGACCATTTCTTCAGTTTGTCCAGACCATTCTGAATTGTAGTCCTATACTCCAAAGCATTCGCAACCCCTCCCAGATTGGTATCATCCGTAAACTTTATAAGCATACTGTCTATGCCATTATCTAAACAATTGATGAAGATATTGAACAGAACTGGACTTAGACCTGTGTGACCTCACTTGATATACCCTTCCAGCTTGACTGTGAATCAGTTATAATTACTCTCTGAGAATGGTTTTCCAACCAGTTATGCACCCACCATATGTTAGCTCCATCTAGGTTGTATTACTGTGATTTGTTTATGAGAAAGTCATGTGAGACAGTATCAAAGGCCTTACTAAAGTCAAGATATACCACATCTACCACTTCCTCCCCTCCACAAGGCTTGTTACCCTGTCAAATAAAGCCTTTAAGTTGGTTTGACACAATTTGTTCTTGACAAATCCATGAAGATTTCATGTGGAAAAATTTGATTAAAAATGAAAACTTTACGTTAAAATTTTCCACATGAAAAATATTTCTATTTTGAAAATGTAAGGACATTTCGTTTTGAAATGAAACAGCACTTGGATTTTTTTTCCATATAGATTTTGCTGATTTTATTTATATGATCTGTTTTTTCCCTCCACTCAAAATATTGATTTTTAGGGGAAAAAAATCACATTTTTCATCAAAATATTTCTGTGGAAAACTCTCAACTAGTTATAGTATTCAGAGAACACAGCAAAATGTCTTTGAAAAAATCATGATGATAATCACAAAGATACTGCAAGCCTCAGTGGGTCACTTTCATTCATTTAATAAAAGTTAATTAATGGTGTTACGGATAAACAATACCTCTGCGAGTTCACTCTCTGGGGTTCTCTTTTCGTACTTGTAACAAAACCCAAGATTAGGAAGGAGTAATAGATAGAGTGCAGTCATTTTCACCTTTGTGACCCTCCTTGAGATTGGGTATAAATGAGAGAGGGTTGGCTCCTCAGCTAGCATATATCAGCATCGAGCTCCATTGACTTAAACACGGCTGCAAAATGAGTGCAGATAGACTTAAATAGAAACACTTCTAATCCTCATTCCAATTGTGTTTTGAGGACAGCAGA
This sequence comes from Chelonoidis abingdonii, assembly GCF_003597395.2. Lineage (NCBI taxonomy): Eukaryota > Metazoa > Chordata > Testudines > Testudinidae > Chelonoidis > Chelonoidis abingdonii. The sequence continues at coordinate 121,548,301 of NC_133771.1, read as the reverse complement.
ATCTTTCTCACAATCCTCAGTTAATAGCTAGCAAATAGTCTTCTTTGGAAGAAGCTTTAAAGCAGTCGCCTAATTTTTCAGGTTCTTCTAAGGGTTATAGGATGGAGTGTGTAAATGCCTATTTCATTGCATGCAAAGGATTGTGTTTGCCACAATTTCAGAACTGAACCACTCATAATTCAGAAGACAAAATATTGCACAGACAAGATGGGATCAAATGGAGACATTAAGCACTTACACAGCACAGGGCTTTTGAAAAGGGACTTCTGGGTGCCATTCTGCTATATCCCCCAGTTGGCTTTGGTAGTGCAGCTGGGATCTTTCTGTGGTTCACCACAGCAGCAGATAAAGTGTGAGTGTGTGGGTGTGAGTGAGTGAGTGAGAGAAGCTACCACATAAAATAATTGATCAGTACTTCTCCTATACAGCTTTTAGTGATGGGGCCAATAGGGAGATGGCCACTTGTGACACACAGACCCCTTGGCAAAAAGTTCCTTGTTCTTTGTAAAGAGCTCTCACCTAAGACATGACAAACTCATTATACCAATGAGTATCTTGCAAGATATTTATCTATAAGGGATGTCATATAAAGTGTCTACAGAAAGCTTATAACTTGTCAAGACTCATAATTATGAGACGTATGCACAGGTAATATTTAAAGGATGATAGACTCATAGACTCATAGACTCATAGGTCAGAAGGGACCAATATGATCATCTAGTCTGACCTCCCGCACATATTGAAAGTTCTTTACTGACTTGGATGGCCCATCCAAACAAGAGGGAGTCGTAACCCTTCCCTAATTTGCCAGCAAGATAATGCAAGGCCCAGCTGACCAGACTTGCTCCCTTCCAAAACAATCAATAGAAAACCATTGGAGGCACCACCAAACAATCAAAACCTCATAGAGGTGAAAAAGGAATATTAAGACAGAGAGAGCTTTGCCCTGGTCACGTATAGAAACAAAAGACTGTTTTCAGTATAACATGTAAGTAGGAGAAGCACTTTGCATCCATTCACTGAGGGAAAATCCGTGGCAGAGCTGGGTGCTTTTATTAATATTTGGATCCTGGTTTTTAAGGAACCAGCCAGATCTCCAAATGACAAACTTGTAGGGGAAAAATCTACTTTCTTAGCTAGGAAAGGTAACTTTTAAATATATACCCAGATTCACATGTTATGATTCGTATTGCAACCACTTGTTTTAATCAGTGTCTTATTTCTAGTTAAGTCTTTATTCTTACTTTAATAAACCTTATTTTGCTTTATTGTAAGAACTCACAAGTGCTATGTGGTTTACAGGAGTGGTGGCTTAAGGAAAGCTGGGGTACACTGCAGAGGATCTAGAATTTCTGAGAGTAGCCAGTGTCAGAATAGCCTGGATATCACAGGGGAATGATTCAAAGGAATTCAAGGCTTTGGGTACAAGGTGGAGTTAGGTTTGGGATAGCCTAGAGGAAAGTGCTTGAAAGGCTGGTAGAGCCAGGAAACTGACATCCAACTACCAGAGACTCCCTCTCAGTGTAGGGAGGGAGTAACAGGGTAGCTCAAAGTCTTGACAACTGTCACACTTCCTCATCCACCTCGTGGGTCAGGGTGCCCTTTAGATGTATATATGGTGCCTTTCCAAGCATATTTTGCAATTGAAAAATGGCTACCAATAAATCATTCCCCCTTTCTCTCCCCCTGCCCCAAGTTCTCTTTAGTTACAAAACATGGCTGTGCTCCTGGCTCCATTTGTCCTTAGTCTCCCTGGTTCCTGCCGATTTTGATGTTACTTCCAGTTTCCAGCTTCCATTCTCCCCCTCAAGAGAGGAACAAAGTGCATGAGAAAATTACTGGAAGGTTGCCAGCTGTGTCCCTGCTCATACGCTGATGGTACTGGACATTTCCCTCTACGTTATTTTATGCTGCTTTTTAAACTTGTTTCCCACACTTATGGGCAAACCAGACTCTTATTTTTCCCTTTCTATGCAGGCACTGATTTGTGGATGCAAAACCTGGATTTGCTTGTGTTTCCATTTTGCCATGCACAGGCTAGGACTGCACACCACTCACTTGCATGCAGATGTCATCCAGGAGCAGTGGAAACCCCTTAAAATTGGGAGGGGGACCACCAGTGCCAGAACCATGGCCCTGCTCCCCCATTCCACTCCTTTCCCCCTGAGGCTTCCCGCTGCTGTCTGTTCCTCCCGCACATTGTTTGCTCTTGGAGCCAGTAAAAAGTGATTGGGCCATGCTCCCCTGTTCCAGTATCCCTGACTTCATTACGGCCCCCTGAAGGGCTAAGCATTGAAAGGTGAGCATGCAGAGTGTCATGAACATGCCTTCTAACTGTAGCTGAAAAGAGTACTGGATCCTTGCATGCACATTAGCTTAATGTGCTGAAAACAATCACTACAGACACTGACAAGCTGCGGTATGGCAGAGAGCCCAAACTGTCTGGCTTCTTCAGTAATTACTGGTGGTACGAGAGGAAGACAGTAGTATCTGAAGCAAACACTCTCCGCTGTAAACACTTGTCTAACATCAACATACGTTGTAGCACAAAGCTTGATGTCTGTGAAATAATAGCCATGAACTAGAGGCAACCCTAAAACAGGGTCTGTTGGGGGTGGGGAATATTTAGCTGATAGGGCCAGTGCTGTGCGAGATGGCATGAGAATATTGGTGGAAATAGATGAAGCAGAGGAACTGCCTAATTAAGGCAATAGGCAAGCTGGCCTCAGGAAAGGCAGGTAAAGATGGGCCTTTTAGCAAGGATGTGGGGGCTTCAAAGCTGGCTCTGCAGAAAGCCAAGCCTGTGCAGAGCACGCAGCTGGCCACCATTTGTTAGAAGTCTGGCCCTAGCTGCTGGGCTGCATTATCACCACAGAGAAGTGCAGGGAGTGGGGGGGGGGGGTTGGTTTGTTTCCAATGTCATGAGTGGCAAACTATTTGGCTTTATGCTGTACCTCAAAATACAGGCAGAGGGAGTGTTACATCACCCCTCCTTTATCCTCACCTGGGCCTGGAGCAAATACCAGAGGCCATGGTGATAGTGTGTCAGTTTCCCAGTGTCTACAGCTACGTTCACACTACTCACTGATACGAGTTCTCGGGATTAGCAAGGTGATATCCTTCCCCCTCTGCCATCAGCTAAGGAGTTAAAGAGAAAATGTCACCTAGTCAAGGAACCAACTTAATGGGGTAAGTGGATCTTCAATTCTGATAGACCTGCTGCCCCTGTACAGTGTGGGTGCTCTTATGGGTGCCTGGGTGAACAAAAACCTTCTTAAAACAAGTTATGTTTGTTAGCAAATGGAACAAAGCGTTAGAGAAAATGATTTCAAAGCTGCCTACAGGATGGTTTAGTCTCATCTGAGCTTATCCTTCACTCTAAAATAAATTAGATAAGCTTCCATTTAGAGTTACAGGAAAGCAACAGCCCCAAATTACATTACTTCAGGAAGCCCAGGAGCTTTTGGGACTTAGGATAGTACCAGTTTGTTTTCCACAGTGTGTATACTTCCCAGGCTTTTTCTTTTTCAAGGAAACTACATTTCCTAAGGAAAACCCAACACAAAACCTAAGACGCTACCTTCCTCTATGTATGCTTGAGTCCAGTCACCGTATTGATCAGTGGTCTTTGTCACAAGGCCTACCAATGAAGTCTTTCTCCCTCTAACTGTTTTTTCCAAGTTGGTCAGCCAGACCATCTAGGAGAACGCCCCCATGATATTTACTCCAGTGTTTGGGGAGTCAGCTTTAATGGCTCACAAATCATCTCTGATCTGCTGATTCTCTCTATTTACCATAAAAAGTTTCAGTAGGTCTTGGTTATATTCTACACTGAAATGGAAACAAATGGTGACATCTCAACATTTTTTATGAAACAGAATTCTTGTTTTACAACTAGCCCTAGCAGATACTGAAAGAATGTGTCTTTGCTGTGTCATGTTCTCCATGTCATCCTTCAGGTCCTTAGTGCTAGATCAGCAGTTCTTAAGCTTTTTCAGTTCCAGGACAATCGATGTCCCAAATAAATCACCCCAACACTCACTATGTTAAAAATCCATTCCAGATTGATCAAAAATACATTTTTTAAACAAATAAAGTATTTTTAAAACCTTATTTACCCCATTTAACCTAAAATGTTGACTTGTGATTGAGCGTGGTTTGCACAATGAAATACACAGCATAAAAATAAGGAACAAAACCATAACTCTTGCCAGTCCAACAATATCAATAGACTCCTTATTGCTATAAAATTTCTTTGATTTGTGCATCTTTTCAATCCTTTAGATTGCACATCAAGAAGTGCATCTGAGCATCTGAGTGTTGTTGCAGACTGGGAGCATTCACCTCTGTGTCCATTAATTTTTTCTGACATGATTTCAGCAATATGTATAGAATAATCTCATTCTTATTGCATGAGGCTGTAGCAGTTCTTAAAGATACAGTATATCTCTAATGCTTAAGCTTTTATACGAGACATAGATAACCTTTTGAAAAGCACTCTCATCTGAGGTCCGTTAAAATCCTCTGAAATGAATCTGCATATTTCCTGGCATGCTTTTTATGTGTTTGTGTAGCTTGTTTGGTTTCACGGTCTCATTAACTAGCATAACATGCACTGGCTTTGGAAAATCACTTTGGCCAGTAAATGTAATTTCATCATATCCCTGGTTAATAAATGGAATGAGAGAGAGACTTTCTCTCTTCCTCTTGTGGCACGAAAACAGCGCGCATTCAACTAACTGCAATGGCAGGTACCACACTTGCAAAACACAACAGAGCTTCCACAGCAGTGGAGCTGTGCTGTCCTGGAAATTAAAAGGTAACAACTGTAATAGGACGTTCATGTGGCCGACTTCTGTGTCGCACTTCATGAATTGAGAAGTGCAATGCAATCATTCCTGTGTCTTTACTGTGTCTCTGAAGCAGCTGAACCTCTGACAGATTATGTGTGGCTGGTAGATGCTACGCAGAGGATTATAGTATCTTGTGCCTTTTGATTTTCTCTTCCTTTCCAACTTCATGCCCCTTATGTATCTCTATAGTTGTTTTCACCCCCTTCAACACTGCCTGAACCACTTTCTGGCCACCAAACCCTTATCTGTCTTCCTCTGTCTCTCACCGCTACAAATTGCCTCTGTCTCATTCGTGTGTGTGTGGAGGGGGGAGGGGTTCTTTCTCCAGCTGCTGCCTCTCTTGCACTTGAGTAGCATACATAGCCAGTGGAGGGTTGGTTGGGAGCCACTACCACCAATTCCCTATCTTGCATTTGCCTGATTCAGGCCCAGCTTGCTTTCATCTAAGCTTCCCTGAGTGCTTCCCAGTAATTCTGAAAAACAAAACCGGGTGACTTGTCCTTCGCATCATTCCCAGAACTCAATCCAATTGCATCCACCTGTCCTTTGGTCCTCACATGCTCAGTATCAGAGCCCAGAAAACCCATGTGAAATTATTCTTGTGCCTAAGAATGAGTGCTATAGTGATATCTGAAAATGTAGGCTTTAATATATGACTGACTTCTCAGCCTATCCCAGACCATACTTTCTTTGGGATATGTAGTCAGTGTATTTTGTCCTCAGAACTTATTGTGTGCTTTGGAGAAGCAAAAGGACCTTCAACTCTCCATTCTCCCAGGTTCTCAGATGTTTTCACTTAAGTAAAAATTCATTAAAATATGAAAATGCAACAAAATAATTTTGCTTTCAGTCACTTCTCCCCAGATATCAACTCTATTCCAATCTTTAGAGGTAAGAACTACCGGACCTCTCATGTTTGTTCCAAATCTAGGGTGGGATTTTCAAAGCATCTATGTGAGTTAGCCCCACAAGTCCCATTGGCTTTCAATTTCCTAACTGAAGTGCTGTGAAAGTCCCATCCCTGTAAGGTAACTCTGATTGAAAAGAAACAAGAGGAAGCTGAGAGTTGCAGGTTCTGTTCCTATAGAGCAAGCTCTTGACTGTGCTTACACTGGTTACCACAGAGGGTAATAAACAGGTTGCTTGAAGTTCATTGCTTTTGAATCTCTCTTCAAGGAACAGGTATGCTTTAGCCCCATATTCTGCACCCATTATTTATGTTGAATAGTACCTTACTCCACCAGCAGTGCTACTGAAACAATGAGATTCCTGATGGAATAAAGATAACTGAGTCACATTCTCAGCAGATGACATCAGTGCAGCTCCATTTACTATAATGGAGCTGCGCCAATCAACCCCAGATGAGACTCTGATCCATAAAGAAGCATAAGAGTGCCCAATAACTACCTAACACATGAAAGAGGTAGCTCAGTTTATATGAGGCTATGAGATTACAAATGGAACTGATTGGAAAATTTCCCAACAAAAGAGGGGAGAAATCCTTTGCAAAAAACATTCTCTATTTTTGAGCAGTCCTAGTTAGAAATTCTTTCCAATTTATCTTCTGAATGGATCTTGCATCACCAATAGACAGCACAGAGGGGCTCAGAAAGAAAGGGAAACTATTAGTGATTTGTTTAATTGTCCTTATTGCAGAATAGGGAAGTGCTTCTGCTGCAGTCTAAATTCCAGCATTAGCTCAAATTGATGGATGCAAGTTCACCAATATTGTATGTTCAATCAAGTGATCTTCCTGAACATACAACAGATGACACCCTACTCTCTGAACAGACAATGGAGGAATTCTCCATGCCCATGGCATCACCACCGCTCAAGAGTGATGGGGCAAATACTGTCAGACCCTGCAATGACTCTGTCACAGCTTGAACTCTGTCAACAAAGATTTGCCTACATGTCTGAATTTTGTCTACTATTTAAAACTGCTATTTAGTTCATTACTGCAATACTCTAACTCTACCTATTTATTAATGCTGCCAGTTTCTACTCTGATGCTTCATTCATTGCCCCCAATTTAATAACTGCTGGTTTTTAACACTTCTATTCCATTATTTATGCCTTCACTCTTTTTGCTGCTAACAATATGTTTTTCTTGACAATTTTGATTAATGTATGAGCACTGCTCATTTTGATTCATTCCTTGCCACCTTCACAAATTACTTGCTGTCTTTCTCCACTGCAGATTCTCTCGTGCTACCGTGTGCTGCCAGTCTCTTAGATTTGTGGCCTTCTCCCTGCCTTGTTGGGATTCCTGTTCTTGTCTTCTAGATTTTTACCTCTGAACTACATTACTCTTCATGTACTGTTTCCACTCCCACCACACCTCCTCTTTTCTCCCCCAGCTTCCTGTGATCTCATGAACTCTGTCACTTCCTATCTTCCATCTTCCCTCCCTCTGCAACGAGTTAAAAAAATACTTGTAAAATAAGATTGATTGATTTATTAAGAAAATGGAACAAACAAGATGCATCTGGTAAAAGCTTATCATATGATCATGAACTGTAACCCTCATTGGTCTCTTAGCCCAAACTAGCATTACACACCATCGCTTTCTGCTGTGTGTTGTTGAACTTAGGGTCTGTCTACGCTTGAGCTGGAGATGTACTCATGCTAGCTTTGATCGAGCTAGTGCACCAAAAATAGAAGTGTAGCCATATCAGCCTGTTGGGCTAGCTGACCCAAATACAATCATGCCCGGGACCCTAGGTACAAACACAAATGGCTAGTCTGTCCTGCCACCTGTGCTGCTGCGGCTACACTTCTAGTTTTGACACATCAGTTCATTCAAAGCTTGCACATGTACATTCATTTGTACTGGAAGTTACACTTCCAGCTGAGTGTAGATGTATCCTTGGGTTGTAAACTCCTCATTCCTAGAGATTTGTGCTTCACACACTAATGAATCATACAGCATATCTCTTAGGTTCTTAAGACTCCCATTTCTGAGCATCACTCAAACTTCAGTGTATTTATTATGTGCTCCTGCACTATATACGTAATAATATATATATATAGACTAGATTAAGATCTCATTTTGAAACTATGTCACTTGCATGCCTGCAAGGGAAAGAACATGTACTTAAAGGAAATGGGCAAAATGTTGACTTCCACATGCACTTCTGCTTTTTATTTACATTTCTACTTACAAAGGAAAGCTGTTGGATTCAATATCTCTCCTACTTGCCCTCAAAAACCTTTCTGGATAAACCTCAGTATGTCTCTCAGGCACTCTTCAGCCACTTCAGACTATCTTGAAAACATTTTTCTTTGCACCATCTAGGTCAGGTACGACTTAGAGATTTTAATTCATGCAAATGACACTTTAAACCTTTTTGTTCATCTGTTTCACTCTAGTCTTTAAAAACAAACCCCCACTTCCCAGAAGCAGCAGCTCCATACATTTCAATGCAAATCAGTTTAAAGCAGTTCTTGGACACAAGAAGAATAGCAATATCTGAAATACAGTGATGACATCTAGTTTTAGACCATCACACTTTTTAAAAATTGAATCCTGCCTATATATTACCCTGGGAGAATGAGTTTATCTGCAGAACTGGTACAAAGTGGAAAGCAGTAATGAAAGCTCTCCCACACTACCTTGCCTAAGTGCATCAGACCTATTCTGGTCAAGAGCTTAGTTCATTCTCTGAGTATTCAGATCTTAGTATCTCTGCTGAGACTGTCAACAAGGATGCCAGATAGGACCAACTGTGGTGACATTGTTTGTCAGCAACAAAATATGACCACAGTTCTCTGTATGTATTGCATGTTGGCATGTGTCCAAAATACAACCTCTGTGTTCATTCTAACACAAGGAATTGAGGGGACATACTCAGGCCTTTTTAGCTACACATACATCAACCGTGGCTCTCACAGGCCAGTGTTTCTGAAGCTGTGGTTGTCCTTAATATCCCTCAGTGTGGAGTGGTAGGGGTAGGGGTAGAGATGCGGCTGTGATGCCACATGGAATGTTGAAGGCAGAAGGAAGGGAGCAGACTCTCCCGGCAGCACCTCCTGCTGGTACCTTCTGAGAATTAGCTCTCTTCCAGCCTGGAGCACCCTTTGCAGGCCAGTGTCCTGCTCGCTGCTGGCCCCCATGTCCCTTTCTCTGGGTTGCTGCCCCCCTTGCAGTACCCCCACACTCAGGTTCTGGGTCTCCCCACTCAGGGGAACCCCCACCCACTAACCCCACCTCATCGCAGTCTAGGCTACTGCCAGTCACCATCTAGCCCCACTCCCTGGGGCAGACTGCAGTATAAGCCACTCATCACAGGCAAAGGGGTCCAACCTGCTGCCTTTCTCTACCACCCAATACCTTTTAGGCCTTAAACCAGGCCTTGCAGCCTGGGGAGTTCCCAGCCAGGAGCTCCCCTGGCTTTCCCTAGTCCTGCTTCACTCCTAGCACCCTTTCTGCTAGGCAGCCAGGCCCTGTTCCCCCTCAGACCAGAGAAAGCCTTCTGAATGCCTGGCTGCCCTGACCTTTATAGGGCCAGCTGGGTCTGTTTGGGGCGTGTCCTCCAGCTGAGGCGGCCTCCCAATCAGCCCAGCTTTTCTCTCAGCCCTGTCCCAGGGCTGGCTTTAACCCTGTCGGGGCTGGAGCTGGTAACCACCCCGCTACAGTGGGCCATAGGGAGGTGCTATACTGGAGTTCTCCATGGACTGCAAAAGGAGGTGAGCCTGGGACTGTTGAACCTGTAGGCCCACAAGAGTCTGCAGCCTCTTTGTGTCTGGAAAAGTACCATCATATCCTGGTGCATCTCCCTCTCCTTTTCCTGCTGGGACTTCTGCGCTTTTCTCATGTCCGCTCATTCCTTTTCCAGGTTGTCTGCAATGGTCACCCTCCAGGTTCTTTGATCAGAGTCTGAGGCAGCACTGACTTGCAAGATTTTGCAGAACATGTCATCCCACATGTTCTTCTTTCTCTTCTTTATCTGGATCAGGCATTTGCAGATGTGGAGGGGAACCCCTTAAGGCCACACCTCAGCAGCTACAAATATAATACAAAGAGGTACCTTGGCCAGTATAATCACAACAGAAAGTGAATGTTAAGGTTCAGAACTCCCTTTCCTTGCTCCCCTAAAGTTTTAAACAAGACGTGTTTATTGACATTTCTGCTTCAGGGTGCTCACAACAGCAATCACGGTGAGCATGGCCCACCAAGGGTGAGGAAAATGAGGAGGGAATTGTGTGGTTATATGAAAATGAGTATAGGGCAATGACACTGAATACTGGCACCAATTACCACAGGTGCATTTTAATATAGCCAAATGTAAGTTATCTAGGAACAAAGAATATAGGCTGTACTTACAGGATGGGGGACTCTATCCGTGGAAGCAATGACACCGTCTTCTGCTGGCACCAGTGGGTGCTTGACCTCTCCCTGCCCTTGGCCCTGCCCCGACTCCAGCCCCTTCCTCAAAGTCCCAGTCCCAACTCCTCCCTCTCTCTGCCCCTATTCCAACCCCTTCCCCAAATCCCCACCCTGGCCCCACCTCTTCCCCACCTCCTTCCCTGAGCACACCACATTCCTGCTCATCCCCCTTCCCTCCTAGAGCTTGATACACCACGAAACAGCTGTTTTGTAGAGGCAAGCACTGGGAGGAAAAGCGGGGATGGGCGGGCTCAGGGGAGGAGGTGGAGGTGAGGTAAATTGGGGTGGGGAGCTTGGCTGCCGATGGGTGCAGAGTACCCACCAATTTTTCCCTGTGGGTGCTCCAGCCCCAGAGCACCCATGGAGTCGGCGTATGGTCCAGATATATTAGGCCCATTGCCCCTCTAAGGGCATCAAGATTCAACATATTGCCATCTTAAATGGAGTTACTCACACCATTCATAACACTGGATTCATTTTGATTAAAGAATAAAACAAATTTATTTAACTACAAAGAGAGAGGTATTGAGTACAAGTATGAAGGCATTCAAGTCAGAAATGGTTAGAGGAAAAATAAGGATAAAACACGTCCTCAAACTAAACTTAACAGCCTAGACATGGTTCGAGAGGAAATTCTTGCCATAAGTTTTCAATAGCATTGCTGACCTAGTTTCAGTTCTGGATCTGCTCTCAAGGTCCAATGGCTGTTTTCTTTTTGTCTTTTTAGGTGGAAAGAGAGAGATGGATAGGGAGAGAACTTCGGAGTATTGGTGCCCCTCACTTTTATAGTTCTGGCACCCTTTGAAATGCATTTTCCTGAGAGTGACCCCTAGATTAAGTTTCTTCCAACTGAGAGCAAGGAGACATGGAATCCAGTGGGGGGAGTGGTTTCATGTAGTTGTTTACCAAGATGCTGATCATTTTGTTCCTGTCTCTCTTCTTGCCAAAGAATGGCCATTTGACAGGTGATTGCCCATCATCTTTGATGACACCTGGCTAGGGCTGTCAACTTGTCCTTTGTCTTTAAGAAACATGTTTTCCCACTTCCCAGACTTGTCTGGTAAACACACTTCAGTCACAATTTCAGCTTATGTCCTATATCAGCCATTCTATTATTTTGTCCAGCTTGACAGGCCTATAATTACATGGGTCATCATGTTTACCTTTTTTAAATATTGGTACAATATTAGTTTTCTTCCAATCATCTAAAACTTCCCCAGTGTTCCAAGACATATTGAAAATCAACAATAATCCAGAGAGCTCCTCACCCAGCTCTTCTAAACTCTCAGATGCATGTTTTCTGGATCTGCTGATTTAAAAATACCTAACTTTAGTAGTTTCTGTTTAACATCCTCCTGAGTTATTGTTGAAATGGAAAGTATTTCGTTGTCATAGTTATATGACATGAATACATCATCTGGCATTTTCCCAAACAGAACAGGAATATTTAATGAACACCTTTGCCTTTTCTGCATTATTATGGACAATTCTACCATTTCTATCTAGTAATGGAACAAAACCATTGGATTCCTTTTGTTCCTAATATATTTAAACTCTTGTTGTCTGCAACTCTGCCATGCATTTTCCCATTGTGTCCTTTTGTTTACCTTATCAATTTTCTGCAATTCCTAGCTTCTAATTTATATTCATTGCTATCAACTTTCCCTATGCAATTTTTCTGTTAAAGTAGTTTAAATAACTTTAACTTTGCCATCTTGTAAGCCCTGCATGTAATCACATAGCAAAAGCATTTGTTCCTTCTTCTCTCTGGAATACATTCCTAGACTAAGGCTATATCTTCATTACATAAAGAGGTGTCTTTGCCTTGAGATAATGATCTGAATGAAATACACTTTTTTTGCAGTGAACTCAAAGCCTACCTCTTGACTATATTGTGATGGTAGAATAAGTGTGGTATAGGGCATAGTTCTGAGAATTGGTAGGTAAGAGGAATGGCGACAATGAAACTGGAACGTCAAAGGAGGATGTGTCAGTTGCACATGTATGTAGAAGCAGGCCAGTGCATATAATACTATGTTTTATATGGTGATACCAGTCAGCTCTGTGTTCTTGGGGAACCAGGGTGCAGTATCCAGCCTGTCTGACTCATGAAGGACCTCCCCACCCAAACTCTGCTTGAACCAAAGCCGATCAGAAGAAAGACTTACAGAAAGCAATGAACAGGCACTGCGAGACACATTTAAACACCTTCTGACAAGGATGACAGGATTAAGATAACTCCCCTAGCCTCATCTGCATCAAAGATGGGACAGGGAGGCATCTCCATTAGCATACAGTATGGAGAACAGAGATTAACGCACTGAACTCTGAGACCAGAAAAGCAGGGAAGCACTGCATCATGAGGGATCTTTGCTCCAGATGTTAATGAACCTACACCTGCACACACCCAGCTCAGCAGTCATCAGACCAATTCTAGTAATGAATCCTTGATTGATATCCAAAATACTGAAGCTGCCAATTGCATTGTGAGCTCCCTTGAAGGAACACCACCCAGAGCCAGGAATAATCAGTTCCTATTGTTTACCCTAAAGAAAACCCCTGAGTCATTAGTTTACCCATAAACAAATCTAGTGTTCTCCCTTGAATCATTGTTGTTTCCCTAACAAAAAAAAACAAAACAACCTACCCATGCTCAAGTAAGTGCTTTGATGTCTGGAACAAAACTCTGCTTCAGTTCCACTGGGACTCCATCTTCTCCTGACTGATCATGCTTGGGGCGCTGCCTGTCTCCAGCACTCAGGACCCTGAGCTACCACCATCACCTAGGAACCCCGATCAGTTCAAGCTTCATGGAGTGGTGAGACCTCAGCTTTCTCTCTCTCTCTGTTTTCTTTTCTACCTCAGGTATAACTTTTTAACCCTGACTTGTTTGATCAGATATAATTTTTCTATATATAACTTTTGTAATCTTTTAGAATGTAAATGTGTTTGTTTAGGCTCTCCTTGTGTGGTTATCACTATTATTCAATAAATAACTTTTATGGTTAAGCTGGTTGCTTCCCTCCCTCTCTCTCTCTCTGAACTTTACTCCTTTGTGTTTTTGGCTTCCCCATTTACTCTGCAGCAACGCTCTTCTTACCTAAGCTAAAGATCCCTTTAGCACCCAAAAATACTGTAGGTTTTGCTCATCAAGTGGATTACTGCCAGAACAATTGTAATCTGAAAGTGGGGATAGGGACATGCTGAACCTGTGACATACGAGAGTGGCAGCTTGTAATTGCTGCTCAACCCAGACTACTGAGTCCAGGGGCATATAAGGGTGGCAGCCTGGAAGTGCTGTTTGACCCAGCCTGCTCAGGCTTACTCTATTCTGGTACCTGTGGTATAAAAGGGTGGCAGTTTGGAAGTGCTGCTTGGCCCAGCCTACTGAGCCCAGGGGCATATAAGCATGGCAGCTTGGAAATCCAGCTTGACCCAGCCCACTGAGTCCAGGGACATACAAGGGGTCAGCTTGAGAGTGCTGATTGATCCAGTCCACTCAGACTTGTTCTGTTAAAGTGTGTGTGTTTGTGTGTTCATCTGGTTCTGGGGCTGGAGGAACCCAGCCCTGGGGAACCTAGGTCCTGCAGGATAGCTCATTGGGATGGGATTTGCAGAAGGGAGGAGCAGAACTCCATATGAAAACACAAGTGACACAACCAGTACTTTAATAGAATTACAGAACCCTCTTCCCCCAAGAAGAGTAACCCGAATAAATGAGCTTACCCCAAAGTAACGGGCAAATCTGGTAACAATGGGACAGTTTAAAGGGAAATATGGAGATTAGAATACGTGACTCATGGTAGTAGATGTAAGATGAGTAGGTGCAAACTTCCCTTGGGATGGGAACAAAAGGTTTGCTATTTTTGCTTGAGATGGGGGAAATTACATTTAACTGACCATATGCGTATTTGGCCTCATGGGACAGATGCTTGGCCCCCTGTAAATAGACTGTGTTTTCAGCGCAGAACAAAATGACTTTAAAGCTACTCTAAAGCCTAGTTTAAGAAGGGAGGCATGTGTGGGCTAGGTGGTGATACTCCAGGATGGGGAGAGTGCCTGACAGTAGTGATGTTACTGGGCTAATTTTGGGGCTTCATACAACTTATGAATTCTGGCTGCTATTGAAAAGTTTTTCTGACGTTATTGAGAAATGGCTGTATCATGGAAGCCTATATTATGTTCATCTGCCATTGTGTAGAGAATCTACAGCAAGTACACTCTGCTGGAGAAGGCAGAATGGGAGCATGGTATGCTCTGCTGATTCCCAGCCAGTGGAATGGTCCTATAGAACCATTCTAGCTGGCACAAAATGGAATAACCCTGAGATTACTCTAACTTGTGCCATTGACCAGGGTCTGGAGAGAGGTAAAGATACTTAAAGCAACCTTTGCTTCTCTTCCCTTCATCTGCATTAAATTCTGTGCAACAGCAATTTGAGCCCCTAATGTTTTTAAGTATGGGAATGCTGTAAGCTGTAAACTCATCTGAAATGGAAAGATCACTGATGCTGGAATTAATTTTATACCAGTTTGTATTTTTAGTTTTTAAAGATTCTTACTTCACAAATGAAAGGGTAGACTGTAAATGTAAGACTTTTTGCCTAATATAAAGTCTTGTCTTTTTGCCTAATATAAAGCCTGTCTATAAAGTTAAACTCACCACAATCATACATTTTCAGTGACAATTATACCCTATAATTATATGTGCAGACAAATCAATCAGTACTTAGTACATGAAGAGGGACTGGAAATAGATGTGCTCTGTAGTCAAGCACTATAGAGCCTACGAAATGTAAGTTGCTCTTTTTGGAACAGAAATTTCCCTAAAATACACAATTTTCATAATTTCTCATTCTCTTTCAAACGTAAAGATGTGAGACTGGTGAGATATGTACAGTGGTCGTTGCACTCTACCTAGTCAAACAGCTGCACCATAATGAGGTGACTCATGAAGTGAAATAGGGGTCTTTTTAGTACTTCCTATAAAATACGTAAATTCAGTTTGGAATCAAAATTGTCTGTAGGTTTTTTTTTTTTTTATGATATTTGTGGCTCCTAAGATTGTTGCAAATAAATAGGTAGCCCTGACCCACCTTTTGGGTACCAGGGAAAGTGATTACCAGTTGTTTGGGGATCAAAACTAATCTGTTCTCTCTTATTGCCAGAGTGCAGAAAAGACCTCCTTTCCCCACACACAAAATGACAGCAGAGGCAATAAAGAATGAGAGTTTCTAACCATTAGAGGAGTGAAGTTCTGGAACAGCCTTCCAAGGGGAGTAGTGAGGACAAAAGACATATCTGGCTTCAAGACTAAGCTTGATAAGTTTATGAAGGGGATGGTATGATGTGATAGTCTAATTCTGGCAATTAATTTGTCTTTGACTACTAGTGGTGAATATGCCCAATGGTCTGTGATGAGATGTTAGATGGGGTGGGATATGAGTTACTACAGAGAATTCTTTCCTGGGTGCTGGCTGGTGAGCCTTGTCCACATGCTCAGGGTTTAACTGATCACCATATTTGGGGTCGGGAAGGAATTTTCCTCCAGGGAAGATTGGCAGAGGCCCTGGAGGTTTTTTGCCTCCTCTGCAGCATGGGGCACGGGTCACTTGCTGGAGGATTCTCTGCACCTTGAGGTCTTTAAACCGTGATTTGAGGACTTCAATTACTCAGACATAAGTTAGGAGTTTGTTACAGGAGTGGGTGGATGAGATTCTGTGGCCTGCATTGTGCAGGAGGTCAGACTAGATGACCATAATGATCCCTTCTGACCTTAAGTCTATAGAAGGCATCATTGACAGCGAGAAGAAAAGAAATGCTTTTAAAACATAGGTTACTGTGTCTCTGCTCTTTAGAATGGAGCCACCTTACCTAAAACAAAACAATGGGAATATGGCACATTCTTCACGTAGATGGCTCTTTGGATCTCATTACACTATTTTGGGTGTGCTGTGCACTAAAAAAACCCAAAGCACTGGAGACTCTTTGCAGAGGAGCTGGAGGCGAGTAAACTCATCTCTAGCTCAAACTCTGGAAAGCCTGCTGAATGGAAGCCAATCAGCTTCACAGTGAGACAGCAGTAGAGTGGGGCTGGTTTGCCATTGGCCTTGTATCCTGTGCAGTTCTTCTCACCTGTGCAAAGTGGGCTTTAAAATCTCCTTAACCATTAATGTGGGCCAGATAAATATTGTCTTTTGCCATGGCCTCAGCCCTCTCTGCAGTAGCCTGTGGGGACCAGCATGATAAGAACATAAGAATGGCTTTTCTGGATAAGAACAATGGTCCAGCTAGCCCAGCATCATGTCTTTCAATAGTGACCAATGCCAGATACTTCAGAGGGAAGGGTCAGAATAGAGCAATTATCAAATGGTCAATCCCCTGTTATCCAGTCCCAGCATCTGGCAGTCAGAGGTTTAGGGACACCCAGAACATGAGGTTTCATCCCTCATATCTTGGCTAATAGCCATGGATAGACCTATTCTCCAGGAACTTATCTAATTCTTTTTTAAATCCAGTTATAGTTTTGGCCTTCACAACATCCCCTGGCAATGAGTTCCACAGGTTGATTGTGCATTGTGTGAAGTACTGCCTTTTGTTTGTTTTAAACTGTCTGCCTATTAATTTCATTGGGTGACCATGGTTCTTGTGTTATGTGAAAGGGTTAATATAACTGCCTTAGTCACTTTGTCCACATCATTCATGATTTCATAGACCTTTATCATATCCCCTGTTAGTTATCTCTTTTCCAAGCTGAACATTCTCAGTCTTTTTAATCTTTCATCATATGGAAGCTGTTCCATACCCTTAATAATTTTTGTTTCCTTCTCTGTGCCTGTAGGGAGGTGCCCTGGCTCCCCGCCGCGCCTGAGAGGGACGAGCCAGAACAGGTGCCTCTGTGGACAGAGCCACCGCCGCCTGTACCCACCCCCCGGAAGTCAAGGGGCGGAACAGGAAATATAAAAGCTCGGCCTCAGTGCTCAGTTGACTGCAGACTGCTGGAGAGGACAGATGCTGGTGCCCGAGCTCCCACTGGGCCCAGCCTGCCCCGTGCTCACTACCCGGAGGAGCGCTGGCCTGACCTGCCTCATGCCTGGTACCCGGAGGAACACTGGCCTGAGCTTCCCCGTGCCCGGTATCCGGAGGAGCGGCCTGAGCTTCCCTACGCCCGGATTCCCAAGGATCGGCCTGAGCTTCCCTACGCCTGGTATCCAGAGGAGCTGCCTGAGCTTCCCTCCACCCAGTATCCTGAGGAACCCATGGTCTGGGACCCACCAGAAGACGCTGGCAAGACACAGGTACCCAGACAGGGGGAGGTCGGAAGTGGCCTGGGGGTAGCCGACCCTGGTTTGGCCCCTGGAGAGCCTGAACCCATGTCAGTGTGTTGCGGCCAGGATCCCCACTGACAGCAGCGAGTCTTGGCCACTGCTAGGGCCCCGGGCTGGGACGCAGTGGAGTGGGAGGGCCTGCGTTCCCCCTGCCACCCTTCCAAGGGTGGCAGCCTCCCCCTCTCCCTGGCCTGAGGAGGCCTTCGTTATAGACTTACGGCTTAAACTGCTGCTCAGCCCCCTGCCTGAGAGCCTGAGCTCTGTACCTGTTGGTTGCCCGCCTTGAGCCAGGGCTTGGGCCTTATAGACTCACTGTTTTGAACTGCTGCTCAGCCCCTTGCTGAAGGAGCTGAGCTTGAACTGCTTATTGCCCCACCCTGCTCCAGGGCCGGGCTTAGAGACTCTGTGTTTGCTCAGCCCCTGCTGAAGAGCTTGAGCGCTGAACTTCTTATTGCCCCGCCCTGCTCCAGGGCCAGGCTTAGAGACTCTGTGTTTGCTCAGCCCCTGCTGAAGGGCCTGAGCACTGAACTGCTTACTGCCCCACCCTGACCCAGGGCCTGGGCTCCTACAGACCATTTGTTTGTTCAGCCCCTGCTGAAGGGCCTGAGTGCTGACTGCTTACGGCCCCGCCCGGCTTCAGGGCCGGGCTTATAGACTCCGTGCTTACCGGCCCCTGCTGAAGGGCCAGGACTCTGCCTTGTTTAGAGACTATTTGTTTGCTCAGCTCCTGCTGAGGGGGCTAGGCCCTGGACAGATTGCTGCCTGTAGGGAGGCGCTCTGGCTCCCTACCGTGCCTGAGAGGGACGAGCCCCAGCACCGGACCCTTAGACGTGGTACCAGAAGTGGGGAGTTCCGCCCAGGATGTGGGCGCGGACTTGTAACTCCAGTGAGAGGGGGGGCTATGGGGGAGAGAGCTCCCTCCCCTGAGATGGATATGTCACAACTTGTCGCCTTTCTGACCGAGAACCAGGAGCGGCAGCAAGCAGCTCAGTCACGGCAGCAAGAGGAGAAGCAGGCCGCCCAGCTCCAGCAGCAGCAGCAGCTCGTCGAGCAGCTGGGGACTCAACAGCACCAGCTGTCATAAACAGATAGCTAAGGATTAATGTTTCTTTTACCTGTAAAGGGTTAACAAAGGGAACCAAACACCTGACCAGAGGACCAATCAGGAAACTGGATTTTTCAAAGTGAGGGAGGGAACTTCTGGGTGTGTTTTTTCTTTGTTCTTCCTGTTGTTTCTCTCGGCTATGAAGGGAAGAGCTTTTTTTTTTTCTATCTCCAAGCTTCTTTCTACCCTTCTGTTCCCAAGTTGTGAGTACAAAAGAAAAGCAATAGGTTAATATGTAGTTTTGTATTTACATGTGTGGAGTGCTGGAATCTTAAATTGGATATCTTTTTGAATAAGGCTGATTATTCCATATTTCTTTTAAGCAATAGCCCTGTGTTAGTCATCTTGATGCCAGTGATCATGTCATTGTTTTTCTTTCTCTTTTATATAAAGCTTTCGCTTTAAAACTTATTGGGTTTCTTTTCCTAGTTAAGGCAAGGGGATAGGAATCTCTGTGCCAGGAGTATGTCTCCTCAGGGAAGACTGCGGGGAGGGGGAGAAGAAGGAGGGGGGAAGGTAAAATCGTCCCTCTGTTTTGTGTTTCAAGGGATTGAAGCAGGGGAAATCTCCTAGTATCCCAGGGCGGGAAAATCTGGGAGGAAGTAAAAGTAGCAGAAGGGAAGTGGTTATTTCCCTGGTTGGAGGCTCAGGGCATTGAGCTTGGGGGTCCCCAGGGAAAGGTTTGGGAGACCAGAGAGTTCAAATCAGGTACTCAGAATCCTGATTGGTGGCAGCGAGATAAGATCCAAGCTGGTAATTAAGCTTGGAGGTTCATGCTAAGCACCCAGATTTTGGACGCTAAGGTCCAGATTTGGGACAGAGGCTTATTACACCAGCTGATCCAGGACCTGGTCAAGCAGCATCAGGAGTTCCAGCTGCAATGCCTCTAGCAGCTCACGGCAGAGCGTGCCCCACGAGGAGGGGTCCAGTCGGGAGGCACCAAGGGGGCCCCATGCCCCAGCCCACCGATCCGGCTGACAAAGATGGGCCCCTGCGACGACCCCGAGGCCTTCCTCGTCACCTTCGAGCGGGTGGCAGTCGTCGCGGGGTGGAGCCCTGACCAATGGGCCTCCATCCTGACCCCATACCTGACAGGAATGGCTCAGGCGGTCTACCAAGGCCTGTCTGCCGAGGCCGCCCAGGACTACAGTCAGGTGAAATCCACTATCCTGGATGCTCTCGATGTGAGTCCGGAGACTTTCCGTCAGCGGTTCAGGAGCCTGACATACCCCACTGGGGCTCGGCCTCATATGGTGGCCCAGGAACTCTGGGAGACCTGCCGGCAGTGGTTGCAGCCTGGACATCGAACGTCAGAGGAGCTAGCCGAGCAGGTGATCCTGGAGCAATTCACCCACATCCTTCCGTCGCTAGGAAGGGCCTGGGTCCTCTGTCATAGACCAGCAACACTGACCGCTGCTGTTACCCTATTGGAGGACTTCCTAGCGGCGGAAGCACCGGTGGGCCCAGCTGGTCGAGCAACCCCACCAGGGATGGAACGCCCAAACCCCGAGAAGAAGGCGACACCCACCCGGGCTGCAGCACCACCCGCGCGGCCGACCCTAGCCCCGACTCCCGCACCCTGGAAGACGCGCTGGAGCCTTCCTAGGGACTCCTCCAGGACTCGGCCCCAATCGGAACGAACCGACCTGAGGCCCTGTTTCTCTTGCGGCGAGACAGAACATCTCCAGTGGGACTGCCCCAGACTGGAGTGCACCTTTGGCCAAGTCTGTTCCGCGGAGGGTCGGGCTCGTCGCCCACAGACAGCCAAGATTACTGTGCCCGTGGTTGAGGGGTACCCGACCGTGGCCCTCCTTGACTCAAGCTGTGGACAGACATTGATCTGCGAACACTTAGGTCCCCAGGCGGAGGCACACCTGGGAGAAATCCACCTGCAGTGCATCCACAGCGACATATGGCCTTACCCCAGCACTCGGGCCCAACTGACGATAGACGGGGTTACCCGACAGATGGTAGTAGTCTCGCACCCCGGCTGGCATATCCAGTAATCCTGGGCTGGGACTGGCCCGAGTTTCTGGCCGTCCTACGCCAACATACCGGAGGCGGCCCGGGCCCCGTACCAGCCTTGGAGGGGGAAAACCCCAGAAACGGAGGAAGATGAGTGGGAGGCCCCAGAAACTGAGGAGGACGAGCAGGAAACACCCGACCCCCCCGTCAAGATAAAGGATGGGGAGGATGCTTCCCCGGGGAAGGTGGGGGATCCCTTGGCCCCCATGGACTTCTGCCGGGATCAAAGAGCTGACTCTACCCTCAGCGGGGCATATGAGCAGCTAGCCACGGTGGATGGGACCATCCTCGATCCGGGTCAGGCAGCCCAGTGGCCGCACTTTGAATTGCGACAAGACAGCCTGTATCGGGTTGAAAGGGACCCGCACACCAGGGAGCCCTGGACTCAGCTCCTCGTGCACCGATGTCATCGACGGGTGGTCATGAAACTGGCCCATGATGTCCCAGCCACCGGGCATCTGGGTCCCGAGAAGACCCTAGCCAGAATACTGGGACGCTTCTTTTGGCTGGGTATACACCGGGAGGTAAAAGACTACTGTAACTCCTGCCCAGATTGCCAGTTTACCGCCCTGGCAAGAACTCCTAAGGCGCCGCTGGTCCTGATGCCATTAATCGAGACCCCTTTCAAGTGTGTTGGCCATGGATCTGGTGGGACCCCTCCCCAAGAGTGTTGCGGGGTTCCAGTACATCCTAGTGATGCTGGACTATGCCACCCGGTTCCCCGAAGCGATTCCGCTCCGTAACATCACCGCCCGCACCATCGCAGGTGAACTGGTGAAGGTCTTCACCCGCGTCGGCTTGCCCCGGGAGATCCTCACGGACCAGGGGACCAACTTTACCTCGCGGCTGTTGCAGCAGGTCTGTGGACTCCTGGGGATCAAGCAGCTGCGGACATCGGTGTATCATCTCCAAACCGGTGGGTTGGTTGAGAGGTTCAATTGAACCCTGAAAGACATGTTGTGGAAATTCCCCCTGGAGGACCTTTGCCGATGGGACTAGCTACTTCCGCCCTTGCTCTTGGCAGTACGAGAGGTCCCCCAGTCATCAACCAAGTTCTCGCCTTTTGAACTATTGTATGGCCACCGACCCCGGGGCCTCTTGGACCTGATGAGGGAAACCTGGGAGCAAACCCCATCACCCACCCAGGGTCTCCTAAAATATGTGATCCAGCTCCAGGAGCGTCTTAAACAGGCTGGGACCCTGGCGTGAGAAAACTTGAAAGCCTCCCACGAAACACAGGCCCAGATGTACAACCGGGATGCGCGAACCCGCGACTTTCAACCTGGAGACTGGGTCTTGCTCCTCCTCCCCTCCAGTGAGTCCAAGATCCTGGCTCGATGGCAGGGCCCTTATGAGGTGGTTCGAAAGGTGGGCCCGGTTACTTATGAGATTTGTCAGCCTGACCGGCGGAAAAAGGTCCAGCAGTACCACGTCAATCTCCTCAAGCCCTGGCGGGAACGCGAAGATCTGTTGATCAATCCCTATCCACCGGAACCCGAGCTCGGGGCCCAGGTAAACCCTACTGAAGCCCCTGAGGGACCCCAGCTTGGGGAGACACAGACAGAAGAACAGCTCGAGCAAACCCGCTGCCTCCTTCAAGCATTCCCCCGTACCTTTACAGCCCAGCCGGGATATACCTCCCTGATATATCATCAAATTCAGACTGAGCCGGGAGTGGTGATCCGGGCTGTGACCAGGCCCCTGCCGTATCATCAGAAGCGGATCATTGATGAAGTAGTGCGGGCTATGCTAGACCTAGGAGTGATTGAACCTTCGCAAAGCAAGTGGCGTAGCCCAGTCGTCCTGGTGCCAAAGCCCGATGGCTCCCAATGGTTTTGTATTGACTTTAGGTGCATTAACGCCGTCTCCAAGTTCAACGCCTATCCCATGCCTCGAATAGATGAGCTGCTGGCCCGGTTAGGAGAGGCCCTCTATCTCACCACCCTGGACTTAAGCAAGGGATATTGGCAGATCCCCCTGGAACCGGCCTCCAGGGAGAAGACCGCATTTGCCACTCTGACTGGCCTATACCAATTCACGCGGATACCTTTCGGCCTTCATGGGGCACCTGCCACATTTCAGTGTTTGATGGACCGCCTCCTCCAACCACATCAGGACTATACCGCAGCCTATCTAGATGACGTAGTCATCTACAGTCAGCAGTGGGAAACCCACCTAGAAAAGGTCGCCGCTGTCCTAAGGTCCTTGCGGGCAGCCAGGTTAACGGCCAACCCTAAGAAGTGCCGCATCGGTTGGCGTGAGACCACCTATTTGGGGTATACCATCGGAAATGGGCAAGTGAAACCTCTCGTGAACAAGGTTCAGGCCATTGCAGCCTGTCCTCCGCCGACCACGAAACGCCAAGTCCGCTAGTTTTTTGGGGCTGGCAGGATATTATCGATGCTTCATTCCCCAGTTTGTGGCGATGGCCGCCCCCTTGACAGGGCTCCTCACCAAGTACAGCCCGCGACAGGTACGCTGGACCCCTGAATGTGACAAGGTTTTCCAGTCACTTAAGGCAAGCCTCTGCAGTAAGCCGGTCGTATTTAGCCCTGAGTTCAATCGACCATTCATCCTGCAGACAGAGACATCAGAGGTAGGGCTTGGGGCTGTCCTCTCACAGGAGGTGGATGGGAAGGAGCATCCGGTCCTCTACATCAGCCGGAAGCTGTTCCCCAGAGAGAAAAACTATGCAATGATCGAAAAGGAAGCCCTTGCGGCGAAGTGGGTCCGTGATGCCCTGCGTTACTACTTCCTTGGGGACCTGTTCACCTTGGTCACTGACCACTCCGACCTCCAATGGTTGTGCCGCATGAAGGACCACAACATGCGACTCCAGCGGTGGTACTTGGCCCTGCAGCCCTATGCCCTCACTGTCCGCCACAGGGCTGGGAAGGACCACTCCAACGCAGACTTCCTTTCCCGCCTGGGAGGTATGGACGAACCTGGCCCCGTTGCCCGGGAGCCAGACTTGAGGGTGTGTGTGTGTAGGGAGGCACCCTGGCTCCCCGCCGCGCCTGAGAGGGACGAGCCAGAACAGGTTCCTCAGTGGGCGGAGCCACCGCTGCCTGTCCCCACCTTCCAGAAGTCAAGGGGCAGAACAGGAAGTATAAAAGCCCGGCCTCAGCGCTCAGTTGGCCACAGACTGCCAGAGAGGACAGACGCTGGTGCCCGAACTCCCTCTGGGCCCAGCCTGCCTCGTGCTCACTACCCGGAGGAGCGCTGGCCTGACCTGCCTCGTGCCCGGTACCCGGAGGAACGCTGGCCTGAGCTTCCCCGTGCCCGGTATCCGGAGGGGCTGCCTGAGCTTCCCTGTGCCTGGGATCCAGAGGAACTGCCTGAGCTTCCCTCCGCCCGGCATCCTGAGGAGCCCATGGTCTGGGACCCACTGGACGACGCCGGCGAAGGACAGGTACCTAAAGAAGGGGAGGTCGGAAGTGGCCCGGGGGTAGCCGACCCTGGTTTGGCCCCTGGAGAGCCTGAACCCATATCAGTGTGTTGCGGCCAGGATCCCCACTGACAGCAGCGAGTCTTGGCCACTGCTAGGGCCCCGGGCTGGGACGCAGTGGAGTGGGAGGGCCTGTGTTCCCCCTGCCACCCTTCCAAGGGTGGCAGCCTCCCCCTCTCCCTGGCCTGAGGAGGCCTTCGTTATAGACTTACGGCTTAAACTGCTGCTCAGCCCCACTCAGTCCCCTTGCCATGAGAGGCCTGAGCGTCTGTAGGCCTGTTGGTTCCAGCCCTGAACGCCAGGCCTTTGGGACCTTATAGACTTCACTGATTTTTGAAACTGCCCTGCTCAGCCACTTGCTGAAGGAGCTGAGCTAGTGAAACTGCTTATTGTCCCTGCCCTGCTCCAGGCGGGCTTAGGAGATTATTGTTGTTTGCTCCGCTTGCGGTATGCCTAAGCTTGAACCTGCTTACACTGCCTCAGCCAAAAATTCTCTTGAAATAAATGTAGTCAAACTTTACTTAATTCTGGGTCACTGAGAACGAGAATTGATGCCTAAAATTGCTGATTGGCTCGTAGTCTACTGGTTGCGGCTCCAAGCTACACAAGCAAGTGGAAATCTGCCTGGCAGGTGATGTCTGGGTTATCCATGTTCGCAGTGCACCGTCAAAAAGGGACTGTTCGCCAATTCTTTCTTCATGAAGGGTTGATCTTTTGTAGCCCTGCAACAACATTCGACGATGGATTGGAGCCTAAAGCCAACACTCGTTCACGATCCAGATGAGTGGAAACTGTCAAGTTGATTCATCGAAGACGAGTCTTAAAGCGTTTGTGCTTGCGATGAATGCAAATGTTTTGCCATCAATTCCGTGGTATGCAGTCCATATGAAGGAAATCGTAGACAACATGAAACAACTTTTGAGGGCATAACTTAGACAACAACCAAATGCAAGCTCTTTGGGCAATTATGAAGGTGTGTGCTCCTGCTTGGTCTGTAGACTGGAATACACAAATACTGCGTTTTGTCCTCGTAATGAAATGGGATAGTTCGTGCAAGAGAGATTCCCACTCTCAGAAAGATTGGGCCACTCCGACAGTCATTGGAGGCCTGGAGGAAAAGTGTTCAGCACCACCATTGTTGAATAAGAAAAGATTTGTTACCACCTCTTACACATCAAAGCTGGTCTGATGAAAGGAACTTTGTTCAAGGGCCATGGAAAACACAAGCAGCTTTCAATGGTACTCTTGGAAAATTTCCAAGGTAAGTGAAGCTAGATAAAGGAGTGTACTTTTGTTGCTCATCTCGATCGTGAAACTTCTTCAACATGAGTGGCATGTAGACCAGCACTGGTTGTGGCAGGAAGACGCATGGAAAAGCTTCATTAGGCATACATTTTCCCTCGGAAAAACAAGGAGGACAAACTAAACAAGGTTTGTTGGTGAAAACCTCCTCACAAAGCAATACAACAGCCTTGGTTGCCAGCATGTCACTAAAGATACATTTTTTGCGACTCTCATCTAGATTTTTTTCCACCTGAACTGCGGAGCAGTGAGCAACGAGCATGGCGAGCGATTTCACCAAGGACATTGCAACAATGGAGAAACGTATCAGGGCAAAATGGGAGCTCCATCAGCGCTTGCCAGACTTATTGCTGGACAGTGACAACGAGGATGCTCCATTTAATGAATACAAAGAGACAAGCCAGAACGCGCCGAGTAGAACCACTGAAAGGACTAAACATGTCCATAATAGTTTTTTGCCTTTTGTTCATTAATAAATCTTTACTTTATTAACCTTTTGCTGATTTTTTTAAAGTAAGTGATTACATAAACAGGACTAGGTGAATATTATCATGTTACAGCAACCATAAAACACACATTGAAAAGACCTAGGTTTACAATTATAGCATTAACAACTCTACTATCTACACAATATACCATGGGACATAAATGTAAAAAAAACTTAATTCTCTAGAAAACAGTAGCCAACAGTTTTTTGAATTGTCAATATTTGAATTTCAGCACATCAATATACATAATAATACACATTTTACTCTGAAGCAGACGACTTCTCAAAAATTGTAGACCAGTGTTATTGCACCCCCTGCTCTAGGGCCAAGGCTTAGAGACTCGTGTTTGCTTCGCCTGCTGTAAGCCGCAGAGCTTAAACTGCTTATTGCCCCCGCCCTGCTTCCAGCGCCAGGCTTAGAGACTGTGTTGCTCAGCCCTGCGTGAAGGTCTGAGTGCTGACTGCTTACTGCGCTCGCCGGCTTCAGGGCCAGGATTATAGACCCATGCTACCCGGCCCCTGCTGAAGGGCTGGGATTCTGACTTGTTTAGAGACTATTTGTTTGCTCACGCTCCTGCTGAAGGGCTGGCTAGGCCCTGGACGGATTTGCTGCCTGTAGGTAGGCGCCTGGCTCCCCGCTGCGCCTGAGAGGGACAGCCCCAGCCACGGACCTTACAAGTGCCTTTTCCAATTATAACTTTTTTTTTGGATTAGTGACCGAACTGGATCGCAGTATTCAAGGTGTAGCTGTACCATGGATTTAATATAGTGGCTTTCTGATATTTTCTGTCATATTTATCTATCCCTTTCATTCCTAAAATTCTGTTAGCTTTTTTGACTGCTGCTGAGCAGATGTTTTCAGAGAACTATCCACAATGACTCCAAGATCTTTCTTGAGTGGTAACAGCTAATTTTAGAGTCCATCATTCTGTATGTATAGTTGGGATTATGTTTTCTAATGTTCATTACTTTGCATTTATCGACATTGAATGCCATGTGCCATTTTCTTGCCCAGTTACCCAGTTTTGTGAGATCCCTTTGTAACTCTTTGCAGTGTGCTTTGGATGTAACGATCTTGAGTAATTTTGTATCATCTGCAAACTTTGCCACTTCACTGTTTACCCTTTTTTCCAGATCATTTGTGAATATGATGTACAGGATCCTTGGGGGTCCCTGTTATGTACTTCTCTCTAGTGTGAGAAGTGACCATTTATTCCTTCCCTTTATTTCCTATCTTTTAACCAGTTACTCGTCCATGAGAGGACAAATGACTGCTTACTTTGCTTACGAGTCTTTGGTGAGGGATTTTCTCAAAGGCTTTCTGAAAGGCAACTGGATCACCCTTATCCACGTGTTTCCTGACACACTCAGAGTTTTAATAAATTGTTGAGGCATGATTTCCCTTTACAAAAGCCATGTTGACATATCCACAAAATATTGTGTTCACATATGTGTCTGATAATTCTGTTCTTTACTATAATTTCAACCAGTTTGCTTGTACTGAAGTTAGGCTTACCAGTCTGTAATTGCCAGGATCACTTCTGGAGCCTGTTTTAGAATTTGGAGTTAGATTAGCTATCCTCCAGTCATTTGATACAGAGGCTGATTAAGTGATAGGTTACATACCAAGTAATAGTTTTGCCATTTCATATTTGAATTCCTTCAGATCTCTGGGTGATCCTGGTGACGTATTACTGTTTTAATTTATCTATTTGTTCCAAAACCTCCTGTATCAACATCTCAGTGTGGGATAGTTCCTCAGATTTGTTACCTAAAAAGAATGGCTTAGATGTGTGAATCTCCCTTATATCCTCTGAAGTAAATACCAATGCAAAGAATTCATTTTGCTTCTCCGCAAAGGCCTTGTCTGTCTTGAGTGCTCCTTGAGCACCTTGATTGTCCAGTGGCTCCAATGATTGTGTGGCAGACTTCCTGCTTCTGATGTACTTAAAATTTCTTTGGCTGTTAGTTTTTGGATCTTTTGCTAATTGCTCTTCACATTCTTTTTTGGCCTGCCTAATTATATTTTTACTCTTTACTTGCCAAGGTTTATGTTCCTTTCGGTTTCCCTCAGTAGGATTTGTCTTCCAATTTTGAAAGGATGGGGTTTTTTTTGCCTCTAACCATCTCTTTCACTCTGTTGTTTTGCCATGGTGGCATTTCTTTTGGCCCTCTTCCTATTTTTTTATATTTGGGACATACCTTTAATTTGAGCTTTTATTTTTGAAAGTTTCCATGCAGCTTGCAGGCATTTCACGCTTGTGACTATCCCCTTTTAATTTCCATGTAACTAGCTTTCTCATTTTTGTGTAGTTTTCCTTTTTGAAGTTAAATGCTACTGTGGTGGGCTTCTTTGGTATCCTCCTCCCCAAAGGATGTTAAATTTAATTACACTATGGTTGCCATTACCGAGTGGTTTAGCTATAATCACCTCTTGGAGAGATACTATGCTCCATTTAGGACTAAATCAAGAAATGATGTGGGGAGAAATGATGTAGGGAGAAAGCAACATCCTTCCACTGTGCATCACCATAGTTGTCACTAGCACTGTTAGTAGTATGTCCTAGCTGTGTAGTTGTTACACTGAGAGACAAGGGAGGCTAGGTATTATCTTTTATTAGACCAACTTCTGTTGGTGAGAGAGACAAGCTTCTGAGCTACACAGACCAGCTCTTCTTCATGTCTGAGAAACTTACTCAAGACGGCTGGTCTACACTACAGAGTTAGGTTGATGCAAAGCAGCTTACCTCTCTCCATCTACAACAGTGACATGGCTGAGCCAGATAAGGAGGAGAAGGAAAAGGACTCAGGATAACATGTTTCAAGAGATCCTTCAAGCCTCCGCTACTTCAGATACCGAGCACAGGACTTGGAGGATCACCCTTGCTGATAGCGTGGACAGAGATAGAGTGGAGAGGAGACAGGCAAAGGAGAAGGATGTGCAGCAGCAGGTTCTTGTGCTTCTCAGAGAGCAGAGATGCTTCAGCATCTGATGGACCTGTGAGTTCAACAATCCCCTGCTCACTTATCTCTGCAGCCCATAGAGAACTACATATCGAGACTTTGCTACGCATCATAGACTCATAGACTTTAAGGTCAGAAGGGACCATTATGATCATCTCCTCCCCTCAACATTCTCCAGGGCATCAGGGGTCACTGCACTATCTCTACCACTCCACCGCTGGGGACATTAAAGACATTCACAACCGCACATACACTGATCTGTGAAAGGCATGCATATTGGTGGATTTGGATCTGAAATGGAAATGACTCTACAGTAACACATACCACTCTGGCTCACTATTAAAATGGTCTTTCAAAGCCTCCCTGGGCCATGTAGTTCTGTGCTGGGCTCTTCTTATAGCCCTGGTTTCTGGCTGCTCAAAATCAGCAGACAGCCATTCCACCTCTGCCCTGCACCCCAGCAGAAATTTGTCCCCCTTTACTTCACAGATATTATGAAGCACACAGCAGGCAGCTCTAACCATTGGGATATTTATTTCACTGAGGTCCAATCTCATGAGTAGACAGTGCCAGAGACCCTTCAAATGGCCAAAGGCACATTCAACTGTCATTCTGCACCTGCTCAGCCTGTAGTTGAATCATTCCTTGGTACAGCTGAGGTAGCCGGTGTATGGCTTCATGAGACAGGGAAGCAAGAATGGGCCTCCCGTGATCACTATTGACATTTCAACATCGCCAATGGTACTCTGCTGGCTGGAAGAGAAAGTTCCTACTTGCAGCTTTCTGAACAGTCCTTTTCCACTACAGTATGGAAACCCCATTGCTATAAAACCATCCACTATGTCTTGAACATTGCCTGGAGTCACAGTTCTTTGTAGCAGGAAGCAATTCATGGCCCTGCACACTTGCATCACAACAGCCCCTGTGGTGGATTTCCTAACTGCAAATTTATTCCTGACTGATTGGTAGCAATCTGGTGTTGCAAGTTTCCATCATGCGATTTTGACTTGCTTCCCCACTGTCAGTGAGGCTCTCATTTTGGTGTCACTGGGGTGGAGAGCTGTGGCAAGTTCGGCACACAGATCCAGGAATGTGGCTTTGCGCATCTGAAAGTTCTGCAGCCACTGCTGATCAGTCAGTGCTTGTTCCTCGGGCCCAAAACTGCATGCCACCATCTGCAGCTGCTCCGTGAATGCTCCCAACAACATTGAATCATTTCTTTCTCTGTCCCACTGCAATCTAGCTTCCAAGGAATCATCATGTTCCCTGTAGTGTCTCTTGTGGCTCTACAAATACAGCAGGATTAGATGGCCCGTGTTCATAATGTTCATCACAATAGTGCAGAGCTGTACAGGCTCCATGCTTCTGTTGGGCATGGCGGATACCAGTGAGGGACGTGTGGGTTTGAGTGTTTGAAAAGAAGCATGAAATTTTATGGGGTACAGATGCAATTATGGGATGGAGAACACTGCATAATGGGATGTTGCAATCATACTCCCAGTCACCCCTGCATGACTCATTTTGGCCACATGCGGTATTGTGAAAACTTCCTAAAATACCCTGTGCTGCACGGGGGATGAGTTGCACAGTGGGGTAGCTACCCACAGTGCACTTCTTTCTACATCAAAACAAGCTCTCTTGGTGAGGACACGTACCGCCAACTCTAGGATCCCAGTGTGGACACACACGAGTGATATAATAACTGTGGTGGCTGTATGCTAATGAAACTTAGGTTGACATAATTTTGTAGTGTGGACATGGCCAGAGTGTTACAGCTAAATATTAGGTGGAACAGACTGTTTAGCATAAGTAATGAACACATGTTTCAAGAGACCATTCAAGGTAAAGTGGCCCATTGACACCCTTCCAGTCATAGGGAGGAAAGCAGTTAATGGAGTGGTGGTCTTAGGGGGTTGTTAGTGAGTTATAGATTGTTGTAATAAGCTGTAAATCCAGTGTCTTTGTTCAGTCCGTGATTTTTAGTGTAGAGCAAAGTTACCAATTTAAGCTACCAGGCTCGTCTTTTGGAAGTGTTTTCTTTGAGGATGGAGACTGATAGGTCAGATACAGAGTGACTGATTTCTGAAAAGTGTTCAACTATAGGTGATGTGGTGTTTTTGTATTTATCATTTTCCTGTGCAAGTTCATTTGAGAGTGTACTGATTGTCTGGTTTCACCCACATAGCTGCTAATAGAGTTCAAAAGCCTGTGTGTCTCCCCAACAGAAGTTGGTTCAGTAAAATCTATTACTCACCTTCCTGTCTCTCTAATATCCTGGGACCAACAAGGACACAACAACTTTGCATGCTTGTTACACTAACATTCAGAGGGAAATCCTCATGGTGACACAGGCCACCAAACTTTTATATAGGACATGTGATGATGGTAATCTGGAGTTTATTTAAGTGATTCCCAAGTTCCTGGCCATGTGCCTGAGACAACCCCACTTGTCTCTGTCTCCAAGCATGTTGGGGATGCAGGAGTTAACTGTTAGGAATGAATACTGCACTTAACTATTAAACACCTGTATCTAAGAAGGGTCAAGCCCTTTATAAGTATCAGAGATGATTCAAAGGAAGAGAGTCCCGTTGAGGGGTCACCCATACACATCTCCAGCAACAGTATAATGTGTCTGGTCTCCAACACATAAATATACAAATTAATGCTCTACCACCAGACTAAGCATCAAAACAGTCGCAATCCCAGTCTGTCAGGTTTAGCCAAGGAACTTGACAACCCTTTGTGGTCTCTGAAGCCGGGGGGTAATGTAAACGTCGAGTGATGAGGAGGGCTGGTTGAAAATTGTCAAAATGATTTGTCTGATGAAAAATGTCCTTTTTGCTAAACTGAAATTTTCCCAAAGAAAAATTGCTTTGCCTAAATGTTCTGATTTTCCATTGGGGAAAATTGAAATGAAGGGTGCTGGACTGAAAGGCTCTTGCCAATTTCACTTTCTACCATTGAAATTGACAAAAGATGTCCTAGAGGGCTGCTGAGGGTGAGTGTCTGGGTGCTTTGCCTCGCTTCTTTCCCTGGCCTTCAGGAGTCAGAGAAGCAGAGCTGGGGGGAGGCAGTTTGAGACTTTCTTACAGAAAGCAGATCCCCCTAATCAGAGAAGAAGCCTCCAACAAAGAGC
Organism: Chelonoidis abingdonii; assembly: GCF_003597395.2. NCBI lineage: Eukaryota > Metazoa > Chordata > Testudines > Testudinidae > Chelonoidis > Chelonoidis abingdonii. The sequence continues at coordinate 121,516,265 of NC_133771.1, read as the reverse complement.
AGTTTGAGACCTTGGATTTCCTCTGCAGAGATCAGTGCTGCTCACTTTAATAAATCTGAGCATGTTGCCCTCCAACAAAATGGCAATTTGCCCTCTAATGAGGGGAGGCTCCTGACTTTTAAAATACATTGTACCTTCTCCTTATGTGCTGCCTTTATTACCTACTTGGCACACACACACTGACTCCCAGCAGTACCCTCTGATTCATCTGCTACAGAACCAGAGAATGCTTTCCTTGGTGTCCCTCTTGGAAGGAAACAGGTTAAACCTTTTACCTACATCTGGAATATTAACTTTCTTTTGAATTAAAACAAGTACTGCCCCACTCTCCCCAAAATTAATTAATTTGTGAAGAAGAACACAGGGCTAGATTTTGCTCTGTTATATTGGTGTAAACCAGGAGTAGCTTCACTGAAGTTAATGGGTTTACAGCCGTATAAAACTAATGTAACTGAAAGCAGAATCGGACTTGGCATAGTTTTGATTCAATTTCACATTTACAATGTTGGGGACATAAGGTTGGAATGAATAAATAACATTCCTTATATTTTATTTTAGTCTCTTTGAAAAATTGAGTAGGGAGTAGGTCACCAAATGAGAAGGCATTGTATAAATAGGTGTGGTTGAAACCACATAAAAACCTCTCTTCTGCCATGAGAGAGCAGGGCCAATAAGGCATCACAGCTGTACTGTTGATCAGTTTGTACCTATTCATGGCTCTATATTAATGATGTTTATGAGGAAAAAGCCCATTTTCCAGTTCATTCAGTACATCAGGGGAGTTTGGTAAACTTTGCAATGGGTGCTGGTAAATAAATCTCTTTATCCCTGGAGTGCAACATTCCTAATAAGAAATTAATTGAAGATTAAGCCCTGGATTTTGAGGATAATACCATATTGCAGAAGCAGGCAGTTCACCATATGCTGTTTTTCGTATCTTTAGATCTCAGTTGCTTAATCATTCAACATTTTCATCCAGATCATGTCATTCTTGATTGTAGGATCTGCGTCTCTTCTAACCCTATTATATTTTGGGGTTAGCTTTTATGCTTCCATTTAATTCAAGATCTATCACACTTCCAATGTGAATGGTTGAGCAAAAATGTGCATATATCATTGCTATGATTGGTTTTTTTGCTTCTATATAACTAGTATAGTCATCAGTCACCATACATCTTCCCAGTCCTTTTGCTTTACTTCTCACTTTGGTTACTATTCACAGCTTTGCATTTATATACCACTCTTGGCTCCTCCTTTTTGTCCACCAAACCCTCTGTCTTCTCCTGCAAAAATTTTCATAAAATGCAGCCCTTCAAGTAATCCCTCTTGCTTTCCTCTCTTCATCCAAGATCTCTTCCCCCACCCACAATCTGCCTTTATCTGATATGTTGTACAGTGTCTTGTCTCATGTGTGTTAGTCTACCATTGAGCAAAACACAGTCATACATAAACCATTCATAGACTTAATTCAATATGGTCCCCAAAGATATTGCATGGGGTCGCAATATGTGTCACATTGAGTATTTGCAGCTCCTGTTGAAGTCAATAGAAGTCCCAGAACTCAGCATGTCAGCCATTTATAAATGTCTATATATAGATTTAGGGGCTTAGTTTTAGGCATCCAAGACTGAATATTCTGATCCTAGAACTTAACCTCATTTGTCCCCATCTATAACATCTCCTCACATCTGTGCTGCACTGCCTCCTATTCACCTGTCAGGGGCTTGAAGGATCAAGGTTACAGTGATTATAAAACGTTAAGTTTTAGTCCAGTAATGGTAAGAAAATGATCTACTGTTTCAAAGTGTGTGTGTGTGTGAGAGAGAGAGAGAGAGAGAGAGAAAATATACTGTGGTGTCACTTCCAAGTACTTTATGGCGAATGCCAGCGAAGCCTGCTGTGGAGGAAGGACACCATCTGTTTTTATGAAAATAAATAAGCATCCCCACACAGTTCTTTTGTCAACAGTGGTGAAAATAACCTGGGTAAGAAGAAATGCACAAATGCATGCTGAGTGCAATTAGATCAGGGTATTTTTTCTTTAGTGTCATAAGTGTCTACTATGATTAATCAAAGCAGATGTTTTGTTTATGCTGAACTTAAAAGGCAGCCTGCATGCTGTGAGAGTCAAGAAACACAATAAAACACTGTAGGCAGACACTGCACATCCCCACTGCCTCATGTTCACAGCCAGAGGAAACACAGGTAAATTATAGCCATAGGTACAGAAAACATTTTGGAAGTGGGAAACATGCACAGAGCTCCGGGGGCTTTCATTATTAGAGATGTGTCTCTGTTTTTTCATTTCAAGATGTTTACACAATAAAATGTGTATATTTTACGTCTAAAGACGGCCGTACAATCAAGCAATAGCATTAATGAGCAGTAAAGATCATTACCTGTCAAAAAATTCCTCCCACTCACAGAAAACGTCTCTTGAATCAAAAGCCCCGTATGCTGGATACCCCAGCTGACTCTTCTTTACCATCAATTTCCTGTTTTAAATTGTGTTACTGGCCATTCTGCTTCTCTTCCACATTGCCCTCTCCTCAGTCAGGAACCAAATTATTCAGAATTATTACAGGCAGCCGCAAACCCATCTACAATGACTGCAAAGTCCTGGACAGCATCCTATAAACTATTTCAATGATAAATTTTAAGCCAAGACGGACCTTTCTATCAACAAATTCTATCAGCTGTAGATATAGGAGTTTCCATAAGGGTCATCAGCAGAGTTTGAACCCTCAACCTTCAGACCCCAGCACAGATCTCTATCACTTGACTTACAACCGTAGTAAAATTTTGTAATGAATAGCAGCCCAAGCACCCTCCCATCCGACCCCCACTGTCATGATAGTTTTCTCAAACTTATATTTGGCTCAAGTTTCACAGGCATGGTCTCAACTCAGAGGAGGAGTAGGGGTGGGGAATGGAAGGATCTAGTAAATTTCAATAAAAATTAATTCAGCCATTTCTGAGTAATGTGAAAATGAAAAAAAATACACTTCTTTCAAAGGGTCAGATGAGGAAATTTTGTTCTCAGGTAACTCTAAACCAACTAAAGTCAGAAACTTAAAACTTAGTTCAATTATTAAGTCTTTAATACTTGTGAAAACCATCAAGTTTGAAGATAATCAGTTCACTAGCTTTAAAATTATGAGCAGTTTAAGTGGTAGTTTTGCAAGTGTACATGAGACTATTTATATCCACTTAGTTTCACACATTTGAGGATCCATTTATTGTCATCGTCCCAATTAAGGACACAACTGATAAACAAATGCTGATTGTAACTCTATACACAATATTTCATTTGTGATTAAAGCTACCAATCCAAATTTTCTTCATATTTGGCTTTACTTTGAAGTGTGAATGATTTGTACCAAACCAGCCAAGTTTGACATTTATAGCTTCAGCCATTTCTGAGTTATCCAAGGGAAAAATGTGTTATTGGAACATATGGGGAGTTTATAAGTGCTCTCTGGAGGACAGCTGCTTTAGGAATGCATTTGATAGGGATGGCTGAGTTAAGGTCAGCTGGGTTCAGGAGACATCAATTGTTGATGGCTGAAGTTCACGAGATATCAAGCAAAATCCAGTAGTTCCGAATCAAGGAAGGCTGAAGCCAATTAGAGGACATTTATCATCTCCCAAGTGGACATCCTAGCTCCAAGTTATGTCCCAGCACAAGTCTGTGCAAAGGCTATATTTGGGATGAAGTGGCTACATAATAGTAAATTTAGACTAGAACTGATGGAAATTTTCCTGACAGAACAGTTTTCTGGAAGAAAGTGCTGATTTGATAGAATCTAAACATTTTATGGGAACATATCGAATTCCACTGAAACTTTAGAAAGAAACCCCAGGTAGGCTGGCTAGCTGGTTCCCCAGCCTACCTCACAGCCCCACTAACCAGCTGTGGGGGAGGCAGGGTGGCTGGGAACAGCACCTCCCCACCAGCCAGCTTGAGAGGCTGCTAGAGAGGGTGGGGAACCAACTAGCCAGATGGAAATTTAGGAAGAATTCCATTTTGCTTCTTTCAAACTTTTTTTTTTTAAAAAATGTTTATTCCTTTGAAATACTGGCATTTCTGGCTTTTTATTCTGATCCAAAACCATATCTGAGGGGTGGAAATTGTGCATAAGAGATGTAAAATTTCCCACAGAATGGAAGCTTAAGTTACTGCTCAGCTCTAGGATAGGCCTTTGCACTGAGCAATAGAAAGTCCAACCCCCTGTGCATCTGCTCTCTTACTCACAAATGCTCAGAGTCAAAAGGGGATCAGCAGTAAGTGGGGACTGGGCTTAGGCCTGTCTGAGGACACAGGGGCTTAGGAGAGATCTTCAGCATGAGAGTGAGACCCTATGCACTCACTTCTGTAGCCCTGATCCAGCTACAGTTAATTGGGTTATTGTAATGATTACTGTATGCATATATTGAGTTAATTCACTTGCAAGTGTGTCAGGAAATGCACCCAGGAAGGGTAGATTCTGATAGTCACATCTTCTGGTAAACACTTCAAGGGATAAGAGACAATAGAGAGTTAAGGAAACACAGAAAAGAACCAAGAACTTTGGTTGGATTGAAAAGGGGAGGGGCCAGGCAGGAGATTCAAAAGGCAGAGACTCTTGGGGAACAGACTGACATCAGATGATATGCAGACTCCATAGGTCAGGAGTCTGGGGTAAGATAGGCCTACCTAAGCCTTTAGGGTAGACAGACGTGTGTAGTCTGTTTATTGGTTTAAAACTTCTTCTTTTGTGCTTTTCCTTGTTCCAACTGTTAAGATTAAATACTCTGGTTTAAGAAGACCTTTTGGAGTCACTGTATTCATCACGGGTCATAGCTCCCAAGGGGAAGAACTACAGATACAGAGTCCAGTCAGGCCTGTTGGGTAAGCATGGTAGATACACAGGGAGCTATAGCCCAGTGCCCTGTCTAAGAGCACAAGAATTGTGGGATTTCACCCCAGGAAAGATAAAGTGCACAGTCCAGAGGGCAGTGCACTCACAGATATCAAGGAAGGGGTCAGAGGTGCAGGTAACCCTGTGATCGTGACAGAAGGACATATCTCCACTAACTGTAATTAAACTGCAGTAGGGTTTAATGCTCAACTCTACGGTATCTAATTACAATTAACTGTCATGATGTTCAGCACAATTTGTCCCAGTCAGCATCACGTTAGCTAACTCAGTTTTTCACAGCTGTGTTCAAACTTGGTAAAATACATAGTGAAGAATAAACTTTTGCATGTATATAGGTAATTAGGCTTTGATTCTGTAACTGGAAGCATGCTGGCAGACTGCTGACCTGTATGGCGTTCCACTGGTTTTACGGATGCATCAGTCCACCCCACACAACCAATTACAGGATCAGGGCCTAACTACTCTCACACATGCTTAGACTTAAACCAGAAGGAAGAACTGTGGCTTAACTGTAGCTCTCTGTGCCAAGTATATTAACATCTTAATGTGCAGCATTGTTGTGAATCTAATGTTTGAGCTTGAGTTTTGGGTAGGGGTGAGGGTAGCTACATGTCCTATCTGCACTATATGGACCTTCCTTTCTATTCATTTTTTCTTCTACAAAAGACTGTGAAAAGAAATATGCAGTTGAGTACTAAATGAAAAAACTTTGGATGGGGGAGGAGTTGTGCCTCTGACATAGATAACCAAGCACCTGAGGTCTGGCAATGTTGCCATGGTAGGGTAGTGACAACTTCAAAAAGTTGAGCCCAGGGCACAGTTGAATAGTGGATAGTGATAGCTATACAGCTGGAAATATTTTTCTGTATCACCTGATTTTATAATTGTTTGCTAAATTTGGTCACTTTCCAGCAGCTTTGCATCAAGTTTTCGGAATACAAGGATTTATAGACTATTGGCGATACAAGACAACAGCCAATGCCAGTGCCAGAAACCTCTTTGCTCTGCTTGTTAATAGAAGATATTTAGTTTCCTGAGCAACTGCTACATCACATGACACTTCTGTTCTCTTTCTTCATGCAAAATATCTTGTTCCGACCTTCACATGCACTGCTTCAGCCTTTTTTTTTTCAAGCAGGAAATATTAATGCATCAGTAAGAAATGTAACCCTGGTTGCAAAGCTTAGTGATTTGCTGTCATTCCCCTGTTAGCTTTCATATGAAAGATGGGAACTGGAAGGACTGGACTTAAGCTTTCATCTTTTGCGTTATAGAATAAACCCCAGATAACTGCCCAGTGCTCATGCCAATGCTCAGTTTGGAATTTTGTTTTGGGGACATACAGGAGTAAAATGAATTTTGAACTCAAATGGACTAAGAGAAGGGGAAGGTGGTAAATGAAAGGAGGGGGTAATGGAGCCACATAAATAACTTCCTGTACACCATTAGCGAAAGCTGAAAGAAAAAAGGAGGGAGGATGATGATGTAAGAGCTTTTCTCCAAAAGTACATTTACATGGGCTATTTTTTCCATGAGCAGAGGAGACATAAAGGAATCTATTCTCTTTTTTAATTATATGTGTAACTAGAGCTGCAAATAACTACATAAAAATGTAGTCTTTCACTGAATCCAGGAAAAACTCTGTTTTTTGTGAGGGAAGCAAAACCTTTTGCTCTTTCACCTCAAATCTTCTGTTTCCTTTGAAAATTAGAACAAGTATGGAAACAAACAATCAAAATTAAAAAAGAAAGCAGCAAAGAAGCAAAGAGTCCAAGCAGAACTCTTCCATTTTGCTGGGCAAATATCTGACTTTGAGTCTGTGGGTTGCTGAATGACCTCAGAAGTCTGCTTATGCAAACAAGGCAAACTGAAGAAGTGCAAACTCAGAGTAGTAAGTCTTTTTTACTTATGATTTATATGTAAACTTATAGATGAGTGAATAGGGACTTGAAATCTGAGACCCCGCCTTGAATACTGACCCTGAAATTTCCAAGTCCAGAACTTCAAGTCTGTTGATTGGAACTTGCACTTCAAGTTTAGATCCAGAAGTGGAAAGGACCTGTTCTTAGGATCTGGTTTGGATGCAACCCAAGATTTGATTCTGTTCTATATAGGTTCTTAAACCACCCTCATCACCATAATATCGGAGCACCTTCCAGCAGTGCATTAAGCAAAGTAGCTAAAACCTGTCATGTGTGACTTGTATTCTCTCATCCTGTTCCTGTGTGCACAGTGTAGTTGTTTTGTTTTGGTAGGTTGGTTTGTATTTGTTTTATACATATGGTCCTATGTGTGTGTTTGAAGGTGGTGAGATTTGGGATGGTCCGTAGTTCATGTTGGAGCTCATTTCACAGTCTAAAAAACATCCATCTCCTGCAAAGATGATGTTTACCTTTGTGCTAAAAAAGTCCATTATGCCTCAGGAGCAAAGTTATGGACCATAGTTGCCCTGCCAAAGCTTTAGGTAATCTACATAGCATGGGAATCAGGCTACTGAGTGCCTTGAAAAGAAGGAACGAGACCTTGAGTTGATATTCTACAGGAAGCCAGTGTTGGCAGCTGATGTGATTGAAACCTGGACATCATTCAGATATGAAGGTACTTTGAAATGCTTGTCCTCAAGGCAAGAGGCCCATCCATTACTCCTCACAAGAAGGCTGTATTGCCACCTGTAGCCCTAGTCAGAATTGGAGCTGTCAATCAGTGAGGCTGTAAGAGGGATGGGCAATCCTCTGCACCTCCTTACTGATTTCTGCACAGACTTTACTTCCTTAGCAATGTGTTGATCATTGTAATTATTTCAGTCATATGTACTGAAGATCTAAATAGGAGCTGGCTTGCTAATTTTCAGGTCTGTGCATTTCAATCCGGGTTGCAACTTGACGAACTGTCTCTTTTTTTCTATCAGTCTTGTTGTTCATGTTTAATGTTCCTGTGCTTAATAAATAATGTTTTATGTTGACAATGCAACACAATGTGAAGTTGTTTCTTCTTGATGCTTTTTAAAAGTGAAATTAATCCATAAGCAAGTATGTGCAGTATGGTATTGACTTGTGCTGATAAGACAGTTCTACAGGCACAAGGATTTTTATAAATTAATACATGCTATTACAGATTCCTATTTTGCTAGTGACATGGATAGAAGAGGTTTGAAAAAGAAGGTTATCCATTCTGTGAACAAGGTGACTTATATGAGAGGTAGTACACGTTGCATGGATTACTTTCCTATAAACATTTTTATAGCTGCCTCTTGGTAGTTCTTAAACTTACTCATATTATAAAAAGAGAAGATAACCTCTGATAAGAATGTATTCAGTTATAAACCCATTCCAACGGGAGGTCTAGAAAGCAGGTCTCAAAAAGGAAACATAAAAGTGTGTGTATTCTCCCATCACCACCAAGTCACAAACGGGCTGAAAACGCTCTCTTCTCTCATGCCCAAAGCAGCCTAAAGATTTTTTGCACTCCCAGGACTTAGAGTGGATTTCTCCTTCCTTTCAGTTCTGTATAGTTCACTTCTAGCAGGCAAATGTAATATGTGACCTGAATAAACAAGTAAAAATGGCTGATGTCAAACCTTTCTTTCTTTTTGTTTTTCCTTTATCCCTTAATATTTCTTTATTCCCTTCCATCTCTCATTCTGTTCTTATATCTCCAATTATTTTTCTCTTAATTTCTTCCTTCTTGTCTATTGTTTGACTCCTCAACTCTCTTCAGTTTCCTCTTTCTCTCTCTTACTCTACTCTTGTCCTCAAATTCCTCTATCTCTTTCACGTTACCTACCATCATTGTCTATTTTCTCTCTTCTCCTAAGTCTCTCCCCACCTCCCTCATTTCTTACTAAATCTCCCCCCTCCATTTTTTGTACTCACCTTTCAGTAGTCCCTGCCCCCCCCGCCCCATCCTAAACTATCTATATGTTCTTCCCTTGCTCCACTGAGTGCAATGACAGGATCTCTGATCTCACTTAAAACTAATCTTACCCTGGGATGTAAGTGATAGTCAGAATTGGGCGCTCAGTGTTTCGTTCTCCTATGGCCCTTTCTTAATGATAGATTCCTGAGTGTGTTTTAATCCTGGATGGCCAGCCTGTTCACCAATAGTTACCTGCAGTCAGAGATGGTCTCCCAGCATGGTATCTCCACAGCTGGTTGGCCAATCCTCTCTTACCACTGCCCAAGAACAGGCCCTCTAGCACAGCTGCCTGTAGGCAGGCATGAGAGTAGAGCTAGATGAACATGTTAAATCACAACTTCCTGTGGTGAAAAATGCAGATTCAGCCACATAGGATGATTTTACAAATTTGTGTCGATTTTCTTGCAGATGTGTTTCAGTCAGAAAAAGGAAACCTAACCCCTCCAAAAACAAAACAAAAGAACAAACCCAAAAAACAAAATCTGAAAAAAATGAAAATGTTTAATATCAACATTTTCAAAACAAAGCATTTAGATTTTTTTCCAATTTGAAACAACTTTTTGTGTTAAATTTCCTTTTAATTTTATTTTAAAAAATTATGCATAGAAGAAGGCTCAAAATAAAAAATTAAACAATCCTTTTTAATTAACAGGAAACCAAAAAAATCATTAATCACCCAGCTCTATGTGAGAAGGAAGCACTGGCTGTAAATCCCTATCCCTAGCCTGAATTAATGGGAGAGGGCCAGAGAGGAGTCTAGATTAAATGTTTCACTCATGGTAAAAAAGTATTTCTTCTACAGATAAAATGCAAGAAAAACTTGTGCTCTTTCTTTTTTTCTTTCTCTTTTCTTCTCTAGAAATAGAAACAAAAAGCAAACCATGCTGTAAATGAAGTCTAACTTTCCCAGAAGCTTGCATGCATGTAGATCATGGGATGAACTGGAAGAGAATGGACTATACTGCCCTTGCATTATTTTTTTTTTTAAATTATTTTATTCTTTGTAAATCCCGTTGCATTCCTATTGCATTCATCAAACAACATGAATGCTCTCCAGTGGCTAATTTAGCACAGTAAATAAATTCCCATGGATGTTAAATGGAATCTATAATCTACCGAATACAGTACCTATCTCATATCACAAAGGCAGAGTCTTAAAATGCTGTCAGGGCTGTATTTTTATTAAGATGTTACTTAGTTTCCCCAGTGTCAATGAATCATTGCTTAAGTTCTCATCCTGTATTGTGACCTGCATAAGAGGACTGCTGTGCTTGTGCAGAGTTCCACTGACTTCATTTAGTCCATCTACATGGATCCACAATGCAGGCTCAGTCCTGCCATCTGATCCCCATACATGGACCAGATGACAGGACTGCAGCCTTAATGTTCTTTAGCATCCAAAAATATTCTGCATTTTACAAAAAGATTAAAATTCTTTGTGAAAGTAGCAAGCCACAATTTGCACTAACAACTTTGGTTATATGACTGTATATGAACGATTAATGCTTTGAAACTTGTTAGGATTCTGCATCTCATGTAGAACAGTGCCAGAAATGTTTTTTTTGTCCTTGGTGTGTGTGTGAGAGAGAGACAGAGAGAGAGCTGTATATTATAAGTGTGTGTGTATATTATATGTGTGTGTATATATGTATCAGCATATTATACCCTACAACATCCCTTTAATTTTGATGTGTATGTGTTTTTATTACAAATTATCTTGTCTTTGTGCTCATAGCACAATTCTTTCTTGTTTGTTTGCTTTAGGAAAGTAATGATATCTAGTCAAAAAACTTATATACACACATAGAGTGGTAATGGGCTGGAACCAGAGAAAAATTCCAGGGCAGATCCCACACCCAGACAACCTAGAGAAACCCTCAGGGTGACAGAGAAGAGACAGAAGCATCATCCGGGAAGGAGGAGGGAAAGATGGAGTTCAGATGGTCCCCCCCCCTCACATCAATGCCCTAGGTACCAAGAACTCAGAAGGATGACCCCCTGCCAAACCATTGTAGGGGCATTAGGATGGACCCATGTGGGCTCAGGCAAGAGAAATATTCCAGGCAGGACAAACCCGCAGCCCCATAAACTCTCCAGCTGGCAGAGTAGATGCAGAAGCAGCCTCATCAGCTGCTGCCACAAAGACTGACAGACTGCTGTCACAGTTTTCACTCTGGAGATTCTCCTGTACTGATTAACTGTTTGTTCCAACACCCTCCATCACAATCTTTGCACCTTGGCCTCACTCCACCTGTCATAGGCGAAGTGCAGGGGGAGAGGGAGTAGCAGGTGAGGTCATGCCCCCCTGCCAGATTTGCAGCTTGGCTTGTACTGAGCATGCTCACATGGAGGTCAGTAACATCTGCTGAAGCCACTTCCCTCACTCTGTTCCCCTCTCCCCCCAAATATCAGCAAGTACAGATGGTCTCTGCCACCTGTCATTCATACCCTCCCCCTTTTTATGTCTCCTAGACTCTTCCTTCCTCTTTCTGCAAAGCAGGGCCCCAGTCTTGATTGATTTCTAAGCACTACAGATAAATTATGGGTGTGGAAGCAGAGGCACACAGAAATGAAGTGACTTACTCAGGGTCACACAGCAGGGCAGTGATCATGCTGGAGCTAGAATCCAGGTTTCCTGAGCCTTTGAGCAGTTCCCTATCCACTGCTGTGATAATACAGATAACTTTTTTCTAGACATGGCTTCCTTGATAGACATCACATCTATTTTTGGTCTCTCCCTCCCTTCCCCCCACACACCCAACTTTTTTTCCTACACCTGTATAGTGGGTTTTCTTCCAAAAATTTTATCTGCTCAAGGTACACACTGAATCTAAGGATCTTTTAAAGGTTACATAGCAGTAGATCAATATATATGTAGCTTCAAAACTTCTGAAACAAGCAAGAGCCTTCTTCTTACTTGCCAAAGTCTTTGTCTTATTTTATTTTTTTAATGGCAATGGAAGCTAATGTTATGACAGCAGCATGCAATGGAAAACTCATTTGTCTTGTTTGGATATCACTGGACTATATGCCTGATTTACTTAAGGCAGTCAACATGATATTACACATCTGCCAGTTACATAGTTAAATCTGACCCCCATGGTTTTTGTGTGCAGTGTTGTTGTAGCTGTGTCAGTCCAACAATATTAGAGAGACAATGTGGTTGAGGTAATTTCTTTTATTGGACCAACTTCTGTTGGTGAAAGAGAAAGCTACACAGAGCTCTTCTTCAGGTCCAATAAAAGATATTCCCACCCCCTCATAATCCCCCCAGGCTTTTGTCATTCAGCAAAGGCTGAATTTCTACCTTTAGCACAAATTGAACTAGAACTCTAGGCTAGGACTCTTCAGCTTGGAAAAGAGGACACTAAGGGGGGATATGATAGAGGTATATAAAACCATGAGTGATGTGGAGAAAGTGGATAAGGAAAAGTTATTTACTTATTTCCATAATACAAGAACTAGGGGTCACCAAATGAAATTAATAGGCAGCAGATTTAAAACAAATAAAAGGACGTTCTCTCAGGCAGGTGCACAGAGCATCAACTTGTGAACCTTACCTGAGAGGTTGTGAAGCCTAGGACATAACACGTTAAGAAGAACTGATAATTCATCAGTGCGAAGTCCATAATGGCTATAGCCAGGATGGTAAAGAATGTGTCCCTACCTGTTTCAAAGGTGGAGTATGGATGGCAGAGAGAATCACTTGATCAATGCCTGTTAGTTCACTCCCTGGGGCACCTGGCATTGGCCACTGTCGGTAACAGATACTGGCGTAGATGGACTTGGTCTGACCAGGACGGACGTCTTACGTTCTTAGAAAGTGCCAAGACAGTGTTGAACTGTATGAGCTATTCACCCATTCACCTCAGATCGCTGCTTTGACTCTCGATCAGGGCAGTAGACCAAAGCTGTGGCAGATTGATAGCTGCATCACAAGCTGAGGTGAAATGAGTTGTATTGTATCATCGTTTCTTATTAGTGCCATATACTGTCTTCCTGTTTTCTTTTCAAATGTAAATTATGATATGAAATGATGTTGGTATCAGTCTTCCCTGTAGATAGATGTCAAACTGCATCACACCTCCTCTCAGTAGCCCTAACTGGGACTGGCCCACACTGACTCCACACAGCCAGACCCTCACACCTCTGGGAACGTCACTGCAGATTGGGGCTAAATTCAGTCTCTGGGTGAGTTATTCCAAACATTTTTGGAGCGATGCCTCAATAAACCCGTACCCCTCTTCAAAAAGGTATTGAGAACAGCTGATAAAAAGAAGTGAACTAAAAGATCGCATGCAAAGTAGCTCAGCTCAATCACTTTTCTGATGCACCCATCTTCCATCCGTCTCTGCCTATTGTCTGTTCTGACTCTGAGCTCTTCCAGGCAGGGATGTTTCTGCATTTTTGTCTGTAAGCACTATCTATCAATACAATAAGAATCCTGATTGCCCTCTCCACAGGAAAAAATGAAGAGGGAAATCTGTGCCCTAGCCATAGCTTGAGGGTAATTTCCCCCTGTCAGCACCTATTCTCTTCACCTATATAAAGACAATCAGGCTTCATAAATAAATGAATTCACCGCAGTAGCACAATGACAAAGACATTAATACCTAATGAAGTCCCATGTTGCAATAATTATGTGTAGTAGAGCTGAGAGAGAGCGGGACTAGAGATGAGAAAGAGAACACTTATAATGAAACAATACACAATTAATGGAATCCTTTTGCCAGCCTAATTTTTTGGGTTCTTCTCTAAGACCTTAACCGGTGCGTACGTTCAGAACTTTCCCAGATTTATCGATCTCTTATGAGCACTCTGTCTCGTAATCAGTGAAGTTCATAAGCAGCTTCAGGCTGTATTTCAGAACAATAATTGGTTAAATTGTTCTGATTACTATTGAGCAGTTCTTTAATGTCTGCAGTTTGTTTGAGTTTAAAAAGCAGAAAGTTAATAAGTTTGGACACTCTCAGTTAAGGTTGTCTTGGCAGAACTGTCAGATTCCCATTCACTTACAGATAAATAAAGGCTATTTTTCGCCTTTGATTACACCAGTATGATCCATTGTATTTAATTGTATATGCCTATAATAGAGGCAGAATTGCCACCAAAACACTTGAGGTGAAGAAATCCATAATGAGGTTTTACGTACAATCTTAGCCACTAACCTTATATTCTTGTTATGATTTACTAATAATCGCCTGGGGCTGACAGGCAATTAAATTCTCGAGATTTCAGAGTGTTTTATATTCTTTTATGAACCAATATAAGTAGTGATGATGGGCAAGCCCAGATGCTACAGAAGTACTGAAGAAAGTATGTTATCCCAGGCTAACAATCCTCCTGACCTGGTAACCAATGCAGTTGCTCCAGTTAACAAGCACCTGGAGCCATTAAGATCTTTCTAGAGGCATAGAGATAGTTACTTTAATTAGAACACTGCACCAATCAAGCAGGCTTAATCAGGCACCTGGTTTAAAGGAGCTCGCTTCAGTCAGGCAGGGAGGAGCCAGAGAGCAAGAGTGTTGATGACTGGGCTAAGAAGGTAAGGAGCTGAGAGGAGAAGAGTGTACTGCTGAAGATTGAAGGACAAGTGTCATCAGACACCAGGATGAAGTCCTGTGGGAGGATAAAGAAGTGTTTGGAGGAGGCCATGGAAGTAGCCAAGAGAGTTGTAACTCTTGAGCTCGCTGTTACAGGAGGCACTATAGACAGCTGTGATCCCAGAGCCCTGGGCCGGAACCTTGATAGACGGGTGGCCTGGGTTCCCCCACACACCTCCAACTCCTGATCAAGACACAGGAGGAGCTGAACCAGACTGTGGTTCCACAGAGACGGAAGATCACTGAGTGAACAAATCTGCCAATAAGCACAGGACCCACAAAGGTAGAGAGGAACTTTGCACAGTAGTTATTTAAATGTGAGATTGCACTGGAAAATTATTTATTATACTCTTAAAAAAATTTCCCAAGTTGGAACAAGTCAGAGCTTTACATTCAGGCTAGTATAAACTCAGCAGCAGGTTCAGTTATTGAAAAAAATGAGCATAGGTTTTGCAATCATGTTGCTGGGCTTTGTCATTCTATACAACACCTATCAGAATTTTGCAGTCCTACACTTTCCACTTCATTGTTAATATCCTAGCTTATCCCTTCACCAGTGAGAGAGAACTTCAAAAATCTACAGAGATTCCTTCTCGCTTTCAGTGTCTGGTGCTAATTCATCCCTGCGTATATCTACAGAAGTAGAAGAGCCATCACGTGATGAATTTGATCCCAAATAATCTCTGCTCATCTCCTTCATAAATTCGTGCCGGGCAAATGGTGACCTGATTCTTATAGACGGGGCGACAGTCCTTGATATTGGAGACTTTTTCTTACTATCGGCCCCTATAATCCCTCTCCGCCCATCCTGAATTTTTCACACTTGCTGTTCGTCTCGCATCCCTTGAAAGCTGCAGTGCGAGAGTCTTCAAATGGACCTGAAGGTGGCTCACCCCTTCAGAGGTGTGCAGATGAATTGTGGGACATATGATGGAAGTCATATGCCTAGGGCTTCACACATGATCTGTAGTAAAATTGACCTACTATGGCGACCACACCACTCCCCCCAAGGGACGGAAGAGAAAGAGTAGTAATAACTTCATTCCATCTTATGCGTTGGCTAGGACAGAGTTGGCCCAATTCCAGATTTTCTAAGAGATAGTGCTAGTATCTTCCTGTATAAGATTAATTAGCGGCTGGAGTGCGCACTACCCTTCAACATGTATTAGTTAGCTTAGGGTGGGATCCCACAAAGGTCTTAGGGGCCTAAATCCCATTAACTTAGCCACCTAATCTATTAGGGGTTTAGGCTCCTACGTCCTCGTTGTGGCTCTGTGAGATCCACAAAAGACTTCTGCCTGTAGCTCTGTGAGCACCATAAACATCACTCGACACTAAGTTTTTTGCACAGTAAGAGTGTTTTGACCTCTAGCATGCACACTCTCTCTGTAAGCATCTGGATTCTATCTCCCACCAGAGCATTACAGCT